>NC_057387.1:19264259-19595110 GCF_019320065.1 Cervus canadensis
TTGTCAAACCTTGTCAGGATCCCCGAGGGGCAAGGGAAACGCTTTGTTTACGGCAGGCAGCTGCTTGTGTTTCCTGGGCTTCGGGGAATGGGCCGGCACATTTTCCAGTCTGCTGAAAGGTTTTAGCCTGGGGTTTCCTTCCTCCTCCTGCTGAGGCTCAGGTATTTTCTCTCAAGGCTGTGCGTGTTTCTCCACTCCCTCTTTTCTCCGTTTTCCTGCAGAGCACTAGACGTCTTTTCTTCTTTTCTTTCCTCCCTTCTTTTTCTTTTTCCTCTTCCTCTCCCCCCACTCTTCCTTTTCCCTTTTAATCTAAATTTGAACTCTTAGAAAAATAATGTTTTATATGGTTTATATGGAATCTTAAAAAAGTGATACAAATAAATTTATATACAAAACAGAAATAGACCCACAGACATATAGAACAAACTCAAGGTTACAAAAGGAGAAAGGAGAGGAGGGATAAATTAGAAATTTGGGATTAACACACACACACTACTCTATATCCCTGGAGGGGAGGGCATGGCAACCCACTCCAGTATTCTTGCCTGGAGAATCCCATGGACAGAGGCTGGTCTGCAGTCCATGGGGTCGCAAAGAGCTGGACATAACCGAGCGACTAAACAACAGGAGCAATTTTCACTACCAATTTGATTTTTCTTTGAACAGGTGGTGCTAGAAAAGCCAAATGGCCTTAGTGAAGGTCCCCTGACCACGTATAACAGCCCACCCGAGGTAGGTAACAGGGAAAGTAGTGGCAACTACTGGTTAGCCAAGAGGCAGGAAATACACCTTCCTTATCTTTTTGTTTATTGCTTGCTCTCTCTGTCTCACTAACTATGACAGTAATGTTTACTGGCTGTAAAAATGCAAACAAAGGAGAAATATATAAAGCGGAAATTCTGCTTCCCCAGTTCCACTCCTTGTAAATATCCATGGTTAACAGAAGTGGGTAGGTCCTTTTATTTATTTGTTTTTCTGGCTGCGCTGCATGGCTTATGGGATCTTAGTTCTCTGACCAGGGATCAAACCTTGCCCTCCTCAGTGAAAGTGCAGAGTCCTAACTAGACTGCCAGGGAGTTCCCATGGGTGGGTCCTTTTAGAGCAGTGCTCACCGTTGGTTATTAAGATGGCCTTGGGAGCTTTAAAGGATGCAATACCTGTGTGCTGTCGCTAGAGACTGTAATTTAACGGATCTGAGATGTGGCCTATGCACCAGGACTTAAAAAAAATTCTTTTTGACTATGCATGCCATGCAGCATGCAGGATCTTAGTTCCTGACCAGGGACCAAAACTTCACCCCCTGCAGTGGAAGCGGGGAATCTTAACCATTGGGCCACCAGGGAAGTTCTGCATTAGGACTTTTAAAAGCTCTTCACTTGATTCTAATATTTAGCCTGTTCTATTAGTTCAATATTCTAGTTTAAAGTTCTAGAGTGTTTTTCCGTACATAGACATCCATATTTAAAAGCCATATGTGTGTGTGTGTGTGTGTATACAGTAATATATAGACATGCGTTATATATATATGTATAAATATACGTATATAATATGCACATGCTTTTTACAAATAGAGTTGTGATAAATAAAATATTATTTCTTCTTATTTCTTTGTTGTTTTAAACTGAAGAGTACAGCCTTCTTTCCATGTTAGTACATGTAAATCTAGGGCTTCCCTGATGACTCAGAGGTAAAGAATCTGCCTGCGATGCAGGAGACACAGGTTCAATCCTTGGGTCGGGAAGATCCCCTGGAGAAGGAAAAGGCAACCCACTCCAGTACTCTTGCCTGGGAAATCCCATGGACAGTGGAGCCTGGCAGGCTACAGTCCATGGGGTTGCAAAAAGCTGGACACGACTGAGCAACTAAATAACAACAATATGTAAATCTGTCTCATTCTTTTGAATAACAACATAGTATTTTTAATCTCCCTCAGCTTTATTGAAGTATAATCGACAAACACATGGCTATACTTTTTAAAAATGACTTTTGTTGTTATATTTTTTGTGATTATGTAGTAATACAAGACATGCATACTGTTGAAAATTAGGGAAATTCAGAAACATAGAAAAGTTGAAAGAAGAAAAAGATATCAATTGTAATCTATCCAGAGAAAAATCAGTTTGGTGAACTTTCCTTTGTTTTCCCTTCAGTGCAAATATATATTTACAATATTGAGATTAGACTGACTTCCCTTTCACTTTACACTTTCATGCATTGGAGAAGGAAATGGCAACCCACTCCAGTGTTCTTGCCTGGAGAATCCCAGGGACGGAGGAGCCAGGTGGGCTGCTGTCTATGGGGTCGAACAGAGTTGGACACGACTGAAGCGACTTAGCAGCAGCAGCAGTTCTTTGTACTTGTTTCTTGGGCGGTTATTTTTTTGCGTTGGGTGTGTTTGGCCCTCAAGTGCAGAGCTGACTCAGACCTTCCCTTCAATTCAGGGCTCGTTATCATCACTGGGCCCGAAAAGGCCTGTCACTGCTTTGACTTTTTTCTTTTTTTGGTCTCCCTGACCAAAAGGTGCTCACTCTAACATATTTACTATATAATTTAAATATGCCTATTAAGTATGTTTTTAATTTTCATAATAGATTTGCACTCTATTTGTTTTTTCCTTTTTCATCCAACACCATGTTTTTAGGGCTCTGTTTACATTGCTGTGTTAATAAAACCAGTTTTCTTGTCTTTAGCTCCTACATGTAAAATTTTATAACTCCCTTTTATTCTCTTCATATTGTATCATGAAATTTTTCCATGTCATCAAAGAGTCTTACAAGAATGACATTTGGATGCATTTTTTTTTTTTTTTGGAAATTTTTTTAATTAATTTTTTTGGCTGCCCCAGGTCTTGATCTTTATTTGCAGCATGCAAACTCTTACTTGTGCCATGTGAGATCTAGTTCCCCGACCAGGGATTAAACCTGGGCCCCTGCATTGGGAGCACAGAGCCTTAGCCATTGTACTACCAGGGACGTCCCTAATGGCTGGATTGGGAATGTTGTGATTCTAGCCACTCACTTTAGGTGTGCAGTTTGGATTTTTTCCTTCCCCTGAGTCACCATATTTGGCAAATATGCTGTTAGCAACAAGTTATAATAACACCTGGCACCATCTGTTCAGCCTTTCTTCTTCCAAGCTCCAAGATATTATCTTACTTAGTTTTGAGGCAGCCTTGAAGGCAGGGTGTGGTAAGGAGTCTTCTCCCTGTTTCCCAGTTAGAGAAGCAAGGTCCACAGTACTCAGTGATAACACACCACCTGGGACACTGTCCTCTCCTCCCCGCTGAGCTCTGCACTCTGGTTTGAAGGTGCTGCTGCCTCCCACTGTGCAAGACAGGGAGAGACTCTTCTGTCAGACTCGGGGGGGTTTGGTAACTGAAGTGTGGCTGAAATGGCGAGACCCTACATGCCAACTCAGCCCTAACCGCCCCCAGTTTGGGTGTGTCTGCGGGAGACACTCACAGTAACCTCGATGAGACACCTTTTCCTACATCGCATCTGATTCCTGGATTCACTAGTCTTTTGCCCTAAGCTGCCCATCTGTCAGTAACCCTTTATCTGCCGATCTCTGTGCTCTGCGCAGAGAACCACAAAAGACGTGCCTCTGGGCTGTGCCCCTCTTGACCAGCATGGCACAGCCCTCGCCCTTGGGGACGGAAGTCTAAAGAGGATCATGGTCCCCGCTCTCAGAGGGCTCTAGTCTGGTGGAAAAGCAGGACACGCGTGTGAAGATGGCATAACCATACCTGGTCATCAGTCTGTTGACAAGTACATAAAAACTGCTGTAGTGTGTCCTAAAATAATGAGGTGATTGGAAGCTAGTTGAGTTCTTTAGGGTACGAGTGTGTTTTCATATGAATAACTTAGAACACCTGGGTGCCTAAGACGACTAACTTTACTCGCTTATGCGATGTAAATTCCTTCATGAGGGTGGTCTGGGCCAGTCGGTCTAACAAGTGTTTATTATGGGGCAACCTTGTCTTACCAAGTCACATAGTGGCTTCACCTTCTCGTCCTTCTGGCTATAGGTGGACACCTATATAAAAGAAGATGTCGAGAGCTTGAGGAAGACGGTTCAGGACTTGCTTGTCAAGCTGCAGGAAGCTGAGCGGCAGCACCAGTCAGACTGTTCGGCTTTTAAGGTGAGATTTGGGATTTGAGGAGAAAGTGCCCTAAGGGCAGGGCCACTGGATACAGGTGCAGATGAATTTCTTCCTGGCTGGGATGCCATCAATCAACTGGAAAGGCTAGGTTTGGTGGCCTGGGGCACTTCCTGTCAGCTTTGCCCTTTCTTGGATATTTATAGTTTTTGCTGTCCAAGGCTAGCCCATAGTTTGAAGGTCAGCTTTTGAGTCTCTGCTCTACTGGAGTGGAGAAGTGGCGCTGATTTAGGAGAACAGGTAATTCAGAAGTCCTTTCTGTCAATCCGTGGTAAGAACTGCTGGGCTGTATGTGCCATGCAGGCAAAGATTGTTCCTGTAAAGTTCACCACTGCGTCCCCAGTGTCTGAGACAATTCTAGGTATCGGGTGGGTGCCTCAAGTGTGGATGGGATGAGTGGATGGATTGGTGTGGTCTTAAGAAGAAATGTGCCTGTGGAATCAGGAAACTTTAGATCAAGTCTTGGCTTTACTACACAGAGCTCTGTGATTTTTTATTTAATTGAGATATAATTTATTAACAGTGTTTTAAGTGAAAGTGAAGTCACTCAGTTGTGTCTGACTCTTTGTGACTCCATTGATAGTAGCCTATGAGGTTCCTCCATCCATGGAATTTTCCAGGCAAGAGTACTGGAGTGCATTGCCATTTCCTTCTCCAGGGGATCTTCCCAACCCGGGGATTGAACCTGGGTCTCCAGCATTGCAAGCGGATGATTGTACCGTCTGAGTCACCAGGGAAGTCCCCCAACAGTGTTTTAAGTGTCCAGCAAAGTGATTCAGTTACACACACACAGACACATATTCTTTTTCAGCTTCTTTTCTATTATAGGTTATTATAAGATATTGAATGTTCCTGTGCTATATAGTAGGCGCTTGTTGTTTATCTGTTTTATAAATAGTCAGTGTGTATCTGTTAATCCCACATTCCCAATTTATCCTTCTCCCCACCCAGAGCTCTATAATCTTGAGTATCTCAATTATTGTTATAAAAGGTTATTATAGAAGATTTTTAAAATACCGAAGTCTATATATATAAAGCCCCTTCCCAACTATTAAAAGTGTGTGAGGTGTTCCATGCTTTCCAGAAAATTCTTGGGGTAGAGGATGAGGTACACAGGACGGACACAGAGCAGTTCTCCTACTGCTCTGTGTGAGAACCATCTGGTGTCTGCGGTTGTTCACTCAGTCATAAATAAGTAATGATAGGATTCTGCCCTGCCCAGGCTTGCCTGGGGCTGATGGAAGGAGAACTCCCAGCCTGAACTCTTCTCTTTCATGGACTAAAGAGAGAGAATTTTTGAGAGATGTATTGAGGGTGTGGACCAAAGGTAGTGAGAGTGATTAACTGCCTCAAGAGCACTTAAAGTCTTATCTGGGTAATTTAACCTCCCTAACCATTAGTTTCAACTTTCGTAAAAAGGGGTCATGAGTCGTGATTATTTAGGAATATAGTATATGATGGAGGTGTCCTTTTAAACCAATAGAGATAGATGAGACTATTCAATAAATGAAGATGGAATTAATTAACTAGTATTAAAAATAAACTACAGGGATCCTTAATACGTCACTGTTTACAAAAATAGAATCCAACTGGATTAAAGAGTAAATGCAGAAAAATGAGATTATGAAGATATTCAAATATATATATAAGGACATATTTTTTTAAAAAGGGTCATGAAATATACCTTGCAAGTTTGGTGCATTGATTGAGTGAGGTAATATTTGTAAGTATATTTATTGCTTGAAAGAGTTTTAGAAATAATAAATATTCTACATTTTTCTTAGTCATCAGTTTAACAGGTGGGTTTTCCTGTCCTAAATAAATTAGGCTTAGGGCCCCCAGTGGCTGGGAGATAAAGAATCCATCTGTCAATCTAAGAGAAGGGGGTTCAGCCCCTGGGTTGCAAAGATCCCCTGGAAATGGAAATGGCAACCCACTCCAGTATTCCTGTCTAGGAAATCCCGTGCACAGAGGCGCTGAGGGCTACAGTCCGTGGGGTCGCAAGAGTTGAACACGACTTAGTGACTAAATAACAACGCCAACAATAGGGTAATACTCAGATTAATTTGGTCTCAGAACAAAGTAGCTGTGTGGTAAAGGAGTTTATTGAGTCTATTTCAGATTCCCCAATTTGGATAATTCAGTCGATAATGAATCAGTTCAGTGACCCTTTCTTACTTTCCTAGAATAGAACAGGAGGAAGGAGAGGTTGAGGCTGTAGCGCTGACCAGACTGTGAATGTTGGAAAGAAATTTCTACATTGAGAAACACTGTGAAGTACTAGTTGGTTTTGGTGACAAATGGGGGAGCTCTGCTAACCCTGGGCTTCAAAACTTGAGCAAAAGTATCCTCAGTAAAAGCCCAAGGCTGTAAGGCCTCTGACTGCTGTTAACCACACACTCATGGCTTCTTACAAGGGGCTGCCCTTTAACCCCAAGACATGTAGCACAGATCTACAATAGGAGATGCTCCTTGGGTTGCTCCCACTACTGGGGTAGGTCCCCAGACCCTCTCATGGTTAAGGGATTCCCTTAGGGCAGGGCTGGCTGGAGCTGTGGGACCGATGTAGCAGAGTGTGGCTTTTTCCCTTTGTGACTTCACAGCTGCGTGTGAGGATCATCTGTGGCTCGTTAGTGCTGTGTTCGGGGCACACAGCAACCTGGGTGCGATGTCTGTGTACAGAAATGAGAGGCCTTCTTTTTACACTTCTGCCCAAGGGGCTGGCCTGTTTTAGGCTGATATGGGACACTGGAAGGCTTTTCTCAGTCTCTTCGGATGGATTAGACTCTCTGGTCTTTTTTTCTGAAGCTGGGGGGCAAGAAGGGCAAGATTGTCTATTACCATGAAGACAACCTGTCATTAAGCGTGGGTTTCCCGTTCTACTGGCTCCTGGCTGTCAGGAAGGATTTACTCTGGATGGGGCTCTGTACAATGTGGACAAGTCCCATCACACATCATTCTTTGCTTTGCTTTCTTCTCCTTGATTCTGACTTCAGGAGGAGCCAGACAAACTGGTTGCTGGTTCGTTTTACCAGGCCTGGTTAGGCTTTCCAGAGGTTACTCAGATTCTTTTTTGGCCTCTGAATGGGGAGTCAGAGTGGGGTACCTGGAAAGCATTGAAATCGATGATGAAACAGCTGAGTTTACTATCATTTACTGGCTGTGTAATCTTGAATAGGTCATTTGACCTTTCGTTGTGAAAGGAGAGGGTTGGACTAGGTGATCATCCGGTCCATTCATGATGTTGCAGAGCATTGGCTGTGTGCTCAGCGCTGTTCTAAGCTCTGGAAAGGTAATGGTGCCCAGGGTCTCTGCCGTCATGAAGCTGATGGTCTCCTGGGGGGTGCGCACAAGTCACCAGGCAAAATCTGCTCAGTGCATAAGAGGGAAAGGTTGTGTGTCCTCTGTAGACACACAAAGGACACACACCTCATCCGAGCTCCAGCTCCCTGGAAGAAGGGATGTCTAGGCTGAGACCTGAAAGATGATCAGGAGTTGGCAAAATGCACACAGGAGGAAAGGAGGCAAGTTCTTAGTTTACTTTTTCACTCTAAATTCCACTTTTGTCCTTTCCACATTGGAAAATTCTTCCTGGTGCTAGTAATGCTTCCGGGTGCTGTTTTGGTCTTTCCAGGATTGCTGGAAGTGAGGATGAGGAAGAGTGGAGACAGAAGGAGGGACCGAGATTCCTCCATTGGATTCTTTGTATTAGGAAGAAAGCCATAACACTGGTTTAACCTTGGGTGACCCTGGAGGGCTGGTGGGGATGCCGAAGATGTCAGCCGTCTGGAAAGTGGAGCTTGTGGGTTCCAGGTGTCACTCTGATTATGTGACAATTATCCTTGGGAGTGGAGTTAATCTGCTGATCTCCTGAGTGGCCCTGGAACAGTGAGGGGGAGACAGCAGTATGCCCATCAGGGTTGCCTCCTCCTCCCATCCCTGCACCCGCATTCCTGGGTTTTTTCCTTTTTATCCATGTTTGTCCTTACACACAGTTCACACAGTCCCCATCCTGTGTCCCAGGTCACACTCAGCGAGTACCAGAGAGAAGCCAAACAGAGTCAGGTGGCCCTTCAGAGAGCGGAGGACAGAGCAGAGCAGAAGGAGGCAGAAGTCGGGGAGCTGCAGAGGCGCTTGCTGGGAATGGAGACGGTAACTGCTGGGGTCTTGCTCTTCAGCACCCAGACTCCTGGGCCGGAAGGTGCGGGCAGACTGACTGAGATGGTTGCAGAGACCTTCCTTTTCTGAGCGGTTCCAGAAAAGCACATTTCACAGCTTTGTTTGCAGTACCGTTTAGCCCTTAAGGAATGGGAAGGGGTTTTTTTTAATCTTTTATTTATGTATTTGGCTGTGCTGGGTCTTAGTTGCAGCATGTGGGATCTTTAGTTGTGGCATGCGGGATCTAGTTCCCCAACCAGGTATCGAACCTGGGTCCCCTACATTGGGAGCACAGAGTCTTAGTCACTGGACCACCTGGGAAGTCCCGGGAAGGTCTTTCTTTATCTAACTTAGCCCTTGGTAACTCGACGTGAACCCATTTCTGTTTTAGGTGGGTTCTGGTAGAGCTGCCCTTTGGCCTTTGAAGACAGTTCTTCAGGAGCGATTCAGCCTAGTTTCCCGGGGATTGGTAGCCAGAACTGGCAGGTGGACCCAGCTGATGCAGGGCCGGATTCTCCCTTCGGGCAGCTGGGCGAGGCTGAGAAGTTTCTATGTGCTGAGGGTGGGAAGGGTTATCCCTGACAGGGGAGAGCACCCCATCAAACCAGCTTGACCTGCTGCTCCCTGGCAGCTGTCCCAGGCCCCGCAGGGGCTGAGTCCCAGCCCTTCGTGCCCATCTTACCCCGAACACAGACACCATCACCGTCTCCTCATTGTAGATTTTCTTTCCTTTGGCCCACCAGGAGCATCAGGCCTTACTGGCGAAGGTCAGGGAAGGGGAGACAGCCCTGGAGGAACTCCGGAGTATGAATGTTGACTGCCGAGCAGAACAAGAGAAGTAAGGGCCCTGGCTCACCATGAGGCTGGGTGCGGGGAGGAGAGGGTGCCGGCCTGGGGCGGAAGCTGGTGCTGGTGTCAGGCCTTCCAGCTCTGACTCACTGTGTGCCTGCTCGGGCTGGGGCCCCGCCCAGAGAGATACTGTGGGGAGGCTGTCATGTCTGAGCAGCTCATTTTCCAATACCCCGAAGAAAAGGCTTCTGCGGTTGTAGGGTCAGGGGCAGGAGGGAGCTGGTGAAGCATCTACCGTTGCGGCACGTCATTCTGAGATTCTGAGGTTGTTACCCTGGATGTGTTACTAGATTGCACCACAGCCTACTCCCCCCTAGACAAAGTGTTAATCGCTCAGTCGTGTCTGACTCTTTGTGACCCCATGGACTGTAGCCCACCAGGCTCCTCTGTCCATGGAATTCTCCAGGCAAGAATACTGGAGTGGGTTGCCATGTCCTCCTCCAGGGGATCTTCCTGAAGCAGGGTTTGAACCCACATCTCTTACATCTCCTGCATTGGCAGGTGGGTTCTTTACCACTTGCGCCACCTGGGAAGATCACAGATGGTAAATCAAATTTAACATTAGGATATTGGGGGACTTCCCTGGTGGTCTAGTGGCTAAGACTCCACGCTGCCAATGCAGAGGGCCCAGGTTTGATCCCTGATTGGGGAACTAGATCGCACATTCTGCAACTAAGATTTCACATGCCACAACTAAAAATCCCACATGCTGCAATGAAGATTGAAGATCCTGAGTGCCACAACTGAGAGTTGACACAGTCAAATAAATAATTAAAAACCTGGACCTTTCTAAGTTCAACAGACATTACCTGAAGGGCCTTCTAAGGGATTCCAAGATGAACAGATACAATCCTTGCCTTCTTGGACCCCTCGGTCTGCTAGGGTTATCTTCTCTTCTTTGGGATAACCTTGATCTAGGCCCGCCTGGCATGGTAACTACAGACATCTTATTGTAACCTTCTTTCAGACTTCATAGCAGAATTGCTTTAAATTACTCAGCACTCCCTCACCACTCCTGTGGTGGAGGTGCTCACAGACAAAGGACTGAGGGGAAGGAGCAGGAGAGACAGAGAAGACCAGAAGACCGAGATTTGGGGATGGCAAGTGACAGTTACACATCATAAACACTGATTTTCTAAATAAAAGGAGACAGGAATAGCACACTGGAGAGCTGAGGGTAGGAACTTAGAGTGTCTGAACTTAGGAAGGTGAGTTGGGCTCAGATTGCATTGTCCCCCACTCCTAGAGCTGCCCATCCTCTAGCAATGGGCTTTTGTCTGCTTCCTCAGGCAGACCCAGAGAATAATGGGTGCCAGCAATTCTTAAATGCCCTGAACTCCTGGGCACTCTCCCTAGCCGCCTGACCTTTGGAGATCTTGACCCAGTTTGCTCAGCAGTGTCTGGGAATCAAGAGACTTAGACCTGGGACTTCCCTCGTGGTCCAGTGGTTATGACTTCTCGCTCCCAGTGCTCTGCACTTAGTCCCCCTGGTCAGGGGACTAAGATCCCACGTACTGCCTGGCACAGCCAAAAAACAAAACAAAACCAGACTCGTGTGAAGAGGTGTTGCTGCTGCTGCTGCTGCTGCTAAGTCGCTTCAGTCGTGTCCAACTCTGTGTGACCCCATAGATAGCAGCCCACCAGGCTTCTCTGTCCCTGGGATTCTCCAGGCAAGAATACTGGAGTGGGTTGCCATTTCCTTCTCCAATGTGAAGAGGCGCTAAGGGTCCTCAAATCTTATCTCCCTCTTGGTATAAAATCCCTGCTAACAGCTTGATGGTCTTGGGTATCATAATCCCAGCTTGTACATGAATCTTTCCAGGAATAAGGAGCTCATTAGATGTGAGGCAGTCCACTTTCTGACAGCTTTAATACTGAGAATGTCTTTCCTATGTTATTAAATAACATAAGAGCTGCTACCTTGGTACATCTACCTATTGGCCCTAGTTTTACTGGTGGAACTATCCGGAATGATTTATCCTTTCTAACCTTTCTGAGCCTCAGTTCCCTTGTTTGGACTGGATGATCTCTAGTGATGCTTCTGATGTGTGTTCCCACTGCCTCCTCCTTGCAGCAGACCTGGGGTGGAAGGAAACACACCTGATCAGAACCCCCTGAGCTCAAGGTCCTTACTGTGACCAGGTGGAGAAAGCATCTTTTCCTCTTACCTCAGCCTTTTGGTCTTAATTCCCAGGGCTGCTAACCTGGAAAAGGAAGTGGCTGGGTTGCGGGAGAAGATCCACCACTTGGATGACATGCTTAAGAGCCAGCAACGAAAAGTCCGGCAAATGATAGAGCAGGTACATGGGTAACCCCTGCTCCGGGGGGCCCACTCTGGGAGTCTCTGCATTGCGTCCAGCCCTGTTTTCCTGTCAAGCCTACACCTTTATTTATTTATTCTCCTGGGTATCTTGTCTTATATTCTTGAGTGTCCCATAAAACACTTAAGTCTGCCTATTAAATTAGGGTGATTGGGATTTGCTTTTCTTCCATCTTTCCCCTACTTTTTTGGTCATTTGCCTTGTGGTTTTCCATGGGAAAAGAAGGAAAAGATTAGTTCCTTGCATGTTAAAAAGTGCTGGTGAATAAATAATTCAGTCCCAATAAACTCACTTATCTGTGTGTAGATTTTCAACCTTTGCACCTCATGATGTATTTTCTGCTTTTCCTTTCCTGAGCTTTAGGTGGTCAGAATGTGCTGTTTTGTGGAATTGTTTTGAGAATTTCAGACCCCCTAGTTGGGAGGGCAGAGTTGTGGCATGTCAGCTCCATGTGTGCTAGGATTTCTTCCATCTTGTTCACTGCTGTTTTTCCCATTGTCTAAAATAGGGACTGTTATATAGTCTGGCATTCAATATTCCTTTCTTGAACCAGTACATCATTTGTATTTCCCAAAGGCAAATGAAATGGTTTTTGAGCCATCCATTATTTTGGATTATGAGGGTGGTGTTCCCCCTCACCCCCCTCACGCAAATCTGGGATAATCAAGAGTTTAATGTTTACTGAAAAGCTAAGGAAGTCACGTGAGAGGTGCAGTACTCTGCCCTTTGTCTCCACTGGCTCCCCCAGCAGCCGGGCAAAGTTGGATGAGTGTGTCATGAGTCATTTCAGAGCGAGCCCTCGTGTCTCCCGAATCTTTGCAGCTCCAGAACTCAAAAGCTGTGATCCAGTCCAAGGATAGCACCATCCAGGAGCTCAAGGAGAAGATTGCCTACCTGGAAGCCGAGGTGTGTGTTCCAGGCAGCCCTGGGAAGGGAGCAGACTCTTGAAGAAGAAACTGGACATGGGGAGGGGGAAATTCTGGAGGGATCTTGGTCGTGTCTTGCTGCTGCTCAGAAGTGAGTATCTGAGGTGGTTGGTTGATCTCCAGCTTTTCTGCTGAGTGAACGTTTTCTGAGACTCTTTAGGGATTGCGGGCAATGGTAAGACCTGTCCCCACTCTGAAGGGATAATCCTTGTGGTGCCACCCCTGTGCCACAGCTGCATGAAGGCCAGCCCTTCATTCTGATTCTGTGGGCTTAGCAGAGGAGCTGACAGTGAGCTGAGCCTTGAAGGAGAACACATCCTATAGATGGAGTCTTCTCCATGGCTAAGGTGATGGGCTTGATTGGCTGAGGAGTTCTTCTTGGTCTGATGTCTACCATACTTCAGAGGCCTTCCTGTCCATTGACTGACTCCCTGAGATTACTTTGCAGCCGTTGTGTGAGGGTGTCTCAGATAGAGGGGGAGATCAAAAGAAATAGGAGACAGAGTTGTTTATCTCCAGGGAGTCAGCAGTCTAGATTTAGAGATAAAATCCATTAAAAATATACCTAAGGGTACTTTATAGAAAAGCACATCAGCAAATGCAAGTAAATTTCCCAACAGACTCTAGGAGATTATATGCAGGAAATGTATAGAAGGGAAGTACAGGAGATGATCAGTGTTTAACAGTTATCGAGAGAACACGTCCTCAGAGAAGGAGGCTGAAGCAAGTACCGGAAGGAGAGTGCAGCCTGGAGTGGTGAAGATGGGCTTCCTGGTGGTGGCATGCACAGTGAGGGTGGGGGTGGCAGCAGCACCTAGAGGTAGAGAACAGGATGAGCTGGTTAAATGTGACCCGTGGCAAACCAGAAGAAACCAATTCTGATCGCATAAGCTTGTGTTACAGAATTTAGAGATGCATGACCGGATGGAACACCTGATAGAAAAACAAATCAGTCATGGCAACTTCAGCACCCAGAACCGGGCCAAGACCGAGAACCTGGGCAGGTGAGTGAGTCCACATGGAGCCAGGCCCAGGTAGGAAGTGAAGGAAGGAGGGGCAGAGCCACAGAAAAGAAACCTTTAGTACCAAGGTCAGGACAAGGCTCTTCAAGGTCCAGTTTCATTCTCTCTGTCTCTCATCTGATCCATTCTCCACCTGAACCACTTTCTAACCAGGTTAGAGTAGAGCCTGATAGCACAACCCCAGGGAGGCCCATGAACAACACTAGAGGCATATGAACCCCCGAAATTGGATGTAAAAATTGTGACTGTGTAGCAAGGACATATGGAGCTTCCCAGGTGGAACAGTGATAAAGAACCCGCCTGCTAGTGCAGGAGGTGCAAAGAGACGCAGGTTCGATCCCTGGGTTAGGAAGATCCCCTGGAGTAGGAAATGGCAACCCACTCCAGTATTCTTGCATGGAAAATTCCATGGACAAAGGAGCCTGGCGGGGGACAGTCCATGGGGTCGCAGAGTCGGACGTGATTGAGCACACACATATACAGCAAGGGCATATGTCTAGGCAGAGGGCTTTTTGTTTCTGAGAGATTCACAGAAAGGTCCAAAACTTTGGAAGAAAAATCAGGAATCACAGTCGTCCCGCTCTGTAGGTGTTGAGCTGCACCCTCTGTGTTCCGCACCCTTGTCATGAGATAAAAGCACCAGTCCCCTGGCCCCTTAGCACTGACAGTGATGGTTTCAGGACATTAGAACCAAGAGATCAGTGGGCCCTGCAGGGCGTGACCTGGAGGCAAGCCAGAGGGGTGGCCCTGGGAAGGCTGGGCCATGACAGGGCACTCAGCGTTTCCGACTTTCTTTTCAGCGTCAGGATATCCAAGCCCCCCAGCCCAAAGCCCCTGCCTCTCATCCGAGTGGTGGAAACATGAGCCCAAGGAGATGGACGTTGCTGCCGCCTTTGGCCTGCGGAGGAACCCATCACCCCTGGAGGCTGCCGGCCCTGACTTTGACTTCCCACCTGCTCCCTGGCTGTGCTCACGGTTCTGTACGCTGGGCAGAAGGAGGACTAACGCCCCTCTGGACACTGTGGCCTCTGGAGGCTGGTACCCTGCCTGCAGGGGCCAGGGCAGTAGCCTTGTTCCCATAGTTACTATTTCTCTCTGTAGCAGAGCCTCCCTTCTGTTGTAGCCTGGAGTTCAGCTGCCCCAGAAGCAGGCCCTCCATGGGTCAGGTCTGGAGAGGTGATGAGATCTGTCCTAGAAGCTGGAGTCCTGGGGGAACAGAGTTCCTTCCGTAAACATAGCTCAGTTCTTAGCAACAAACTGTTTGTTTTTCTACTTGCTCCACCCTCAGCCCATGCTGAGCAGGGCCTCCTGCAGACAGACTTTGGGGCTGCCTGTCATGGCCTGGTCAGAGTCAGTGAACCTCAACTTTGACCAGGTGGTCTTGTCTTTGGGGGAGGGGAAATGTCCTTCAAGGCGTAGCTGTGAGCAGAAAGGTTCTGTGAGGCCATGGACAGTTACGGGCAACTTCTCTCTGCTGTGAAGGCTCCCAGAACCTCTTAGGGTTTCCCCCTAAGTGGAGGTGCAAGATACACCTCATTCTTCTTGACTCAGAGCCTAAAAACTGTTTCACTGGGTTACATCAATCTCAGCGAAGAAACTCTTATGGTATTTATTTTGCTAAGTTATTGGTGTTTTTCCTTCCATCTCACAACTGATTTAATCCCAGAGTTTTGCAGTCTTCTCTTGCGGTGTTTGGATTTACTTGACAGAGGGAAAAGAGCATTTCCAATGGACTCATTGATTTCAGAATGATGTTATAAGTCTTTTTCTCTCTTTCCTCTACCTGCTGCCTTTCCCTTCCTCCTCCAAACCTCAAGAAGGCAAGTATATTTACCCTGAGGCATCAGGGTCTGAATGTCTGTTGTTTGGGGGAAGACAGCCATCTGGAGGGATTGAATTCCTCTCTTAACCCTGCTGTGCCCCGGTGCTCCACCATCAGTTTGTTATCCTGGCTCTGAATGAACCTGCCACTCATCTGTGTTCTCTTTAGGGCTCTTCCTGCAGCCTTAAGAAGGAGGTAAGCATCAGAATGTGGTACTCTAGGACACAGGAAAATGAAAAATAAACATTAAGTCTCTTTAGGTTCTACTTGGCTCAAAACCAGAAGCCTTAAGTCTGTGGTTTCTGTGCATTGTGGCTGAGCTCCCGTGCTAGCTTTGTTCGTTGTGGTGTTCGAGTGTTCTTCACACCGTTCCCATTTGCACAATGAGGGGGTTGCACCAGATAATTTCCATGGGTCCTTCCAGTTCTGATACTCTTTCCCATGGCATACTCTTTGTATGGTGAGTTTAATAAATTATGTTAATGTGTCTCTTTGAGCTCCTGGTGTGGTTTCTTGTCACTTTTCCGGGAGGATGAAAGAACATAATTCTAGTGCTTCTTGCAGGTGGGCACCCTGCTGTCCATATCTGGAAGGTGTGGAGACATCCCCAGTACTATAATTTGGGGACTTTGAGGCATTCAAAGGAGTTAGAGTGTCTCTGTTAAGCAGCTCAGCTCCATGGTCTGAGTCCTTGTTGTAGGAGGTAGCTCCTAGCTTTTGCTGTGACCTGTCTGGGGTGGTGGCCTTGTGGGATCCCTAAGCTTGGCCAGTTGGAAAAAGGCTGCTCGCAGACAGAGGTCTTGTGATTATTTAGAGATTTACCAATCCCGAAAGTTAGAGATTTATTTGCAGACAGAGGTCCTGTGATTACTTAGAGTTTTACCAATCTCAAAACAAAGATTTACCGATCAGCACTGGAGGGAGGTGACTAACTCCACATCCTTCGCAGAAATGAAAAGCTGACTGCAGCTGTTTGAGGCTTTAGGTTTTGGCATCTCTAGGTATTGCATTCAATTAATCCAATGATCATCTTTTTCTTCCTGCCAAAAAAATGTAGTTGACTGCAGGGCCCAACGGGGACATAGCTAAATTTACAGGAATCTTCCCTGGGCCAAAGGAACTAGAAACCCCCTTCATCTCTGGCCCCAATTCCTCTCTCGTCCCCTTTCGCCTTCAATCAGAAAAGTGTAATATTTTTCTCTTGTGACTTTTCTTCCCCTTTCTGCTTCTCAGCTAATTCACACTCAGGCTTCAGAATATACTGGAAACCTCCTTCCATTCCAGACCTGGGTTTGTCTTTGAGCAGCCTAAGTTCTCTTCTTTCTCTGGCAGTCTTGCCTGGCATGGGTGTATCTAGACTGTGCTTGTTTTCAGAATATTAAGAGGGTGGAAGCAGGGTGGGGTTGCTTAAGGAGCCAAGAAGACTTGCAGAGCTGGAAGAAGATGCAGTGAGGAAGAAGATGGAGTGAGTGAGCCCGCCATACAGGAAAGAGAAGCTCTGGACTGAGCCTCAGGGACTTGGTGAGACAAGCAGAGGTTGGACTTGGAGGTAATGAAATGGCCTGGAAATGTTCTGGGGAGAGAACTAGAGCTCTAACGGGAGTTCCCTGGCTGTTTGGTGCTTAGGACTCTGTGTTTTCACTGCCATGGGCCTGGGTTCAATCCCTGGTTGGGGAATTAAGATCCCACAAGCCACACAGCATGACTGAATTAAAAAAAAAAAAAAAGAACTAGCGCTCCAAGAGGTTCCTGGGACCAAAAAGTACCTCTGGTGTACATTTCCCCAAGTTTAATTGTACTACTGCCCAAAGGAACAGGGGCTAAGGAGGTTCTATGGGAAGAGAAGTAGTCAAGGGAAAGATAGTTTATATCCTGGCAACCTTTTCAATTAGAGATGGACACTGGGGACTGGGGAACGGTAGAGGCCCAGGCCTGAGAAAGGGCGTGCTGAGAAGCTGCCCCTGACCTCAGCAGCCTGTTTATTGCCTGCGTTATGTCATGTGTAAGCCACTCCCCTGTGCTCCCTGAATGTGTTGTACAGAGAAGATTGAGTTCCACTCTCTGGGACGTTTGCCATGATGGCCTGTTTCTTTGAGCTGGGTGCTGAGAGCTGCCCGGACATGCAGCCGTCATCAGCAGCACCCTGTAAACTGGGAGCATCACCTCAACGTGGGAAAAGCTTGGAAGAGTGCTCCCTGCCTCCTGAATAACTGCCCCTGTCCTCCCGGGGTAGAAAAAAGCCTCCCTACCTTCCTTGGGTAGAAAAAAGCCTGATCGGGACATGGTATTTCAACCAAATGGTGTATTGGGCCTTTTAAAAAAAAAAACAAAAAACTAAGTACCTAAAACCAAAAATTGATTAACTTATTTTCATCTCTGTTTTAAAAAACTTTGCATTATGAAATGTTCCACGATGTCCTCTGGAAAGATGCTTTGACATGAGGTGGCTTAAAGCAACTTAATTTGACTGAGGAGGGTAATACTCTGTCTCTAATCAGCGCTTCGATGTGTGTTGCTGGTTTTTGTGGGGCCTCTGCTAATCCCCTGGGCTCCCTTGTTCCTCAGAGCCAAGCGTTGCGGAGCATGGGCCTGAGTTTGTTCAGGCTCTGACCCAACAGCAGATGTTCGCCTAGGGCCCTTGGCCTCTTTTCCATGCTTCGATTTAGGACTCTAGCTTCGCAAAGAGAAATCGTTTCCTATCTTCCCTGTCCCAGTTCTAAGCACCATGGCCTTGAAACTCAAAGTTGGAGACCTAAATATTCTTTCGCCCCTCTTTCTCCAAGGAAAATCCTTATCCAGGCTGAGGCTAAAGAAGATCTTTTTTTTTTTTTTTCCAAAAGGTGAGAAATTTCTAGCTCTGTGTGCTCTTGTGGGTTGGCAGTGAGACCTACACTGAACTCTCAAATGTGTGGGCCTTTTCTCCTGGAATCTCTCTTCCTCTGAAGTCCTCTGGGACTTAGGATTGAGGATAGATGATGGCAGGATAATTAATTTCCTGACCGGGTGTTGGTCTCCAAGTCTTAGACCTCAGGACCTCACAAGCCGAGGGGAAGGAAGTCATTTGTCCTCATGACTTTATCTACCAATTCAGTGCTGATTATGCATCTCACCTTTCCTCCCCCTCACTAGTATTCCAGGCCAGACTCCTGCATGTCTGCAGGAGTTGGGGCACCCTATGTCTGTTTTATATCTATTTCTATGTGTTTGAACTGGCCTGCTATGTAAAATATGTGATTATGGAGGAAAATCAGAAAAATACTTATACTTAGGGAAAATATTAGTTTTTATAATAATTTATCAGTTATAATAATATAACAATAATATTATCAGTTTTTATACTAATTATTTGGCTGTGTTGAGTCTTAGTGGTGGCACACATGATCTTTGTTACACTTTCTTTCTTGTGGCGCATGGACTTTCTAGTTGTGAGCTTGGGCTTACTTGCTTCTCAGCATGTGTGATCTTAGTTCCCTGACCAGGAATGAACCTGCATCCCCTGCATTGCAAGGTGAATTCTGAACCACTGAACCACCAGGAAAAACTCAGTTTTCCACCTGTATGTCTTCTTTACAACATATACAGACCACTTCACTTGTGGTCACCAAGTGTGTGGGGTTTTCTGCTCCCCACAACAGGCAATTCTCAGCAACCACCAGCTGGGTTTAGCTCAATTCTGATACCATCTACCTGGAGATAAGGTTAAGGGCTAAATTGCAAGAGGCTGCCCCTCCCTAACATCAGATGCCAAAGGTAAGTAGCAGGTCCCTAGCTGGATTTTTGTCTGACTTGACTGTGAACCAGAGATTCCCACAACCCTCTCCTTGGGTTCAATTAATTTGCTAGAGAGACTCACAGAACTCAGGGAAACACCTACTTACCTTTACCGGTTTATAAAAAGATATAATAAAGGATGCAGATTAATAGCCAGGTGAAGAGATCCATAGGGTGAAGTCTGGGAGGGTCCTGAGTGCAGGGGCCTTCGTTTTTGTGAAGTTGAGGTACATCACCTCCCTAGTGTAAGGATGTGTTCACATACCTGGAAGCTCTCTAAATCCCATACTGTTGGGATTTTATGGACTCTTCCTCATGTAGGCATGATTAATCATGAATTCCATTTCTAGCTCCTCTCCCTTCTCTGGATAAGTGGGGAGTGAAGCTGAGAATTCCAAGTTTCTAACCATGGCTCAGGCTCTCTGGTGACCAGCCCCCAACCAGATATACATCCAGAGTCACTTCATTAGAGCAAAAGATGATCCCAGTGCTTTTATCATGCAGGAATTTATAAAGGTGGTAGAAATTATGTGCCAGGAACACTGGGTCACAGACCAATACATATGTCTTCTATTACTGGACAACAAGTCAATAGAGCTGTCTCCTAGGATATATTGTACTTTTTTTTGACCACTCCATGCAGCGTATGAGATCTTAGTGCCCTGACCAGGGATTGAACCCATGCACCCGCATTGGGAGCATGGCATCTTAACCACTGGACCACCAGGGAAGTCCCTGGATATATCGTAATTTCAGGGTCAAGAGAAATGAAACTGACTTCCTTTGAAACAGACTTCCGTTTTCAACTCTCATACTTCCTCTTAGTAGAGAGACTCACTCTCTTCAGTGATTCAAACTAGAAATTTAAAGCCACTTTAGACTCTTATTTCCATTTCTTTATCCCTTATATCTAGTTTGTCAACACGTCCTAATGTTTCCTCTATTGAGAAATACCCCAGACTTTCTCTTTCTCATGTTCACAGTCTCATTGCACCTCATCTGTCTCTTTTTTGGTCATGCTGCATGCCATGCAGGATGTTATTGATACTGTATTTTCCTGACCAGGGATCAAACCTGTGCCCCCTGCATTGGAAACTCAGAGCCTTAACCACTGGACTGCCAGAGAAGTCCCTGTAGCCCACCTTTGTAAGCCTGGATTACAGCAGAAACCAGTCCCTACTGGTCCCCCACCTCCATCCCAACCTACCCCAAATCTACTCTCCTCACCACTGTTATTTGAATTTTTCCCAGATACTATTTTCATCCTACCAGATGGGTTTGTTTAGTCAGGACAAAAGAAGGCTGATGGAAATATGATAGCAGTCTCCAAAGAGATGAGAATCTGTCTCATAGAAGGAGGTGCAGTTTTACTCCATCTAGCTCCAGAGGGCAGAACTCAGACATGTGGGTGGTACCTGCAGGGAGATGGCTAAGAAACAAAAGGATGAGTTGACAATTTGAGTGTCAATTGGACTGTCTTGACAAGTTAGTGAGTTTCCCCACATGCACAAGTATTTTCCCAATTAGAAAGCGACCTAAAATAACAAATACTCAATACAATATACCAAGGAATGAACTTTATTTGACATGTCAGTGATCTATGTGAGAAAAATGACCATATTTTGTTGAGAAATATGGGAAACTAAATGAAGAAAAACTTTCCCAGATGGCAAAGTTAAAATTGTAAAGATGTCATTTCTTCCTTAATTTACTTTCAGGCTTTGTGTAATTATAATGAAAATTCCAATAGAGTCCTTTTAGAATTGGATATAATTATTTAAAAAATTCATCCGGAAAAATAAACAGGGGAGATGGCAAAGGAAATTTTGAAGACAGAGTTTAATTAGGGGATTATTAGCCTTGGGGATACTGAAACATTACATAGCTTACACATCAATTTAATATGCTTGCAAGGCAGAAGTAGACCCAATTTTATAGAAGCATTAAAAAGGATAAAAGAAGCATTGCAACTCAATGGGGAAAAGGTATTTGAACAATTGGTTAAGAATTTGGAAAACAAAAAAAGAATTCTAACCTTAAACAGTACACCTGAATAAATTCTAGGTAAATTAAAGAAATTAAATATCACACCTTAACTGTAGGAAAAGTAGAAGAATATACAACTGAATATCTACTCTGAGAGATCTATTTAGCATTTTAGTATTAAAGGTCAAGAAGGTATATGTCAATTGCATCTCAGTTAAAAAAACAGAAATAAAGGCCATGAAGGAAAATATTTTAGTTCATAAAAAGTAAGAGTTCTAAATTAAAAAACTAAAGAAGGCCAAAATATGAGGAATTATTAGTAGCAAATATGATGAAGAGGTAATGTTTTTGTTGATAAGCTCAAACTGATAAAAGTACTAAGATCCTTAGAGATCAACAGTGAGGATTAGAATGGATAATTCATGCAAGAGTTCATATTCTTTTTTCTGCACATGTTTATGAGGCTCCTACTTCATGCCTTGGACTGAGGATTGAGGTAGGGTTACGACAGTGAGCCAGACAAGCGCCGTCCTGCTCTTGGAGTCCTTGTGTTAGGTGGGTTGCAAATCAGAGAAAATGCAGCTCAATTGGGTTAAGCAATAAAGGATCAGTTTGATTGGCTCAGGTGACTAGAAAGTCCAGAGACTCTTTAGGCTCAAGTGAGCCTTCACAGAACAGTTTGAGGTCTCACTAAGGACCCATCTCCTTCCATTTCTTCTCTCTGCACAAGAGATTTGTGCTTCTTACATTAATAGTAGCATAAAATGGGAAACAACGTGTCCAATAAAAAAAGAAATGGATAAGTACCTGCGGATACAGCCACTCTGGAATATTATGCATTTACAAATGACCTTTATGTCACATCAGGGAACTTTATGTCACATCAGGAAACTGCTTAGAATGTTAAGTGAAAAAAAGTAGGACACAAAATTTTATGGACACTTATTTCAGCTTTGCAAAAAAAAAAAAAATAAAGTTTCTCCAAAAGGCTAGAAATAAACACACCTAACTACTAATCATGTTAGTGTTCAGGCAGGATTTATTCTTCTGTTTGCTTTTTGCTATCTTTATTTTTCATTTTCCAAATTTTCTATAGGGTTCAGCCTTCCCTTTCCAGCAAGCCTGTGTTCCCACACTGCCCTCCATTCATGCCAGGATCATTACTCCCTTGTATATTTGCTTGTGTTATTTCCTTCACCAGAAATGCCTTCCTGTTTTGACCTCTTAATCCATTAAATATTTATGGATAATTGATACAAGGGTATTGTGCAGTTTATGGAGTATAATGTACATGAGAGTACTATGTGAAGTGTTTTAGGGATGTTAATTGTTATTGTTAGGAGAAAAAAAGAGAAGAGGAAGCAAAGGAAGAGAAAAAACTATTATTTATACAATATTGTGCTGGGTCCTAGGGGAGGGCAGGATAGAAAAACAGAACATTCTGCAGTCCTCCAGAAGCTTAGGATCTTATCAGATGGGAAGAGGGGAAAAAAATACCACATTGTGGAACAGAAATGGATAGAAATGAAATAAATAGAAATAGATAATGGAACATGTGAGATGCAAATATGAGAGAGGCAGTCAGTGCTATAAGAGGAAAGCAGAGAAGAAGGGTTGGAGGAGGCAGAGCTAGAACCAGACCCTGGGGGTTTGGGGACAGGAAGGTTCAGAGAGAAAGGACACAAAGAAAGCTTGAGTTGGAAATAAATGAGGCATGTGGGAGGGTGGTGAGCCTGGCTGAAGATCCTGTTGGAAAGTGGTAGGAGGTTAGGGGGAGGTAAGCCACACTGCTGGCATTTTTATTTTATTTAATTAATTTACTTATTTGGGTTGCACTATGTGGCATGCAGAATCTTAGTTCCTCTACCTGGGATCAAACTCATGCCCCTTGCATTGGGAGCGTGGAGTCTTAACCACTGGATCAGCAGGGAAGCCCTGTCCTTTGGAGTTTTAAAAAACTAATATGTACATCCCAGGGTGGGCAAGGTTCTTCCTTGCCTGTCTTGTTCAATACTGAATACCTTAGTACATAGAAGAGTGGTGCCTAGAACCCAGTAGATGCTCAGTAATAAATATTAGTTGAATGGAAGTTGGAATGAATGAATCATAGGAGTGTCATCATAAAAGACAAAGGTTAATCCAAAACAGGTGGATGACACAGACTGAAAAGGTAGAGGCTGGCAGCAAAGAGAGAAGTTAATAGATTATTAGGGTACTTCCAGGCATGAAATAATGAGGGGCTGAACTAGAATTATGGCCACTGGACTTGAAAGTAAAGGACTGGTGTGAGAATCATTTGGAAAGAACCAATAGGCCTTGGTGACTGACCAACCAGATCTACAGAAATAGAAAAAAATCAAAGACAATATCAGAATTATGGTTCAAGACTCAGCCTGAGTTCCTCTTCTAGGAAGCCTTCCCAGAATCCTCAAGCCTGTGCTGTGTATTCTGTTTCTGTATAAAATTAACACAAACAACCTATATCATCCTGTATTAGGATGTAATAATTATAATATTATAATCCAGACTTTGCATATGTTTGTTTCCCCAACTAGACTGCAAGCTTTGAAAGGTCAAGGAAATATTTAATCCCCACAGTGCCTGACCCTGGTACTGCCACAAAGTATATGCTCCGTAAATCCTCACTGATTAGAAGAAATCTGTATTCTCTTCTGTACTGAAGAGGGCACTTACCTCTGTTTTTTGTTTTGAATTGTTTTCATCTTTTCTCTTAATTGGTCCCAGGTAGTGTGGTAAAGGGCGGTAAAGAACCTGCCAGCCAAGCAGGAGACATAAGAGACATGGATTTGATCTCTGAGTTGGGCAGATGCCCTGGAGGAAGGCATGACAACCCACTCCAGTATTCTTGCCTGGAAAATCCCATGGACAGAAGAGCTTGGGGGGCTATAGTCCATGGAGTCACAAAGAGTCAGACATGACTGAGCTCGCACCACCAGTTTTAATTTCCTCATCCATAAAATCAAGACAACCATTTCTACCTAATGAGAACATTTACTGAAAACTTATGTGCTGGGCACTGCTGTTTAATGCCCATTTCACAAATGAGGAAATTGAGACACAGAGAAAGGATGCGCAAGTAGAAGTACGGAACCAGTAGTCGGTCATCAGCAATCTGGTCCCAGAGTCCCTGTGCTTAATGCTGCACTTTATAACCTCACAGGCGTGGCGACTGTCAATACAAAACCATATCTAAATATCACATGTAATGTTTCTGGTGTGTCAGCAGACACTGAGTATGCTTATTATTATTATTGCTATTTTAAATATTTATTTACTTACTTGGTTGGTCCGGGTCTTAGCTGTGGGATGGGGGTGGTCTTCCTAGTGTCATGTGGGATCTAGTTTCCTGACCAGGGATCAAATCTGGGTCCTCTGCATTTGACACAAAGTCTTAACCACTGGACAATCAGGGAAGTCCCGGAATATGCTAATTATTGTTAACAAATATTTTCAAGCATGTAATATGTCTGTGGTTTGGGTTAGGCTTTGGGGATGTGAAGAGGAAAGGATACAGACTCAGCCCTCAAGTTTCTCCCAGGCTTAACAATGCCACCAGACATTCCTATGCCAAAAGGCAAACAGACAGTCATAAACTATCAGTACTAAAGGAAACTTTAGAAAACATCCAATCCAAGAATAAACAAATGGGACCTAATTAAACTTAAAAGCTTTTGCACAATGAAGGAAACTATAAGCAAGGTGAAAAGACAGCCCTCAGAATGGGAGAAAATAATAGCAAACAAAACGACTGACAAAGAATTAATCTCCAAAATATACAAGCAGCTCATGCTGCTCCATACCAGAAAAATGAACAACCCAATCAAAAAGTGGGCAGAAGACCTGAAGAGACATTTCTCCAAAGAAGACATACAGGTGGCTAATAAACACATGAAAAGATGCTCAACATCACTCATTATTAGAGAAATGCAAATCAAAACGACAAGGAGGTATCATCTTACACCGGTCAGAATGGCCATCAAAAAGTCTACAAACTAAATGCTGGAGAAGGTGTGTAGAAAAGGGAACCCTCTTGTACTGTTGGTGGGAATGCAGACGGGTGCAGCCACTATGGAGAACTGTATGGAGAGTCCTTAAAACACTAGGAATAAAACCACCATATGAACCAGCAACCCCCACCACTGGGCATATTCCCCAAGGAAACGAGATTGAAAAAGACATATGTGCCCCAGTGTTTACTGCAGCACCATTTACAATAGCTAGGATATAGAAACAGCCGAGATGTCCATCAGCAGATGAATGGATAAGGACGCTGTGGTACATATACACAATGGAATATCCTCAGCTGCAAAAAGGAATACATTTGAGTCAGTTCCAATGAGGTATATGAACCTATAGCCTATTACACATAGTGAAGTAAGTCATAAAGACAAATAACATATATTAACACATATATATGGAATCTAGAAAGATAGTACCAAGGATCCTACGTACGAGGAGACACAAAGGAAACACAGAGGTAAAGAACAGATCTTTGGGCTCAGTGGGAGAAGGAGAGGGTGGGATGATTTGAGAGAATAGTATTGAAACATATACATCACCATATGTAAAATACATAACCAGTGCGAGTTTGATGTATGAAGCAGAGTACCCAAAGCTGGTGCTCTGTGCCAACCTGGAGGGATGGGGTGGGGAGGGAGGTGGGAGGAGGTTTCAGGACGGAGGGGACACATGTATTCATACTGATGTATGGTGAAAAGCATCACAATATTGTAATTATCCTCCGATGAAAATAAATAAATTAATTCAAAGAAAAAAGAAAACATCCAATCCAACTCCCTGATTTTTCAGAGGAGAAAACTGAGGCCCCAAAGTGGGAGTGAGGTATATGAGTAATTAAAAAGTGAAGCTTGGACAAAAGTCCTGATCTCCTACACTGGAGTGCTGCATCCTTGGCATAATGTAGTGTTCAAAAAAGACAGAGAGGTGGTTCTTATCCAAAGCCTGTGTGAAATGATAATGCAGCTTTCCTTGGCAAGCAAAAAAATGGGAGGAGTGGTCGCTGACGGGTGGAGAGAAGCCCAGTAGATCCTCCATACTCAGCTGACTCACTGCATCTGCAACTCTTTAGCAGCCGCTGTCTTTCTAAATTTCAGCTGGCAACTTCTTTTAGCTTTCTTGTCTTCTAATGAGGGTGAGTGTTCCATTCCAGATGACTTCTCTAACCAGGGTGTGTCCTTAACTAAATGACCAAATCTCTCTTAACCTTGGGCTCCTTCTCTTAAGAAAAAACAACCTCCACCATCAAAAAAGGGGGTTGGACCCAGGCCTCTTCCAGTTCTAAAATTACATGGATCTTTGTAGGGGTGGGAGTGGAGAGGGCCCTACAATGTTCAGCCAGTGAACTTGAAAACTAGAGGAGGTTTTTTTGTTTGCCAAGAGGAGGTGCTACTACACCCCAGGCTGCAGCCACAAGAGGGCAGCAGGTCCTTGAGCCCCTAGGCAGGTGCCTACCATGGGCCTCACAGGAAGAAAAGCAACCACTCTCCATAGACCTTGCCTGGCCCTGGAGCCTTCCTGTTGTAAATCCCAAACTCACTTATTTAGTGAAGGGCAGCCAGCCAGGTTGGAGTGAGACAAGGGAGCAGTTTTGCAAATTAAGTCTAGCACCAGAAAGATGAAAGTCTGGGCCTAAAAAGAATTTGGATTCTAGGAAAATAAATATTTTATGAAAAACTGAAAATGTATCTCTGTCCTGGTTTAAGTTGCCTACAGCTCACATCATCAGAGGCAGTGCTTGGAAAAGAGCTGGGAGTTGGGAGAAAAGAATTGATGCTTTTGAACTGTGGTGCTGGAGAAGACTCTTGAGAGTCCCTTGGACTGCAAGGAGACCAAACCAGCAATCATAAAGGAAATCAACCCTGAATATTCATTGGAAGGACTGATGCTGAAGCTGAAGTTCCAGTATGTTGTCACCTGATGTGATTCATTAGAAAAAACCCTGATGCTGGGAAAGATTGAGGGCAGAAGAAGAGGGCGGCAGAGGATGAGATGGTTAAATGGTTAGCTAGCATCACCGAGTCAATGGAGATGAATTTGAGCAAACTCTGGGAGATAGTGAAGGACAGGGTAGCCTGATGTGCTGCAGTCCATGGGATTGCAAAGAATCAGACATGACTAAGGGACTGAACAAAATTTTTAGCAGGCAGAAAGATGATTGTTAAAATTCATCTGTAAGGCTTGTGTGTTAGACCATCATTTCTTAGAGTTCCTTGAGAAGTCTCTGTTCATTCTGCTCATGTTTAATAAGCTCTTACTCAAGAAAGAATTGGCTCTGGAAGTTTCCAGAAAGCTCAGCTAAACCAATGCTTAATCAATCAATTTTTCTGGAAAGGATGAAAATAAACAAAATTATCATGTGTTTATTTAATGAAGAGTGCCAGCCTGGGCACCTGAGGGATCTGAAAGGATGGAGAGGGAATTCAGTGAGGGTGGTAAGGAGTGTGGGGCACTGGCCTGTCTTGCTCTCCTCAGAGTTCCATTCAGGAATGATCACATTTCAGATCAGATCAGCAGTCAAAAATTCCACATGGCCTGCTCAAGGGTCTTTTTAAATATATAAAAGAACTTGATTCCTTGAGAAGACAGTTTCTAGAAGAATATAACCTTGCAAAATACCTAGAACACCCACAGAAAAGGATATATAAGGATATGAGGTTTCTATAGAAAGATAACATTGCTTATTCACCAGCCATAGAGCTAGAGTTTTGTTTTTTGCCTCCCTCCCCCAGGGCCACGGAGGGGTCATGGCTGGGATTAAACTGCCCACTGCCTTACTTGCCCAGCCTCATTTCTGAGCATCTGCCACCTTGCCAATTGTTTCCGAAACACACCAAGTGCTTCCTCACCTCTCTGCCTTTGCATACACCCTCTGCCTGGAAATCTTTTCCCTGCTTCAGCTTTCCAGTGAACTTGTGAAAGTGAAAGTCTCTCAGTGGGGTCTGACTCTTTGCCATGGACTATACAGTCCATGGAATTCTCCAGGCCAGAATACTGGAGTGGGTAGCCTTTCCCTTCTCCAGGGAATCTTCCCGACCCAGGGGTCAAATCCAGGTCTCCTGCATTGCAGGCGGATTCTTTACCAGCTGAGCCACAAGGGAAGTCCAAGAATACTGGAGAGGGTAGCCTATCCCTTCTCCAGAGGATCTTCCTGATCCAGGAATCCAACCTTGGTCTCCTGCATTGCAGGTGGGTTCTTTACCAACTGAGCTATCAGGGAAGCTCAGCAAACTTTTACTCATCCTTCAAAACCCCATTCGATGACACTGTTTGGTGAAAACTTCCCTAACTCCCCAGACAGTTAATCATCCTTCATCAGTACTCCGAGAACAGCTGGTTCAAAACTTATCACATTGTGCAGTCATTGTTTGTTTTCTTGTCTGTTTCCCCCGTCCCCTTGCCCCGGCAGACTTGAGAATTCCTAAAGGGCAGGGGCTGAGAAATTATCTCTGTGTCCTCAGTCCTGGACCATTGCTTACTGTGCAACCTCAGTCAATGCTGGCTGAACAGAAATGGATTCTCTTTCCTGTAACCAGCAGGGTGTTTTACAAGGTGACCAACCAGGATCACTGAACAAAAGAAAATCATTCCTGGAGGGAGCCCTGGGGCGCTTGCCTAGTACCAGGAGCTAAATGCATATAACTGATTGCTAACATTCTATTGCATTGGAAGGCACACATCACTCAAAATTTGATGGAGGCCATTTGCCCAGAATCCATTTTAATTACAGTAGAAAGTTATATGTAAGGAGATACCTTCTGATAGTGTAATTAAGCTCTGAGACATGAATTTAATGGAGTGTTGAGTGCTCCATGTTGAAGGTCTTTATAATCTAAATGTTTTGGAAAAGACTATCCAGAATGAGTAAGATAAATATGAATAGATGACGGGACTTCCCTGGCAGTGCAGTGGCTAGGACTCCGCACTTCTATTGCAGGTGGCAGGGGTTCGATCCCTGGTGATAAGATCCTGCATGCTATGGCCAAAAAACAAACAAACAAACAAAACAAATAAATGTGAATAGATGATCTCTGTTTTCAAGTTTATGTGATAGAACTGCCCAGCTCTGGGCATTGGACATGGGGTGGAGGCTTTAGTAGCTGCACGTGGAATTACCTGGTCCTCTATAAATGGGTGTTGGAGTTGGATACATAGCTGCCACTTTTCTACACAGCTCCTTACAGCTTTGCCTCATTTGCAAACATTTGAGGGATCAGTAAATATTAGTACATATGTGCTGTCAGTAAATAGATTTTGCGAGAGCTGCCAACACCCGCTGGGGTTTTGTGCTTGGGCTTCTCTCTGGCTCCCAGTCTTCCCCTCCTCCTTTTCCCCAAGCCTCTTGGCATGGGCATGGGGAGAGCCAGTTACATTGAAAAAGGACTAGAAGACAAAGGAAGGAAGGGGAAGATAACCTTCAAGGGGCAAGTAAGTGGGCATCATGACTAATTGCATTCTGGGCATTTTTTGGAGATGGAATTTCTTGATCTGCACCTTGGTCAAAATAACTGTTAATGTGAGGTAAGAGGAGAGAACGGCACACAATTTGGACAAAAGTGATAGCTGAGGCTGGGAAATGGTTCCCACCTACAATTCAAATTAAGCAAAAGTTCAACATTAAGGTTATTAGAACCAAGAATTTATATTGTACATTTTTCAAGCTCAGCACAACATCTTTGCTCTATTTTTGCTTTCGAATTGTGGTGCTGGAGAACACTCTTGAGAGTCACTGGACGGCAAGGAGATCAAACCAGTCAAGTTTAAAGGAAATCAACCCTGAATTTTCATTGGAAGGACTGATGCTAAAGCTCCAGTACTTTGGCCACTTGATGCGAAAAGCCAACTCACTGGAAAAACCTCTGATGCTGGGAAAGATTGAAGGCAAAAGGAGAAGGGGGTGGCAGAGAATGAGATGGTTAGATAGTATCACTGACTCAGTGGACATGAACTTGAGCAAACTGGGAGACAGTGGAGGACTGAGGAGCCTGGAGTGCTGCAGTCCATGGGGTTGCAAACAGTCAGATACAACTTAGCAACTGAACAACAACATATCTTTTTTTTTTTTTTTTCCATTTATTTTTATTAGTTGGAGGCTAATTACTTGACAATATTGTAGTGGGTTTTGTCATACATTGACATGAATCAGCCATGGATTTACATGTATTCCTCATCCTGATCCCCCCTCCCACCTCCCTCTCTACCCAATCCCTCTGAGTCTTCCCAGTGCACCAGGCCCGAGCACTTGTCTCATGCATCCAACCTGGACTGGTGATCTGTTTCACTATAGATAATATACATGTTTCGATGCTGTTCTCTTGAAACATCCCACCCTCGCCTTCTCCCACAGAGTCCAAAATTCTGTTCTGTACATCTGTGTCTCTTTTTCTGTTTTGCATATAGGGTTATCGTTACCATCTTTCTAAATTCCATATATATGTGTTAGTATGCTGTAATGTTCTTTATCTTTCTGGCTTACTTCACTCTGTATAATGGGCTCCAGTTTCATCCATCTCATTAGAACTGATTCAAATGAATTCTTTTTAATGGCTGAGTAATATTCCATGGTGTATATGTACCACAGCTTCCTTATCCATTCATCTGCTGATGGGCATCTAGGTTGCTTCCATGTCCTGGCTATTATAAACAGTGCTGCGATGAACATTGGGGTGCACGTGTCTCTTTCAGATCTGGTTTCCTCGGTGTGTATGCCCAGAAGTGGGATTGCTGGGTCATATGGCAGTTCTATTTCCAGTTTTTTAAGGAATCTCCACACTGTTCTCCATAGTGGCTGTACTAGTTTGCATTCCCACCAACAGTGTAAGAGGGTTCCCTTTTCTCCACACCCTCTCCAGCATTTATTGCTTGTAGACTTTTGGATAGCAGCCATCCTGACTGGCGTGTAATGGTACCTCATTGTGGTTTTGATTTGCATTTCTCTGATAATGAGTGATGTTGAGCATCTTTTCATGTGTTTGTTAGCCATCTGTATGTCTTCTTTGGAGAAATGTCTGTTTAGTTCTTTGGCCCATTTTTTGATTGGGTCATTTATTTTTCTGGAATTGAGCTGCAGGAGTTGCTTGTATATTTTTGAGATTAATCCTTTGTCTGTTGCTTCATTTGCTATTATTTTCTCCCATTCTGAGGGCTGTCTTTTCACCTTGCTTATAGTTTCCTTTGTTGTGCAAAAGCTTTTAAGTTTCATTAGGTCCCATTTGTTTATTTTTGCTTTTATTTCCAATATTCTGGGAGGTGGGTCATAGAGGATCCTGCTGTGATTTATGTCAGAGAGGGTTTTGCCTATGTTCTCCTCTAGGAGTTTTATAGTTTCTGGTCTTACATTTAGATCTTTAATCCATTTTGAGTTTATTTTTGTGTATGGTGTTAGAAAGTGTTCTAGTTTCATTCTTTTACAAGTGGTTGACCAGTTTTCCCAGCACCACTTGTTAAAGAGGTTGTCTTTTTTCCATTGTATATCCTTGCCTCCTTTGTCAAAGATAAGGTGTCCATAGGTTCGTGGATTTATCTCTGGGCTTTCTATTCTGTTCCATTGATCTATATTTCTGTCTTTGTGCCAGTACCATACTGTCTTGATGACTGTGGCTTTGTAGTAGAGCCTGAAGTCAGGCAGGTTGATTCCTCCAGTTCCATTCTTCTTTCTCAAGATTACTTTGGCTATTCGAGGTTTTTTGTATGTCCATACAAATTGAGAAATTATTTTGTTCTAGTTCTGTGAAAATAACCTTTGGTAGCTTGATAGGGATTGCATTGAATCTATAGATTGCTTTGGTAGAATAGCCATTTTGACAATATTGATTCTTCCAATCCATGAACACGGTATGTTTCTCCATCTGTTTGTGTCCTCTTTGATTTCTTTCATCAGTGTTTTATAGTTTTCTATGTACAGGTCTTTTGTTTCTTTAGGTAGATATACTCCTAAGTATTTTATTCTTTTTGTTGCAGTGGTGAATGGTATTGTTTCCTTAATTTCTCTTTCTGTTTTCTCATTGTTAGTGTATAGGAATGCCAGGGATTTCTGTGTGTTAATTTTATATCCTGCTACTTTACTATATTCGTTGATCGGCTCTAGTAATTTTCTGGTAGAGTCTTTAGGGTTTTCTATGTAGAGGATCATGTCATCTGCAAACAGTGAGAGTTTCACTTCTTCTTTTCCTATCTGGATTCCTTTTGCTTCTTTTTCTGCTCTGATTGCTGTGGCCAAAACTTCCAAAACTATGTTGAATAGTAGTGGTGAGAGTGGGCACCCTTGTCTTGTTCCTGATTTCAGGGGAAATGCTTTCAGTTTTTCACCATTGAGGGTGATGCTTGCTGTGGGTTTGTCATATATAGCTTTTATTATGTTGAGGTATGTTCCTTCTATTCCTGCTTCCTGGAGAGTTTTAATCATAAATGAGTGTTGAATTTTGTCAAAGGCTTTCTCTGCATCTATTGAGATAATCATATGGTTTTTATCTTTCAATTTGTTAATGTGGTGTGTTACATTGATTGATTTGTGGATATTAAAGAATCCTTGCATTCCTGGGATAAAGCCCACTTGGTCATGGTATATGATTTTTTTAATATGTTGTTGGATTCTGTTTGCTAGAATTTTGTTAAGGATTTTTGCATCTATGTTCATCAGTGATATTGGCCTGTAGTTTTCTTTTTTTGTGGCATCTTTGTCTGGTTTTGGAATTAGGGTGTTGGTGGCCTCATAGAATGAGTTTGGAAGTTTACCTTCTTCTGCAAGTTTCTGGAAGAGCTTGAGTAAGATAGGTGTTAGCTCTTCTCTAAATATTTGGTAGAATTCAGCTGTGAAGTCGTCTAGTCCTGGGCTTTTGTTTGCTGGAAGATTTCTGATTACAGTTTCAATTTCCTTGCTTGTGATGGGTTTGTTAAGATCTTCTATTTCTTCCTGGTTCAGTTTTGGAAAGTTATACTTTTCTAAGAATTTGTCCATTTTTTCCAGGTTGTCCATTTTTTTGGCATAGAGCTGCTGGTAGTAGTCTCTTATGATCCTTTGTATTTCAGTGTTGTCTGTTGTGATTTCTCCATTTTCATTTCTAATTTTGTTAATTTGGTTCTTCTCCCTTTGTTTCTTAATGAGTCTTGCTAATGGTTTGTCAATTTTGTTTATTTTTTCAAAAAACCAGCTTTTAGCTTTGTTGATTTTTGCTATGGTCTCTTTGGTTTCTTTTGCATTTATTTCTGCCCTAATTTTTAAGATTTCTTTCCTTCTACTAACCCTGGGGTTCTTCATTTCTTCCTTCTCTAGTTGCTTTAGGTGTAGAGTTAGGTTATTTATTTGACTTTTTTCTTGTTTCTTGAGGTAAGCCTGTAATGCTATGAACCTTCCCCCTAGCGCTGCTTTTACAGTGTTCCATAGGTTTTGGGTTGCTGTGTTTTCATTTTCATTCATTTCTATGCATATTTTGATTTCTTCTATGATTTGTTGGTTATTCAGAAGCGTGTTATTTAGCCTCCATATGTTTGAATTTTTAACAATTTTTTTTCCTGTAATTGAGATCTAATCTTACCGCATTGTGGTCAGAAAAGATGACTGGAATGATTTCAATTTTTGAAATTTACAAAGACTAGATTTATGGCCCAGGATGTGATCTATTCTGGAGAAGGTTCCGTGTGCTCTTGAGAAAAAGGTGAAGTTGATTGTTTTGGGGTGAAATGTCCGATAGATATCAATTAGGTCTAGCTGGTCCATTGTGTCATTTAAAGTTTGTGTTTCCTTGTTAACTTTCTGTTTAGTTGATCTATCCATAGTTGTGAGTGGGGTATTAAAGTCTCCCACTATTATTGTGTTGCTATTAATTTCCTCTTTCATACTTGTTAGTGTTTGCCTTACATATTGCGGTCCTCCTATGTTGGGTGCATATATATTTATAATCATTACATCTTCTTCTTGGATTGATCCTTTGATCATTATGTAGTGTCCTTCTTTGTCTCTTTTCACAGCCTTTATTTGAAAGTCTATTTTATCTGATATGAGTATTGCGACTCCTGCTTTCTTTTGTTCTCCATTTACGTGAAATATTTTTTTCCAGCCCTTCACTTTTAGTCTGTATGTGTCTCTTGTTTTGAGATGGGTCTCTTGTAGACAGCATATATAGGGGTCTTGTTTTTGTATCCATTCAGCCAATCTTTGTCTTTTGGTTGGGGCATTCAACCCATTTACATTTAAGGTAATTATTGATAGGTGTGGTCCCGTTGCCATTTACTTTGTTGTTTTGGGTTCACGTTTACACAACCTTTCTGTGTTTCCTGTCTAGAGAAGATCCTTTAGCATTTGTTGAAGAGCTGGTTTGGTGGTGCTGAATTCTCTCAGCTTTTGCTTGTCTGTAAAGCTTTTGAGTTCTCCTTCATATCTGAATGAGATCCTTGCTGGGTACAGTAATCTAGGTTGTAGGTTATTCTCTTTCATTACTTTAAGTATGTCCTGCCATTCCCTTCTGGCCTGGAGGGTTTCTATTGATAGATCAGCTGTTATCCTTATGGGAATCCCATTGTGTGTTATTTGTTGTTTCTCCCTTGCTGCTTTTAATATTTGTTCTTTGTGTTTGATCTTTGTTAATTTGATTAATATGTGTCTTGGGGTGTTTCGCCTTGGGTTTATCCTGTTTGGGACTCTCTGGGCTTCTTGGACTTGGGTGGCTATTTCCTCCCCCATTTTAGGGAAGTTTTCAGCTATTATCTCCTCGAGTATTTTCTCATGGCCTTTCTTTTTGTCTTCTTCTTCTGGGACTCCTATGATTCAAATGTTGGGGCGTTTCACATTGTCCCGGAGGTCCCTGAGGTTGTCCTCATTTCTTTTGATTCTTTTTTCTTTTTTCCTCTCTGCTTCATTTATTTCCATCATTTTATCTTCTACCTCACTTATCCTATCTTCTGTCTCCGTTATTCTACTCTTGGTTCCCTCCAGAGTGTTTTTGATCTCATTTATTTCATTATTCATTTTTAATTGACTCTTTTTTATTTCTTCTAGGTCTTTATTAAACATTTCTTGCATCTTCTCAATCTTTGTCTCCAGGCTATTTATCTGTAGCTCCATTTTGATTTCAAGATTTTGGATCATTTTTATTATCATTATTCTAAATTCTTTTTCAGGTAGATTCCCTATCTCCTCCTCTTTTGTTTGACTTGGTGGGCATTTTTCATGTTCCTTTACCTGTTGGGTATTTATCTGCCTTTTCATCTTGTTTAGATTGCTGTGTCTGGAGTGGGCTTTCTGTATTCTGGAGGTCTGCGGTTCCTTTTTATTGTGGAGGTTTCACCCAGTGGGTGGGGTTGGACGATTGGCTTGTCAAGGTTTCCTGGTTAGGGAAGCTTGTGTCGGTGTTCTGGTGCATGAAACTGGATTTCTTCTCTCTGGAGTGCAATGGAGTGCCCAGTAATGAGTTTTGAGATGGGTCTATGTGTTAGGTGTGACTATGGCAGCCTGTAAGTTGACGCTCAGAGCTATGTTCCTGCGTTGCTGGAGAATTTGCATGGTATGTCTTGCTCTGAAACTTACTGGCTCTTGGGTGGTGGTTGATTTCAGTGTAGGTATGGAGGCTTTTGAATGGTCTCTTATTACTTAATGTTCCGTGTAGTCAGGAGTTTTCTGGTGTTCTTAGGTTTTGGGCTTAAGCCTCCTGCCTCTGTATTTCAGTTTTATTCTTCCAGTAGTCTCAAGACTTCTCCAACTATACAGCACTGATAATAAAACTTCTAGGTTAATGGTGAAAAGATTCTCCCCCGTGAGGGACACCCAGAGAGGTTCACAGAGTTACATGAAGAAGTGGAGCGGGAGGAGGCAGATAGAGATGAGCAGCAGGAGGAAAAGGTGGACTCAAGAGGAGAGAGACATATTTATGCAGTTGTCTGTTCCCAGAGTGTTCTCCGTAGCCCAGACACCCACAAAGATTCACAGAATTGGATTGGGAAGAGAAGGGGAAAGGAGGAAATAGAGGTGTTCTGAGGTAGAAAACGGAGAGTCAAAAGTGGGAGAGAGTAATCAACACACTCCTGAATAAAAATGGGAACTGAATATTGGATTCTTAAATGTCCAAAATTTATATCATATACTGAAAAACAAAGATTAAAAATCTAGAGTAGAGGTTAGACTATTAAAAATACAATATTAAAAACAAAAACAAAAACACAGGAAATTTTAGAAATATATATGAATTTCGGTTTAAAAATAGGGCTTCTCTTTTTTTTTTTGCAAGGTTATAGTGAAATGAAAATGAAACTTAAGGAGTAGTAGAGGAGTAATAGAGGACTTTAAAAGAAAATAAGAGTAAAAGAAAAAAAACAAGAAAAAAAATTTTTTTCCTAATTAAAAAAATCGTAAAAATATATGAAAATAACAGTTAAGGAGTAATGGGGGAGTAATAGGGAATTTTAAAAGAAAATAAAAGAGAAAAAATAAAAAAGCAAAGAAAAGAAAAAAATTTTTTTTAATTAAAAAAAAAAAGTAAAATATATCTAGGAATTTCTCTGGAGCTGTTGCGGTCAGTGTGGGTTCGGTTCAGTTTCAGATAGCTCCTCGTTCCAGCTTACACTTCTCGATATCTATAGGCCCCTTCTGGTGTAGTTGGTGTTATCTACAGGGATTTTAATCTGTTGCACCGGTCCTTTCTGGAGCGGTTCCCTTTGTTTATTTGGCTTCTGTTTGCCGGTCTCTTCAGGGCCTAATTTCCGCCCTGACACAGGCGGGCGGAGGTGGTCTCTTGTTCAGGTTCGATAGTTCCATCGCGCTGCAGGGAGGGAGGGGCGCTGCTTTCCCCATCTACACTGCTTAGGCTCCCAGCTGCTCTATATGGAGCGGGCCCTGCCTTGTGTGCGGTTCCAGTTTTCAGGTCCTCCACAAAAGCGTGGACTCTGTTGTGCCTGCGTTTTGTGCCTTCCCCGGCCCGAGCAGCTCAGGCAGCCCGGAGCTTGACGGGCGCACTCTCCCCGGGTGCAGTGCGCCTTCTCCCTTCCGTGGCCCTAGCCTCAGTTTCCGCCCGTGCCGGTCGGGTGCGTGCACCCCGTGTTTAGCTGCGACTCTCCCAGCGGATGTCGACCATCCAGAATCTCAGGAAGTCTTTGGTTAGAAACTGGAGGCCTGTTTGCAGTGTGGTAGGGGATGCCGTCTTTGGGGCCAAGCCTGCCCCTTTCCCCTCCCCCCTGCCTCCTGCCTCTGGTGGGGCTGGGCCGGTCCGCAGCCGGCTAGCTCCTCTGGACTTGCTCAGACCCTTTGTTCTGCGAACGGCCGGCAGTGTGTTCGGGCCGGTTAATTTTCTCTCTCTCTTTTGCTGTCCCACAGTTTAAGTTGGTATCTCACAAAAGCTCCCTCCGATTGCCCTCAGGGCACTCAGGCCTGGTCCTTACCCTGAGCAATGCCGCCCGTTCCTCTCAGTTCCTCCCCAACTTTATGGTGGCGGATGCGGGTGTCTGGGGTACTTTTCTGCTGGGAGTTGCTTTTAGGCACATAATCTGTGGGGTTTATTTATTTATTTATTTATTTTCCTCCCAGTTAGGTTGCCCTCCGAGATTCGAAAACTTCCCCCAGACCCGCCAGTGCGAGGGTTTCCTGGTGTTTGGAAACTTCCTCTATTACGACTCCCTTCCCGGGACTGGTCTCCGTCCCTAGCTCTTTTGTCTCTCTTTTTATCTTTTATATTTTGTCCTACCCCCTTTTGAAGACAATGGGCTGCTTTTCTGGGCGCCTGATGTCCTCAGCTAGCGATCAGAAGTTGTTTTGTGAAGTTTGCTCTGCGTTGAATTGTTCTTTCGATGAATTTGTAGGGGAGAAAGTGGTCTCACCGTCCCATTCCTCCGCCATCTTGGCTCCTTCCCCCAACAACATATCTTATATAGCCTCACTGTTTTATAACATTTTTTGTGATAGAATATACACAACATAGAACTTACCATTTTAACCCTTGTTAAGTACACCTTTCCATGGAATTAAGTATTTTCATGTTGTTATGCAAGCGCCATCTGCCTCCAGAATTTTTTCAACCTCCCTGACTGAGGTTGTATCCATTAAACACTAACTCCCCATTTCCTCCTCCATTAAACCCCCAAGAAATTACCTTTCTTTGTGTCTGCATGAATTGGATGATCCTAGAACCTGTTTTTTAATTAAACTCTTTTCATAAGAGTGTCCTTGTGAAAAATCTTATTTCTAAAAATATCTCTACCTATAGATGAAGTAGATACTATCATATCTAGTTTATAGTTGGACAAACTAAGTTAAGAGAAATTCAGTGCATAAGAAACAAGTGGCTACTTATCCAAATCTATTCTGCTCTGTCCTCCTTCCCTTTCACCCTTCTTTGTTTTGGCAAGTCCCAAATTTTGTCCTGCTATTCACAAGCAAGGTATATACACAGGGAAGAGGGTACTGTTAGCCCTAGGAGTAAGTCTGCATGCATTTGAGTCGATCACAGTAATTTCAGTCCCTTTGCCAAAGACTGATATAGAGGATTAGCAAGTGATACACTTTGAGCCTATGAGACATGAGAGAACACTGATGTAAGGATTCTAAAAAGGATCTCTTTGCTTTGACAAATACACAGTTCCTATTTTCTGCTTCTCAATATGGTGGCCGTGCGTGAAGTGGTGCCTGGAGCTCAGCAGCCATCTTGCCACCATGAGGAGAGTTAGCCACGTCACCCAGATAATACACTGAAGATGGCAGAGGGGAGTCTGGATCCTTTATGATGTGAATGAGATTCTGAATTAACCAACTTTGGAGCTCCCCACCTTTAGTCTTGCTGTTTATGTGACATCATACATTTCCTTTTTATTTAAACCACTTTTGCATTTTCTGTACTTGCAACCAAAAGCATATCAAGTAACTTGTTAAGGATTAAAGCTAAATAAGAACCAATGCAGATGACCCAAGTCTCACAAGCTTTTGCACTGGATGATGCTATTGAGGCAGCATTGGTCTTTTTGTTATGAGAGAGCCCATCCTATTGTATTATTTCTGAACTGTCGGCTCTGGGAAAAGATTTCTAGGAAAAAGTACTCTTGAAAAATTGAGTTTAATTTTGAGAAAAGAAAGAGGTGGGGAGATATGGGAGAAAATGGAGACAGACACAAATAACAGAGTGAAATTTGTGTAGGAAGTTGCAACTGGAAGGATGGAGAAAAATTTTACCTGGGAATGGTCCTTTGAAATATGATGGTCAGGTGTAGTGAGAGGAATGAGAAAAACAAGCCAGTCAGTATAGCTGTAAGTGCGAGGGAGCTTTTCTCTCCAATGAGAGACCCAGGAAATCTCAGAGAGATGGTGTGTGACAAAGTGGAAGACAAGGACGTGATATGAAGATGACTAGGTAAAGGGCTTTGAAATACTCCAACTACAGAAAGCTGACCGGAAACTAACAGAATTACACACCAAACTGACATCAGTGCTCACTCATGTTGAACTTGTGCCGATTGGACTCTTCTTTAGAGTCTACCCAGCAAACTTTCTTTTAGGCATGTGAGCTGGGCATGTGATCCAGGTTTGGATTATCATAGTTCTTCATTCTCCAGGCAACTTCAATCAGTCCAAGTGGTAGGCACATGACTCAAGGAATGGCCAGAGTCCTTCCCTAGAAAATTATACACAGATGCTGAGAAAAACAAGGTGGGTTTTTTTTTTTTTTTTTTTTTTTGCTAATAGACAAAGAAACAGAGTTGAGCAGAAACAAAAGGCAGAAGAAAAAGAGGGAAGCATTTCTTTGTGTCAGACCTTAAGGCCTAGGCTCCTTTAGCATTTGTTTTAAATCTGTGAACTACCCCAGAGTGGCAGATCATTTTCTTCAGAAATGGCCACCATGATATATCCCATCCCACATACTCTAATTACAATGCAACACTGACACTCCTTCTGTGGAGTGGTGATGTCTGTATCCCTGCCTCTTGTACCTGGACAGACCTTTGTGACCACTTAATCTGAAAATGTATGTGGAAGTGGTGCTATGTGACTTCTGACACTGAATCATAAAAATGCCATACACTATTGCTTTATTCTCTGGGGACTTCTGACTTTGGAACTCAGGCACCGTGCTTGATGAAGCCAGGAGCTACATGAAGAGACCATAGGGGTCATGCCAACAGCTCTAGATGAGGTCCCAGCAGACAGCGTCAACCAGAAATGAGACATATCCAGATGAACCCAGGCATCAAGTCACCTTGAGCCTCAGTCTTCCCAACTGAGGTTCCAGGCATTGAGGGGCAGGAACGTCACCCCCACATATCCTATCTGAATTCCTGACCCATACAGTCCACAGAATAATAAAATGATAGTGCTATATCACTAAACTTTGCGATGGTTTGTTACACAGCTACATTTAGCAGAAATACTCAGTGTCCTTCTTAGCTATGTGAACCAACAAATTTTCTTTTTTGCTTAAGCTAGTTTGAAATGAGTTGCTCGCCTTTGCAACTAAAGGAATCTTGACTCATAAACCCTCTGTGCTCAGTTGCTCAGAAGTGTCTGACTCTTTTGAGCCTATGGACTGTAACCCACCAGTCTCCTCTGCCCATGGAATTTTCCAGGCTAGAATACAGGAATCGGTTGGCATTTCCTACTCCAGGGGATTTTATTTTTTACCACTAGCACCACCTGGGAAGCCCCCATCAACCCTCTGTGCTAAGTCACTTCAGTTGTGTCTGACTCTTTTGCAACCCTATGGACTGTAGCCTGCCAGGCTCCTCTGTCCATGGGATTTCAAGGCCAGAATACTGGAGTGGGTTGCCGTTTCCTTCTCCAGGGGATCTTTCCGACCCAAGGATTACACCTGGGTCTCTTATGTCTCCTGCATTGGCAGGTGGGTTCTTTCCCATTAGTGGGAAGCCTCTGTGCTGTGCTTAGTCACTCAGTCGTGTCCGACTCTTTGTGACTCCCATGGGCTGTAGCCCACCAGACTCCTCTGTCCCTGGGGATTCTAGAGGCAGGAATACTAGAGTGGGTTGCCATGCCTTCCTCCAGGCGATCTTCCCAACCCAGGGATCGAACCCACATCTTCCACATTGCAGGCGGATTCTTTACCAGCTGAGCTACCAAGGAAGCCTGGGAAGCCTCCAGTTTCTAGGAATTATCCATTCTTGCAAATCAGTTACTCAGTTTACCAAAAAAAAGGTGGTTTTTCACATGGTCTTCACAGGAAAAAAGTGCAAAAAGATAGTGAAAAAGAAAGAAGAGTCAGAATTAGGGCAAAGGCCTAAAAAAGGAGTCTTCTTTCTGTTTTCTTCAATCCATGACTTCACGGGAAATGGCACGCCTTATCTCCTCATTCAAATTATGTCATTTTTCTGCTTAGGATTGGGTGCTAGCCACTGATTCACTGAGTGACTTTTGACAGTCATTGTCACCTTGCTGGGTCTATTTCCTTTTTCAAAGGGTGATAGTGGTGGGAGCTAGTTCTTTATCAGCAAAATGAGGGCTAGATGTGGTATTTATTAGCATTCTTAATAACAGCCCTGAGCTAAGTATTATGTTAGGTGTTTCCCACGTATTCCCACTTGCTCCCCACCATGCCGCTAGGCAGCAGATAGTATTAGCCACTTTACAGTCCTTTCCTTAACTAACACGCTATCCACCCTGTTGAACTTCTTCTCTAGTGCCTCTCACTATGATACACTCTGAGGGCGTGACAAGTCACATGGGACAAGTTCCTCATTTTTAAGAAGCTTATGTTCAGATTGGAAAGGTAAGGCTAAACTAGGTAATAAATTGTTACAATCTAAACTGAGTAGCTCTGGCCATAGATGCAACCAGAGTTATATTTATTACTTATCATCGTGTAACAGGTTACCACAAATTGAACAGTTTAAGACAATACACATTTATAATCTCACAAGTTCTGTGGTCCAGGAGTCTGGGTTCAGCTTAGCTGAGTTATCTGTAGGGTCTCACAAGCCTGCAACAAGGCATTGGCTGGGTTGTGTTCCCAAGTTGAAGCCAGGATCCTCCTCCAAGCTCATGAGGTTGTTGTAACAATTTCTTGCAGATTTAGGACTGAGGGTCCTATTTTCTTGCGGTCAGCAGGGGGCAGCTCTCAGATCCTAGAGGCTCCTGCAGTTCCCTCCCACGAGCCTTCTCCACAGGCAGTTCACAACATGGCAAAGTTCTTCTTCAGGGCCAGCAAGAGACTCTCACGCCAGTCAGCAAGAAAGGAGTGTTATATAACGTGTCTGTAACCATGCGAGTGACACACCATTATCTTCACCATGTTCTACTGCCTAGAAGCAAGTCACAGGTGCCACCCACACTCAAGACGAGGGAATCACACAAGGATGTGACTCACTGAGGGGGTGATGGGGTCATGGAAGGTGTATTTGCTGCAGGAATTAAAAAAAGTGAGAGGGGTCAGAGTAAACTGGTATCCTCAGGGGAGGTTTTACGGAGGGACTTAGGCTACAGTTTGAAGGATGAGTAGAAGTGAGACCAGCAAAGAGCAGAAGAGAAGAGGCAGGACATCAAGGGCTAAAGAACGATATGAGTGATGGTGTGGAGGTGGGGTTCTCCTCACAGTACACAAAAAGCTAACAGAAACCTGCTGACTTTGTACATCACAGAGGGTAGGAGGACCTTTTTTTTTTTAACCAAAAAGGAAGTTGGATAATGGAGAGTCCCGGCCTTGGTGTCAGAAAATGTGGGTTCCAGATTCAGTTTTGCTATTAACTAGCAGTGTGATTGGGGTCTGCTGGTTATCCAAGTCTTGTTTCTCAAAAACGCTTTTATTTACCTGGTTATTGTGAGGACTAAACACGCTCTTGACTAGGTGCTCTGCAAACTGTCCTATTTCCAAAGGTAGCTTCATCAACTTTCAAGTCCCTGATCTCTCTGGGTCCCCCAACTCTCTGACTCCTCTTTCTCAGTCTTTCCCCCGTTCTCCTTCCTCTTAAAGTCTGCTAAATTTGATGAGGGAGAGCATTCTCTGGGCTCTGACCTTGGCCCGTCTCTCACTCACTACCCTTCTGCCTTGGGACTCTCAGGAGCCCCACCCAAGACTGATGGCTCCCAAATCTACGCTCCAGCCCAGACCCTTTCTCCCAATGCCAGACTCATGCATCCAACCAGTAACTGATCAATTCTTGGGTCTCCCGCAGGCCCCTCAAACCCAACATACCCCAAACTGAATTATCTTTCCGCCCAAACTTTTTCCTCTTCCGTTTCATGCCTGCTCTTAAAGAATCCCACTGGCAAATCATCATTCTTTCTTCCCCTACCCACCTGAGAGCCAAATGGTCACCAAGTCCTTTTTCTTTAGCTTTTCTTCCCTCCATCACCACTGCCCTCGCTTGAATCTCATCAATTCTCACCTGAATCACTGCAGTCACTTCTTAACTGATCTATCTCATTCTATCTCCACACTGCACAAAATGAAACTTCTGAAGCACAGATCTGATGATACTGCTGCTCTGCTCAAAAGCATTCAGAGGCCCCCAAGTACTTCGGAATGACATCCAAACTCCTGGGTACCCTCTTCAGCATCTGAAACCCTCCTGGATCTGACTCTTGCCCACTTCTCCTGTCTCCTCTGTGCCCACTTCCTCCCTGTCGCCTCTGCTCTGGCTTGCAGTTCTTACACTGCTCCATGTTCTTACAAATCTCTGTGTGTCCTGCCATATTTAAAATGGATAACTTTCCAGCAGTGAAAATCTCATGAGAACATGCTTCTCGCAAAGGGTCTTCTTCATTCCTCTCCAGAAGAGGAGAAGAAGAAACACAAGAAGAAGAGCCTGGTGCAGAGCCCCAATTTCTATTTCATGGATGTAGAATGCCTTGGATGCTATAAAATCACCATTGTCTTTAGCCATGCACAAACAGTAGTAGTTTTGTGTATTGGCTGCTCTACTGTCCTCTGCCAGGCTGCAGGAGGAAAAACAAGGCTTACAGAAGGATGCTCCTTCAGACGGAAACAGCACTAACAGTACCCTGTATCAAGATGAATGGGAAACCATCCCGATAAAGACGTGTTGGATACATCCTGTTTATTGTCTTGTTTTACTCCTAGGAAGCTCCTACCACACATATTCAGGGGCAACCAGAAGAGTGGACTCTAGAGTCACTCAAGAGTCTGGGGCAAGTAAGTGGCCAAGTACTTAAAAAGTCTATTTGGGACATTGCTATCCCTAGGTTCATGGAGTAAATCTGCAGAGTTTGATTAAAAACTGGAATAGTATGTAAATAGGGTATTTCCTTTTACTTGTATGTTTTCTTAGAACTAAGAACTGACAGTTGATACTTAAAACACAATCCAGCACACCACTTTAATATAAAACAGCTTAGGATCCTTTATTTACAGTTCTCAGAAGCCTTGTTTGGAGGCGTATGAGTGTAGAGGTTGCTGCTAGGCACCTGGTCTGGGGCTAGAACTCCCCAGTCCCCTATAGTTAAAGACTTGTCCAAGCAGAGGTTAGTGTCTTATACTCCACAGCCAGTGTTGCAGCCGATTCTGGGTTGGTGGGGGTTGTGGACTCATGAATGGAGGGGATGAATGTGTGGATGTGTAAGAACCTAGAGGTAAAGGAGGAAAGGAAATAGAAGACGGATGAATAGAGGTGAATGAGGGTGGTACCTGAACTTTTCGAGATACAGATGATGATTCTTTACCTGACTGTGTACCTAGAGTTTGTTGAAACTGTCTGTATCTTGTTTAGGCAGGCATTGTATGCTGGAAAAAGAATAAGAGAGATGTCAACAAGGAGATCTATTTTCACTGGAGTCAGGCTTTAAGGATCAAGTCTGTTCTTAAGTATTGCTATAAAAAAGTAATGCTTCAAATTAAATAACACTATATACTTAACAGGAAATTTTTATTCAGTGATTTTTAGAGGTATTCCAACTTTTGTCTGAAAGATGGGAAATGCACGTGTAGATAATGGTATGTTCTGTGTTGCCTGAATCATCTCTCACTGTGTATTTGAACAAAACTAGCTATAAACTAAAGTTCAGCAGTGATTTCCACTTCTGAGTGGTATTTGTTTGCCACATGCAGTTTATTGCTTCTCAGTAAGTTGGGCAGGATCTTTGGTCCACCAGGTGACTAGGTAGGGAGGCTAAGTCAGTTTCAATTGCATGTCCCAAATTAGATGTGATAAATAGCTAATTTTCATCCTGATTTAGTTTGTGAAATAAAATGAAGGCAGTTTCCAAGTTTAAAGTCCACAGTGCTGAATATAAGGACTCCTTACCTAGAAAGAGGGAAGTTGTTGATGCCAGCACCACCAAGAGGGTAAAGAGGAGAGTCTGGCAAGAACCTGCGAACTTCTGTAGAACACCCGAACCTTCATATTGATCTATGCATTGGCAGAATAAAAGAAGATAGTTTTTTGATACATCCAGGACAGATGTCGCATTTAAAAATTGTGTGCTCCTGAGATGTCTAGCTGAAGCACTCAAAACCTAGCCCTTTAGGAAATTCTTTTTGTTTTTTACCAGAGAAAAAGTGGTGAACTGTGCTTGGCGTCTCTACCTCTTTTTGGCTTTTTACCACTGTAATGTAACAAACTACAATTCTTGAGCCTTTCTTTTCAGCTTGCAAAGGAATGTTTAAATTCTCTGCCACTGTAAAATGCCTGTTATCTTTCCTATGTACTTTAACTCCAGGTGACGTGCTTCAACTTTTAATCCCTCTAACCTGAAACAATGACCTCTTAAATCCAGGAGCCACTTGTCTTTTTTGTTCAGCTGTCATTTCTAGGGAACATAATGCTTTGTATATAACTTTGTCCTCAATAAAACTTCAGACTTATGTCTTTTGAAGTGAAAAAATAATAAAATAAAATGAATAGCTGTCAAGGACCAACAATACAGCACATGGAACTCTCTCAGTGTTGTGTGGTGGCCTGGATGGGACCAAAGTTTGGGGAAGAATGGATACATGTGTATGTATGGCTGAGTCCTTTTGATGTTCACCTAAAACTGTCACAATATCATTAATCAGTTACACGCCATACAAAATAAAAAGCTGAAAAAAAAAATCTCTCTGTGTCTTGTCAGAATGTCCTTCCACCACTCCCCTTCCCTGCCTTGCTAACTCATCTTGATCAGTCAGCCGCTCCACGCGGAAGCCGGCTCTGATGTGCACCCAGCGGCCGGTGCAGCCTCTGTCACAGCTCTCATTGCTCAGGAGTGCCAAGGCTCGTATTGTAATCACTTTTTCTTTTGCTGTCTCTCTTGCTAGATTCTTGAGAGCAGTAATGGCGTCTTATTTTATTTTCCTAGTTTGATGCTCTGATCACCTTTTCTTCCAATCTTATCCTTCTAAGTATTTTCTGTATTTATTTTGTGAATGGGCAACACATTCATCTATCTAAAAGAACTTACAGAATGGTATATAGTGAAATGTCTCCCACTCCTGTCCTCCCTGCTCCCTGCAGTTGTCCAGTCCCCCTTTCCAGAGGCAATCAATGTTACTGGTTTCTCGTGAATGCTCAGTCTTGTCTGACTCTTTGCAACCCCATGGACTGTAGCCCGCCAGGTTCCTCTGTCCATTGAATTTTCCAGGCAAGGATACTGGAGTGGTTTGCCATTTCCTACTCCAGGGGATATTCCCAATCCAGGGATTGAACCTGAGTTTCCTGCGTCTCCTGCATTGGCAGGCAGATTCTTTACTACTGTGCCACCTGGGAAGACCTTCTTATAAATAATTCTAGAGACATAAACATATCTATGGTTCCCTTTTATGCAAAAGTGGTATCATACTCTACAGACTGAGCTGCACCTTTTCATTTAACTGTGTACAGTGTCCATGAAGTCATTCCTCTTTAGTAAAGAACTTCCTTATTCTTTACTTACAGTTTTTCAGTTTTCCATTGTGGAACATTATTTCCTAGCTTTTGTGAAGACAAACAATACTGCAATGACTAACTTCACAAAAATGTCATTTCACACATGTGCAACTGTGACAGTAGAATGAACTCCTACAAGCAGAACTGATAGATCAAGGAGTATGCACATTTGTAGGTTTAATCATGTCATATTGCCTTCATGGAGTTTGTAGATACCATGTTTGGATCCCTAGCCACCATTACAGAGTGTAAAGCAGATAGGCATTCAGGATATCTTTGACAAATACATAAATGAAGAAGAAAAAAAAAAAAAGCCCAGCTCTTTTAGTGGAAATTCTCTTTTCCTTTCTCTGATGCCTTGCTTTGTTGGATAAATTTCTTCCCATCCAGTGCTCTGTTCAAACCAAATGATTCATGTTCAATATCAATGCCATTATTATTTTGGAGCAAAATTCTCATTCCAACTTCTATTCATTTCCATACCTATTTAACTAATCTAGATCCCTCTTTGTTAGCTTGGTTATAAAATATGGCACATTAATTTTATGTTATAATATAATAACTTTGAGTCCTCATCCCACATTTTAGTAAGATATCTTAGTTATTCCACTGGGGTTGTTTTTTTGGCTGCATCTCTTGGCTTGTGGGATCTTAGTTCCCTGGCCAGGGACTGAACCAGCACCCTCAGCTCTGAAAGCAGAGTCATCAGGGAATTCCCTATTTTACCGTTTTCCCCCCGCCTGCGCTTATATAGTCCATAAATTCTTTGGAGGGGTTGCTTGTTGCTTTTACAAGTCATCAAACCTCTGTAAATTAACTTTTATTCTCTTCTAACTATGTATCCCTGTTGTTTTTCCTAGATTCACACCTTATTAGCTGTGTGAGCTCTCTATGCCTGTTTACTTAATCTATGAAATACAGGACTTTAAAGAGTTGTGAGAAAAAAAAAAAAAGAGTTGTGAGGACTAAATGAGATTACAAAGTGTTTAGCATTTAGTGCTTAATGTTTGGCACGGTGGCTTAGAGGGTAAAGCGTCTGCCTGTAACACGGGAGACCTGGGTTCAATCCCCGAGTCGGGAAGATCCCCTGGAGAAGGAAATGGCAACCCACTCCAGTACTCTTGCCTAGAAAATCCCATGGACCGGAGAAGCCTGGGAGGCTTCAGTCCATGGGGTTGCAAAGAATTGGATACAACTGAGCAACTTCACTTCACTCACAATGTGCAGAGAGACAGTCCTTCATGGGTTTTTTATGCTTTTTACCCACCTTCCTGGGGCGTCGCAGGGGGCACATTAGTAAAGAATCTGCAACAGACGTGGGTTTGATCCCTGGGTTGGGAAGATCCCCTGGAGTAGGAAATGGTAAACTGTTCCAGTATTCTTGCCTGAAAATTTCCATGGTCAGAGGAGCCTAGCAGGCTACAGTCCATAAGGTTGCAATAAGTCAGACACAACTGAGCATGCACATACACACATCCACCTTCTTGCACATGACAAGAATGTAAGGCCCTGACCATTTTTTACCAGGGTTATTTCTCAGGGTTATGTTTACAGTGAGCAGATGTGAGGAATGAAATAAGCTCTCCCTCCAGGATAAATAATACGTTTGCTTACTACTCCCTACAAAATGGTGTAGGTTCCCCAAGCTCAGTGTTCCCCAACTGTGGAGTTTAAGACCACCAAGTACACAGCATTCATCTGAGCCTTCATGTCATCCTCATGGCACTTGGTGGGGCAAGAGGAATTAATACAAAGGGTCTGAAGTTGTTGCTACTGTTGTGAATAAAATTCCTCTGTCTCTGGCCCAGGAATCTTGGATCTTTTTTCAGCATTCATGAAACAGTAACAGACTTATTAGCTTGCCAGACTTGAGCAGTAAGTGCTTAAGCAAGCTATTTTTCATATTTTTGTTCTTGTTCTTCTTACTTGACTTGCCAGGCATTCTGCACAATATTTGTAAGTTTGTGTTTGTGTAGTTAGCCAAAAAACATCAATTACTGCTATTTACAAAGAACACTACTGTGCTCTTGGGGGAAACAAAATGAATTTGAAACACAGGTAACTTCAAAATCATTGTGTAATACTATGTTATCATTTATATGTGAAATCTAAGACATAAAACACAGTAGTGAACATAACAAAAAAGAAACAGATTCTCAAAGAAAGAAAGAAAGAAAGAAAGAAAGAAACTCTCAGATACAGAAAACAAACTAGTGTTACCAGTGTGGAGAGGGAAGGTAGAAGGAGCCTGATAGGGGTTGGGAATTAAGGGGTACAAACTACTGGGTATAAAATAAGTAAGTTACAAGGCTACATTGTGCAGCACTGGGAACATAGCCAATATTTTATAATAATTATAAATGGGGTATAATCTTTAAAACTTGTGAATCACTATGTTGTATCCCTGAAACTTACTTAATATTGTAAATCACTATATTTCAGTAAGGAAAAGAAAAAGAACATTTTAAAACTAAAAAAAAAAAAAAACAAAAAAAAAAAAACCCAAAGAACAAAATCACTACTCAATTGAAATTATTACTTGGCCACTCTAATATCCAGGTCTAAATCACTGAGACTATAGTTTCCTCTCCATAAGTTTTTACATAGATGGGGCACTCTGGGTTGAGAAGATCCCCTGGAAAAGGAGATGACAACCTGCTGCAGCATTCTTGCCTGGAAAATTCCAAGGACAGAGGAGTCTGGAGGGCTATAGCCCATGGGGCCCCAAAAAGAGTCAGACACAACAGTTCTTATGTAGTTGCAATATAAGAAAAGAATGTTGCACAAAAATAACTGGGCTTTAGTTCCTATTACTTAATAGCTGGATGACTTTGGTTCAGTTTCTTCATATGTTAAATAAAGAAATGAATTCATGACCCAGTTGTCTCACAAGATTGTTGGAGTCCCGAAATAAAATAATGTATGTAGGGACTTCCCTGGCAGTGCAGTGGTTAAGACTTCTGCACTTCCATTGCAAGAGGCAAGGGTTCCATTCCTGGTGGGGGAACTAAGATTCTGTATGCTGGCAGGCAGGACTTGGGGGGAAAAAAAGAAAGTAATAATGATGTATGTAGACACAAAATACTGAGCAAACGAGTTATAATTTAAGACTGTGTTGAATCACAAATGTCAAATCTGTCCTATTAGAATTGTTTTTAGAAGTTATGAAATGAAAGGAAAATTAAATTTGCCCCGCACCAAAAGATGAATCTGTCACCTACATTCTAGGCCGGATTAGGGACTCCCGGTCCAACAGGATAAAACGAGTATAAAAGACGAACTACAACCCCCAGCAGGCTTTGCGCCCCGAATTGCGTCGTATAACCTCAGCTCCGGCCCGGGCCCAGCCCTCTCCCCGCCCCCACCAATCAGAAACTACATCTCCCAGGAGGCTTCACGGCATCTAACCGTCCTCTTTTCCCCCCGCCCCCTGTCTCCCCTTAACCCGCGCCGGTAGCTCCGTGGCCGACTAGGGTCCGGCGGTCGGCGGAGCGGGCGCGCGCGCCGGGGGTCGCGCGGCGGCTGAGAAGGGCGAGCACGCGCGGAGGGAGTGGAGGTGTAGCGGGGTGGGAGTACGGCTTGCTAGCTCGCAAGATGGCGGACGAGGACGGGGAAGGGATTCACCCCGCAGCCCCTCACAGGAACGGAGGTGGCGGCGGCGGTGGGGGGTCTGGGCTCCACTGCGCCGGGAACGGCGGCGGGGGAGGCGGCGGCCCGCGGGTCGTGCGCATCGTCAAGTCCGAGTCCGGCTACGGCTTCAACGTGCGGGGCCAAGTGAGCGAGGGCGGGCAACTGCGGAGCATCAACGGAGAGCTGTACGCGCCGCTGCAGCATGTGAGCGCCGTGCTGCCCGGGGGGGCAGCCGACCGGGCCGGGGTGCGCAAGGGGGACCGCATTCTGGAGGTGTGAGTATTGGGGCTGCCCGCTGTCCCACCCCGCCCCCTCCCCTCCGTCTGTCCCTGCATTTCTCCTCTAACCCTGTCACCCTCAGGCCGCACCTCCCTGCAACCCCCGAACCGGCCCTCCGGTCCCCCGCCCCTCCACGGAGGTTGCCCCTTTTACCTCCCCACACCCTGGGTTTCTGGGACCCCCACCTCCCTCCCTGTAATCTCCCAGCGTCCCTCCTGCTGTTACCCCTGCCCCCATTGCTTTGGCTTCTTTTCTGTCCCGCTTGCCTTCCCCCCTCGGCATGCTGCCGCCTTCTCCGCTTTCCTCTTGTCGAACCTCTTTCTGCTTCTGACTGACAGCATCTCCTTTTCTCACCCAGCCACTGTGTGTCCCCCCCTCCCCAAGTTCTCATCTTGAACATCATAGTTTCTTGCGCTCTACCACTCCTTTCAGCCCCCGTGGACCGTCCCTTCTGCCCTCTAGACCAGAGGCAGGACCTTTGGTCTGCTCCTACTTTTCTCCGAAAACAGATCCCTCCACTCCGCACTCCCTTTTCTTCCCTTAGCTACCCTCTCCTATGGTTAAGAACTCGCTGTATTTTTGTATCCTACCGTGTGTCCCCTCTTTTTGTGTATTCATACTCCAAGAACACCTTCTTCTCTGACCCTTGGGGTTCTTTTGGTTGGTGGCGGTGGTGGCGGTGGCGGCGTCGTCTTTGGCACGATGGTTTGTCTTCACAGTAGTCCCTACATCACATCAGGATTTTGAATCTAGTGTCTCCATCACACCTCTCTGAGAGCACCTCTGTTCTGGCCCTCGTCTTCACTCCTGCACGCTACTCATACTTCTTTTGAGTCAGAGCTTTATGGTAGAACGCTCCCTAGCTGGTACTTCCCCCTAACTACAGCCCTTTTGGGGTCTTGACCTCCCCACTTTCACAGGGCATGCCGTTTTCATTCTCTGCTGTCTTCCCTTGTTATCTCAAGCTTTATTTTTATTCTTTCTCTCCTCTGGGTTGCTTTCCCTTTCTTCTCTTTTTAGGCTCCTTCTGCTGTTGCAGTCCTTCCTCTTTCCTTGCTCCACCCCTCCCCCTTCATATTCCTTCATCCTTACTTCCTCACTGCATCCCTTAAAACTCTAGCAGGATGCTGCCCTGTTTTGCAGTTTCTTTGCAGACCTCCTCCACTTCTTTAATCCAGCTGTTACATGTGTGTTTTTATACTTTGTATTAAAATTTATATAGTGCTTGCTGAGTGACTGGTAGATGGTGTATACGCTGTCTCCCTTCTCCTCAGCAGTCTTCTATCTTACTGCCTTGTATATTCCTTTTTCCCCACACTTCTGTTCTTCCTTTCAGAGTTTAGATTTGCCCTCATGAATCTTTCTCTCTTTTCTTTCTTTCTTTTTTTTTTTTTTGGCCTTGCTTTGCTCCTTGCAGGATCTCCGTCCCCCTACCAGGGATCTAACCACCACCCCCCGCCCCCGCCACGGCAGTGAAAGCTCAGAGTCCTAACCACTGGACCGCGAGGGAATTCCCTCTTTCTCATATTTAACTGTAATTTCCCTAACCTCCAGCCTTTCCTCTAGTAGGACAGTAGGTTTGATCAAAGTTTCAAGGGAATAGTGTTTTGAAGGACCCGTAGCGGGTCTATCCTTTCTTATTCAGCTCATGCCTCTTACCTTTATCCTTGACCTTCTTACTCTGTGGTATCCCTTCATTCTGTTTCCTTTTACCTTACACTATAAGAAAGAGTAGCTCACCAAATTAAGTGTTTGAAGCTATTATACCTTTCCTCTGTCCTTTTTGTAAATGGATGAGTTATTTTTCTGTTAATGTCCTACAGTGTTTCTGGTTCTCTCTGGCAGTATATTAATCTTTTGAGGTTTTATTCTCAACCTTTTGTTTTATACCTGGGCACCTAATTCTTTGTTTTTTCCCTAGATAACTCAAAATCTGTGACTGACGTTTCCTTTTGGTAGAAGCTCTTGGAATTGTCATTTTCCTTTCCTTTTCAAAGTTAATTTTGGATCCAGCTGTTTATTTTTAAATTTAAAACTGAAGTGTTTATTTAAAATTATAAATTTATCATAGAGTTCTAAATCATTTACTCTTTACTGGAGGTAAAGGGACTAAACTGAAACAAAGAATTCTGTAGAAGACAACAGCTAACATGACCATTTTATATATACTAAGTAGTGTAGCTGGTGGCTTCTTGCCTTTTCTGTGGTTTTTGCCACAGAGTTCAGATATAAACTAGATGTTGTAAAGGAGACCCCAGGTGATTCCCTACAGAAGGACTTGCCTCAGGCACAGGTTCCAGTCTAGGCCCATTTCTCCTTCTAGAGAAAAGACATTACATTTTAGCACATCATTAGTGGTGAGTGGAGAACTTTATTTTCGTGGGCAGGGCAAAAAGAGCACTCTTTGCTTAGAGAACCTTTCTTGGAAGGTTGTGATGATCAGATATCTTCCAGACATTGGTTTCTCACCTTCCAACTGTATTTTGATTTCCAAATTCTTTGAGGCATCTCTGCTAATAGTGAAAATAGTGATAGTTGCACCACAGAGCCAGTGTAGTTGGTAATTTGTTTGCGTCCTCAACTATACAACTTCCTTCCTTCCTTCTACTAAAGTCTGCATTTTCTCCTTAAGTTTTCAAGTGAGAGGAGGAAATCAGAGACATGGTTCTTGAGGGATATCTGTATCTGGAACTTGTTTTTATCTTGGTTAGGTTGATGCTGATTTTCCTAAAGCATTCTTTAGGCAACACTTTTCTCTGTCTCTCACCCAGTTTCCTTAATTAAGCTCTCTATTGTCCCAGGAAAGTTTTGCATGTTGATGAAGTGCCAGGTAGGGTCAGGGTAGGTCTAGGTAGGTTATTATTGTATAGAGGTAGTTTGTATTGAGTCAAAGGTGGATGTTTGGACCTTGATAATTGCCTTTTTAGACTTTTCTGCTTTCTTTCAATACATAAATTATTACAATTTCCATATGTGCAGTAATTTGGACAACTGACAGAGGTTTGAAAGAATAGAATAACTTTGAGATTTAAGAGAATACAGGCTTGGACAAAAAAGAGCATCATTTCTGTGCATTTCTTTAAAGGCTCCTTACTATGGCCTTGTCCTCATTGAATCTTGGAAAAGTCATTAAACTGAATTCGGTATGGTTTGGTTTGTCCTTCTCTGTTCAAAACTGCCTAGATTCTTAACTGGTTTGGGAAAGAGTCATGTTGCAAGGCTAGATACTAGAGTATGAGCAAGCCTCTGAGTTCTGACTTTTACTGCAGATGGAAAGTTTTTTCAAATGACATTGTTAGTCTCCACCTTGTAATTTCTCAGTGTAATATATATTGAGTGTCTTCCCTGTGATGTGTATATACCTGGAGGCTAGTGAGAAAGGATGCTTTGAGCAAGTAGAACCAAAATAAGTATGTCTTTGCACTAATTATATAGCGTATGAAATATTTGACTTCAGGTTGATTTTTCTTAAGGTAGTTTCATGGACCCTTGATTGATTTCTTAAGAGATGCCTTTCAGAGGGTCTAAGCGTGCACTGTATATGGATATAATACTGTCTGTTTTTGAGAGATTAGGTTTGTCTGTGGCTAGTTTGTTTTGTCTCTTTGGTATTTGTATAATATCGTCTTCAATAAGCATGAACTCTAAGGTTGGCTTGTAAGCATTCAGTATCATGATATGTTTATGCTAGGCAGAGGGTGTATGCCTTACTTCTTGATAGCTGCAAGATAATATAACTTTCCTGTGTTAAATCCTAAGAAAAATTGAAGATGTTTGTGTGTATATATTTATTTGTAATTTATTTTTAAAACTTGTAGATATGCCATAGGCATTCTCTCTCTCTCTTTTTGCTTCATTTTATTTGAAAATTGACTAAAAAGAGGTTGGGGCCACAAGTATTTTTATGAGTTAAAAAGTACCTTCTTAAGATCTGCTTTCTCAGTTGTAGCTGAATTCTATATAGTGTAGATTTTCAAGGTAGATTTTGAAAATGGTGTTTGAAATCATGGTTATTGATCAAAGGAAGTTTTTATGGCAGTGATTCTCAAGCTTTAGTGAGTATAAGAATCACTGGGTTTGCTTGTCAAAAGTATGGATTCTCAGGCTCACCCTTTAAACATTATGATTCAGTAGGTCTTGCATGGTGACCTGAAGTCTTTATTTTTTACTCCCTTGCCAGGTGTGGTTAATACAGTCTACATACTGAACCTATACCTGGAGTGACTCTACAGGCCTTGAATTCTCAGTTCATTTTATTGTCATGGTTATGTAGAGAGTCAATAGTCAAGAAACAAACAAAGTGAAATCCCAGCCCTTAGGACAATCAGTTCAGTAGATAATGGACTAACTATTATACCTAGTCATCTGTACTTTACTGAATCTTTCTTGTTGTTCAGTTGCTTAGTCGTGTCCGACTCTTTGTGACCCCATGGACTGCAGCACACCAGGCTTCCCTGTCCTTCACTATGTCTGGGAGTTTGCTTGAACTCATGTCCATTCAGTCGATGATGCCATTGAATCTTGCTGAGCTGTTGTAATAAAGATGAGGGTTAAGAGGTAGAACAAGATAATAGTAATAATAATCATATCACTTTGCAGTTTGTATAGTGGCTTCCCTGGTGGCTCAGATGGTAAAGGATCCGCCTGCAGTGCGAGAGACCTGGGTTCGATACCTGGGTTGGGAAGATCCCCTGGAGGAGGGCATGGCAGCCCACTCTAGTATTCTTGCCTGGGGAATCCTATGGACAGAGGAGCCTGGTGGCTACGGTCAATCAGGTGGCAAAGAGGCAGAAACAATTGAGCGACTAAGCATACAGCACAGTTTGTGCAGTGTTTTTATGTTTGATTTGATCTTCATAATAGCATTGTGAGATAGGGAAGTCAACTATTCTTGACTGAAGTCACTGAAAATTCTTAAAATTCAGTCACATTCCTGTAAAGTTGGGTAGCAATTGAACTTTGGTTCTATAGTTTTGAAGTGGAACTATTTTATAACTTTATTTACCCTGTTTCTCTTACTGTTAAATTGGGTGGAAGACAGGGACAAAATAGTCATTCTTTGCTGTTATTTTTTGCTATCTTTATCAGTGAAGAGAACATGACGATTGTAACTGTAACCCCAAGAAATAGTTTTAATTCCATAGGGAGTAGGGCAGCAAAATAATACAACTAAATTTGAAAATAACATTATCTTCCCCTCAGAAATGACTTCCGCTACATTGCTGTGACCAGGAAAAAGATCTTTTGTTAGTAACATGAAGATTTGTCTGGGTCATGTAAGTTACTGTGAAAAACAGTTCTCTTTTCAGCCACTACTTTCCAGTTTATTTCAGGAGAGGGTTTGTTACCATGCTGTCAAGGATAATTGTTTTTTTAGATAGGTCCCATTGGGAATAATTCTTATGATCCGTAGATAAGCAAAGAGGCTCAGTTGACAAGCAAACATTTACGATTTATGATCACGGCAGGGCGCTTAGGGAGCATGATCTGTGGCGAGTTCATTTGTTAGATGATGGCACAAAGGATATTGTAGTGGTTTAGGTTGGAGCCAGTTAGGGTCGTTCTGTTCTTCGATTGTCAGCTATATAGATAGTTTCTGTGCTTCCCTTGGGCAGTCTAGTAAGAGCCTATGTATGGGTCCACATTTGGGGAAAAAACTATTCCAGGCCTACATTTGGAAAAAACAGTATCTAGGCAGTTTAAAAATATTAATTGGAACTCATAGTAAGAGATACATTTTGTATTACAACCCAATTAAAAACGACAACAACAAACCAACAACCCACCTGAAACAAGTCTCACAAAACTGTCTTTACTGGGATCTTGCACCCTGGTATTTTTTAGTCTGTTCAGTGTTTTATTTTATTTTATTTTTTTTGTTTGAATGCTGATGTTGACCCACTGCATTAATGTCCTGACTCATTAGGTTGTAATCCACTGTTTGAAAAACAGTGATTTAGAGTGTCACTTTTCTGATTTTGGCCCACTAACATCACCTCATATTCAGCCTGATACCACAATTAAGCACAAGCTATGTGTAAACACTATTAGGCTCATATGAGTCACAGAGTCCCAACATCCCTGCCCTTGAGAAACCTACACTGCAGGTGGGTTAGATCTAACTGCTTGAAGTTAGATCAGAGTTCTGATTGCAGTGCTAATAAGTTTGGATTTTATACTGTTTTTGAGGTCAGAGAATGGTTGTGTGTGCATTAATACCCAGGACTCACTGTGCATTTAGTTTTTATTTAATTATTTATCTGAAGAGGTTGAATAACATTTACAAGACCAGAGAGGAGAATCACTGTTGGAAGACTTTCAGGGCATCTGCTCTCTTGGGCTGTCTTGTGCTCTTATATAAAGAAGGGAACTAAAGACAACTAAGTTCTAAGCCCCAGAGGTGAGCGTAGCAGGTGAGGAACTGGTTACCTTTAATTTGTTTGTGTAGTTTACCTCACAGTCCAGTTCAGCTTCTCAAGTGTCCGTTTCTCTTTCTCTTATGTTTTACGTGACTGTACTTGCTATTGTGTTTACAGTTGATCCTGTGTACTATAGGCCCACTTGTGCTCTGACATACAGATGTTCTGTTTTAGCTGCACTCCTCTGATTTGAAGATGCCTCCTTTAAATCTTTTATTTTGGCATATACAGCATATTTGGGAGTTGAGGGGAACTGAAGGATCTTAATGCATACAGTACTAAGACTTATACCTGCAGTCTACCTTTAGAATGAAAAAATTCTTACAGATTCTTCAAATAAGTTTTAAGAATTGGTGGTGACTGTACAGTGAATTTCCGCTGTCAGCAATGTGAGGGGTACTTAAGAATTAAATTTGTGCTATAACGTTAATCAAATGCTAAGTAGTATGTGTGTAGGTTCTTTTGTTTGTTACTTATTTTCCCTGCTAACTAATAAAGCTCTCATATAGTTGAAGAAATACACCTGTCTGCAGGGTATTAAAGTTGCAGAGTAAGGTACTGTATTTGAGTACTCTTGTATGTACTTCCTTCAGTGAACTTCCGTTATTATGAAAACATCTTTTAAAAATGATTTGTTTTTGCTTAAGTTCTCTGAAACTGCAGATTCTTGTCTCAGGCCTTAGAGCAAGCCTAGAATGACAGATCTATGTATTCTGTGGACTTGAAGCACAAGTAATTAGTTTACTTCTGTTTGGAAAAGTACAGAGCAGTCTGCAGAGAGTCAGCTGCTTGTGTGGATTTTCTCCCAGCTGCGTTCAAGAGCCTGATTACTCTTAGGGGGAGCTATTCAGTGAATTAACCAGGAAGTTTTCTCTCTCCCCTCTACTCCTCCACCTCCCCCACAGCGCCTTTGTATCTGTGTGTCTGTCTAGTTCTGGTTATATTAGTATGTTCTGAAAATTGGGAGGTTGATTAGTTTAATGTTTGGAGATCTTGGAAAATGTGATGACCTCTGTGAAAGTTCTGAAAACTTCTTTGAATTCTTTTGCTAAATCAGTTTAATCATGATAAAATTTGTAATTTATTAAGTGTATAGTTTTTCTATTGAATGTACCATGAAGGTTATGTAATTCTTTTTGCCCATTATGATCATTTTGATTCTGGTAGGGTTAAAAACTTTTTTGGATCTGTTTTCTCAAGGTATGTACCTTACATCTCTTTTCTTAGAAATGACAATGAATTTTGTTTTCTCTCCCTGATGTTTTGAATCTAAGGAAATGTGACACTGAAGTTTCCCTTTATGAATTGTGTGCTGATAGATTATTTTAGATTTCCCTGGCCTACAAAATTATCTTTTATGTTAACTAATTTGGAAAAAGTCTTACTGTAACTTTTTTCTCACTCAATATGTTGAAATAGACTATAGCTTACAAAACCTATACTGTAGTCTGTATTCCTCAGCTTTCAAAAGAAATGGCACAAATTTAAATTGGATTAAAGGATGATGCATTTAATTGCTAGTGGGTCATATCACTTAAAAAGTATCTCTCTTTTTATTAATTTCTAAGGGCTTCTTTCAAAGATGAAGGTATTTTGAGCTCTTTTTTCAATAGTAGTGATAGATTTACACTTATACTCACACTCAAATACAGTACCTCTGAAGACTAGTTGAATATTTAAGAAATGGGTGTTGGGATTCAGGGTGGGTGCCGTCTGTCACCCCAGAATAGACTTATCAGATCACGTGAGGAATCATGCTTTTAATAGCTTTATGTGGTAATTCAGAAATAATAATGAAACAGAACTTTAAAATATTAAGATGCCTTCTTCGGTAATTTACTTGAGTTGCAAACTCAACGGTGGTTGATAAAGCAAGTATATCTTATTTAACTTTCACCATATACCAAACTAAAAGCATTTGGGAGTTGCATTTAAATTGGCTGTAAAGGCTATGGTTCAAATTATAGCAGATCTCAAGAGCCTGAGTTGGTGTTGAGAAATGGTTTAGGACTGATTATGTTTGTTTTGCTGGTGAATAACTGATTGAGGGGTCCTCAGAAATAGGGTGCATAGGAAGAGAATGAGTTAAATTAGGGAAACTATTATGGCTATTAGCAACTTTCTTCCCTGTAGCATTCATTATCCCACACTGTAAAGAAGTAACCCATTTTCACATCCAGGTGGTAGCTTAGACGGTAAAGAATCTGTTTTCTATGTGGGAGACCTGGGTTCCATCCCTGAGTTGGAAAGATCCCCCAAAGAGGGGAATGGCTATCCACGCCAATATTCTTGCCTGGAAAACCCCATGGACAGAGGACCCTAGAGAGCTATAGTCCATGGGGTCGCATAGAGTTGGACATGAGAGAGCAACTAACAGTTTCACTTTTATAGAGTTGTTGTATGCTGATCGAGTTTTTAAAGATAAAAATTGAAAAGTAAGTAAACAAAAAAATCTTATCCAGACAAAATAAATATATCTTTACAGCTTTAGCATCAGAAATGTCTTCAAGACTTTACTGGAAATATTTAGCCTCTATTATGTGAGGAAACCCATTGTGTTTAATTTTTTCTTACTAAGCGTGGTGCATTTATTTTTTATGAGATGAAACAGTATAATTATAATAGATTTTATTCCCAGAATTAACATAAAATAAAGGCTACTTTTTACATGTCAGCATGTTTGTTTCTTTTTCCTTTTTCTTACCTCATTTTGCTATCCTTGGAATTAAGGTTTTTTTTTTAATTAATAAAAACTTTTATTTTCAGTATACTTCAGTAAAGGAAAACATAGCCTCACTTTGAAATTGCTTACATAATTGAATGTCATATTTTATTATTAAGCATTATTTTTATTGCTTCCCATAATAGGAAACAAAACTGTCACTAATACTAAAACTTGAAAAATGTAGAGCTTGCATAATATTTTTAGTACTTCCCTCTAAATAGTGAACAGGATCTTCCTGGTGGCTCAGTTGGTAAAGAATCTCCTGCAATGCAGGAGACTCAAGTTAGATCCCTGGGTTGGGAAGATCCCCTGGAGAAGGGAATGGCAACCCACTCCAGTTTTCTTGCCTGGAGAATTCGATGGACAGAGAAGCCTGGTAGACAACAGCCCACAGGGTCACAAAGAGTCGGACACAACTGAGAGTGACTAACACTTTCACACTTTGACTAAACAGTGAAACCTGTATAAAAATTAAAAATAAGGAATTGTCGGGCGAGTGTATGCTCCTCGGTTCTTTGTCTCGTCACAACAAAAATTTGGAATGACGGACATTAAAGCCTCCTCGGCGGGTCGCAGCTCTCGGGTCTTGGACAGACCGTGTTATAGCTCTCAGGTCTCCAATGGACCGTGTTACAGCTCTTAAGTAAATCAGTGTTACAGCTCTATTTTATTTAGATAATAGCAGGAAAATCCATCTTCGAGGCGTGAGGGCACGTGGATCCAAAGACGGGAAGAGAAGAGCGCTCCATTGCGTGCGCGCGGGGGTGTGGGGGGGGGGCGCACCCTTTGGCTCCTCTTTTTGTATGTTTTTTCCTTCCCCCCGGGCCTGTCCTATGCAAATTGGGCTTCGGTAGGAGCGCTGTCTTCCCTGAAGTCCCCCGCTCCTGTCCTTGGACTTTGCTTTGACCTTCCTCTGCTCTATTTTCCCTGGCTTTTCCCTCCTGTCTTTTGGTCACCGCCATTTTGGACTCCTTTTCCCTATTCTAACTACCTAACAGAATGAAATTATGAAAGTGCATAAAGGAAAAGTAGTATGAGTTTGTATGCTGGCCTTAATAATCACCTTTCATTCATTCAGGGAAAATTTTTTTTAAATTTTTATTATTTGTTTATTTTTGGCTGTGTGTTTATTTTTGTCCTGTTGCGGTGCACAGGCGTCTCACTGTGGTGGCTTTTCTTGCGGAGCATGGGCTCTAGAGTGTGTGGGCTTCTAAGTAGCTGCAGCGCGTGCTCTCAGCTCTTGCGGTTCCCTGACTCTAAAGCACAGAGGCTCAGTAGTTGGGACACTTGGGCTTTGTTGCTCTGTGACATGTGGGATCTTCCCGGACTAGGGATCGTACCTGTGTCACCTGCATTGGCAGGCAGATTCTTTGCCACTGAGCCACCAGAGAAGACCCCCAGGGAAAAATTTTAATGAGTACTTACTACATGACATATATAATATTGGACACTGGGGATAGGAAGCTGAATGACAAATAGTCTTTGGCCTAAGGAATTTTAGGTTTAATGGGGAATCTGGCAGCCTCAGGTCATTTCTGAAGCCCAGTTGACCTCAGGTCTCATTCCTCCTTGCTAACCTCTCCCATCCTGCCTCCCCACAATGGAATGAACAAGTCTAGAGCAATTCCTCCAACTCCCGGTAAGTACTTTTCCACCCTTAGTTATCTAGTTATCTAAACTAGTAATGCAGGTGCCCAGAGACCATGTGCCTATTAACAGGAGCCTTTCAGGCACAAAATGTACTAAAACTGGGAAGACTATGTAGTGTATGGTACAAACCAAGACACTTGGGAATGCAAGGGACCCATTAATTATGCTAGGAAGAAACATGTAAACTAGCTGTGTACTGGCCACCTGGAACACAGATCTGTAGCCTTGGTAATTTTAAATATAGGAGGCTGTTTGAAATTCTAAGACTAGAGTTTTGTATTCTATTAGGGAAATGAACGAGTTTATTTATTTTTTTTTTTTACAAGTTTATTTTTATTCTTGGTGTCAAGTTGTCACATTGGCCCTGTAGGTAATTATGAGATAACAAATGAACTTTCCTTCTGAATAGCTTGATTGTAATTTTTTTTGTTTGTTTGTTTTGATAAGTAATTTATTTTTCAGTCATTTCAAACTTACAGAAAATTTTCAATAGCAAGAATCAAAGTATTCATATTTGCCCCTTCATACAAAATACTCCACAGTGTGTTTTACCCCAAACAAGGATACTCTCCCAGGAACCCAGCACATATCCCCGAAATGAGGATCATGAAATTATCTTCTAATCATCTGATCCATGAGTCTACTTCAACTTTCACCAGCTGTCCCAACTCTATGGTAGTATCTTCTTTCATTCTGGTTTGGTTTTCTTTCTTTTTTCTGGAACCTTGATTGAGACTTTCTCTCATTCAAATCCTGGATGGATTTAAAGCCTCAGATGTGCATGTGACCTGGGTGGCCTTTCCTGGGTGGCTTCTTTCACTTAGGATGTTGTCAGTGTTCATCCATGCTGGAGCTTGTATCACTCTTACATCTTTTTCATTGTTATGAAAAACACATAACAACAGGTGCCTAGCACGTTTCCTGGAGGCACCTCCTCGAGGTCTTCCAGTTCCCTTCCCATCAGAAGGTACAGGTTTTCCAATGTGTGGCACGCCACGTGGGGGAGCGTGGGAAGGTCCTCTAATGGAGCTGAGAAGCCTAATGGCACTATGTTGTATATCTTTCATGTCTAAGTGAAGGCTAGACATCAATATTCCAACTGCTTGAGACCTTGTGTTGCTTAGCAACTTGACAACCCGCAAGTACAAAGCTGACACAGACACCATGTCCTCATGCTCCCGGATCCTCGGCTCCTCCAAACTCGCAGCTCTTGATTGTAATTTTATATTGATTTTTAAAATGTCTGAAAACCTTAAGCCTTATTATACTTTTTTTTATTGAATGAAAAATAAGATTTATTTATTTAGAAATAAGTCTGTCTGTGTCGATTATGTTTGTATCCTGATTGCCTTGAAACTAGAAGGTTTGAGGAATCTATTGAAAGTGAAAGTGAAGTCGCTCAGTGTGTTCCACTTTTTGTGGCCCCGTGGTCTGTAGCCCACCAGGCTCCTCCGTCCATGGGATTCTCCAGGCAAGAATACTGTAGTGGGTTGCCATTTCATTCTCCAGGGGATCTTCCTGACCCAGGGACCGAACCTGGGTCTCCCGCATTGCGGGTAGATGCTTTAACCTCTGAGCCACCAGGGAAGTCCTTGGGAGTCTATTACTCTTTCCCAAGTAATCAACCCTTGTTAACTCTGGCTGGAGGTATTATGGTGGAAAGTCAGATGAGGTTTATTTGTGCTTTTACTGCCTCAGGCAGCATTCTTTGTGAATAGAACACCCAGCCAAGGTTAAAAATTCCCAGTGATGATGAGCAGCTTATTTGACAAGTTATGTATTCTTTTTTACCTCTTTGGGAAGACCAGATGCATTGTTGACCTACCTCTCAGTTTCTCAGTCCTGACAGGGCATACTCTATTGTTTTTATTAACAGTTATACAGTACCCTCTTTTGCCCAGCATTAAAATTTTGGATGTGCTTTAAAATATTGGTGCAAATATTGCATTTTGCTTTTGATACTTAAAAAAGGCACCAAGGGTTTGTGAATTAGGGGTCTCCACAGAATGCATAACCTCCAACATTGTAAATATACCCCACCAGAGATGGTTAGAATTGATGAGCCTACATTGATACATCATTGTCACTCAGAGTCCATGATTTATTTTAGGGTTCACTCTTGGTGTTGCGTATTCTATGGGTTTGGACAAATTTGTAATGATGTATCTGCCATTATTGCATGCAGAGTACTTTTACTGCCCTAAAAATCCCCTGTGCTCTGCTTATTCTTTCCTTTCTCCCCCTAAGCACTGGCAACTAATCTTTTTACTATCTCCATAGTTTTGCCTTTCCCAGGTTATCATATAGTTGGAATCATATACTATGTACTCTTTTCAGACTGTCTTCTTTTACTCATTAATATACATTTAAGTGTCCATGTCTTTTCATGGCTTGATAGCTCATTTCTTTCTAGTGCTGAATAATACTGCTTTGTCTAGTTCTCCCACAGTTTGGGCTTCCCCGATAGCATAGTTTCCATATATGTATCCCCCACTCCTGCCAAACAGTTTCTTGTTATAAACATCTTATATTAGTATGGTTATTTGTTAATTTAACATTTATTAAAATAAATAAATCAATGTTGATACATTGTTATTAACTGAAACTCATAGTTTCTTCTGATTTCCTTAGTTTTTACCTATTGTCTTTCTGTTTCCGAATCCCATCAAGGACACCACATTACATTTAGTTGTCATGTCTCCTTAGGCTCATCTTAGCTGTGACAGTTTCTTAGTCTTTCCTTGATTTTGATGACCTTGACATTTTTGAGGAGTACTGGTCAAGTATAGTACACCTGACTATTAGAATTTGTCTGAGTTTTTTTTCATGATTAGATTGGAATTTTGGGAAGACAGTCACAGAAGTAAAGTGCCATTTTCATCAGTTCATAGCAAGGGTGTATTTTATCATCATAATTTGTGACTATTTATATTGACCTTGATCGTCTGGCTAAAATAGTATTTGCCAGGTTTCCCTACTATATTCTCCTCTCCCCCTTACTGTAGACTTTGGATAGGAGTCACTATATATGCAGCCCATACTTGGGCTGTTTCCCTTTAGTATGTGGTAACTATATAATTTATTTGGAATTCTACACAGGAGAAGATGTCTCTTCTTCGTGTATTTATTCTGTCCTTTATCTGTATCAGTCTGGGCTAAGGTACACAAGGGTGTACCTTCTTTTAGACCCTGTCAGCTGACAGAGTAAAGAAATATATGTGTTTATAAACCCCTGTGTATATTCATGAGTTGAGTTCAGTTGCTCAGTCATGTCCAACTCTTTGCAACCCCATGGACTGCAGCACGCCAGGCTTCCCTGTTCATCACCAGCTCCCGGAGCTTGCTCAAACTCATGTCCATCAAGTCAGTGATGTCATCCAACTATCTTATCCTCTGTCACCCCCTTCTCCTCTTGCCTTCAGTCTTTCCCAGCATCAGGGTCTTTCCCAATGAGTCAGTTCTTCGCATCAGGTGGCCAGAGTATTGGAGTTTCAGCTTCAGCATCAGTCCTTGCAATGAGTATTCAGGACTGATCTCCTTTAGAATGGACTGGTTTGATCTCCGTGCAGTCCAAGGGACTCTCAAGAGTCTTCCCCAACACCACAGTTGAAAAGCATCAATTCTTTGGTGCTCAGCTTTCTTTGTAGTCCACCTCTCACTTCTGTACATGACTACTGGAAAAACCATAGCTTTGACTAGATGGACGTTAGTCAGCAAAGTAGAGTCTCTTTTTAATATGCTATCAAGGTTTGTTGTAGTTTTCCTTACAAGGAGCAAAGCATCTTTTAATTTCATGGCTGCAGTCACCATCTGCAGTGATTTTGGAGCCCCCCAAAATAGTGTGTCACTGTTTCTGTTGTTTCCCAATCTATTTGCCAGGAAGTGGTGTGATCGGATGCCATGATCTTAGTTTTTTGAATGTTGAGTTTTAAGCCAACTTTTTCACTCACCTCTACATATCTATAAATATTTCTATGTGTAACCATCTGTATCTATAGAAACTTAAACATGAGTTCTTTCTGATGTCTCTGGTTTTTCTTCATTGCTATATGGATGTTTTGTCCCCCTCCCCTTGCTGATCTGTTCATTTTCACACCAACATTGAGGAACTTGACTCCCTGCATCTACCCTTTATTTACTTAATTGTTCAGTTCCAGTATACATATGTAGCAGTGTCAGAATTGTTAACCTGTACCCTGTGGGAAACAACTTTATTGACTAGAATACAGTACTTTTGTGCAGTCCCTTTGGCCTTGAATTCATTTCCAGATACTTAGGTCTGTAATTCCCTGCCCACTCCCTCTCCCTGCCCCAACCCTGTTCAGTGAGACTTTTTGAAATAGATTTGAAATATAGTTAGACTGCCTTGTTACAAGTGGAATTCTCTGGACCTACTGACTTAAGAAAAAGTTGCAAATATTAAGGTTTCAGTTCAGTTCAGTCGCTCAGTCATCTCTGACTCTGTGACCCCATGGACTGCAGCACGCCAGGCCTCCCTGTCCATCACCAACTCCTGGAGTTTACTCAAACGCATGTCCGTTGAGTCAGTGATGCCGTCCAACCATCTCATCCTCTATTGTTCTCATCTCCTCTTGCCTTCAATCTTTTCCAGCATCAGGGTCTTTTCCAGTGAGTCAGTTCTTTGCATCAGGTGGCCAAAGGATTATAGTTTCAGCTTCAGCATCAGTCCTTCCAATGAATATTCAGGACTGATTTCCTTAGGATGGACTGGTTGAATCTCCTTGCTCTCCAAGGGACTCTCAAGAGTCTTCTCCAACACCACAGTTCAAAAGCATCAATTCTTCGGTGCTCAGCTTTCTTTATAGTCCAACTCTACATCGATACACGACTATTGGAAAAACCATAGCTTTGACTAGACGGACCTTTGTTGGCAAAGTAATGTCTCTACTTTTTAATATGCTGTCTAGGTTGGTCATAGCTTTTCTTCCAAGGAGCAAGTGTCTTTTAATTTCATGGCTGCAGTCACCATCTGCAGTGATTTTGGAGCCCGACAAAATAGTTTGTCACTGTTTCCACTGTTTCTCCATCTATCTGCCATGAAATGATGGGACCAGATGCCATGATCTTAGTTTTCTGAATGTTGAGTTTTAAGCCAACTTTTCACTTTCCTTTTTTACTTTCATCAAGAGGCTGTTTCCTCTTGCCTAGCAGTAGATACAATGGTAGTAGTAGTAGTAGATATAATGGTCATCTGAGTTAAATTCACCCATTCCAGTCCATTTTAGTTTGCTGATTCCTGAAATGTTGATGTTCACTCTTGCCATCTCCTGTTTGACTACTTCCAGTTTACCTTGATTCATGGACCTAACATTCCAGGCCTATGCAATATTCTTCTTTACAGCATCAGACTTTACTTCCATCACCAGTCACATCCACAACTGGGTATAGTTTTTGGTTTGACTCTGTCTCTTCATTCTTTCTGGAGTTATTTCTCCACTGATCTCCAGTAGCATGTTGGGCACTTAGCGACCTGGGGAGTTCATCTTTCAGTGTCCTATCTTTTTGGCTTTTCCTACTGTTCATGGGGTTCACGAGGCAAGAATACTGAAGTGGTTTGCCATTCCCTTCTCCAATGGGCCACGTTTTGTCAGAACTCCACCATGACCTGTCCGTCTTGGGTGGCCCTACATGGCATGGCTCATAGTTTTATTGAGTTAGACGAGGCTGTGGTCCATATGATCGGATTGGTTAGTTTTCTGTGATTGTGGTTTTCAGTCTGTCTGCCCTCTCATGGAGAAGGATAAGAGGCTTATGGAAGCTTCCTGATGGGAGAGACTGACTGAGGGGGAAACTGGGTCTTGTTCTGATGGGCAGGGCCATGCTCAGTAAATCTTTAATCCAATTTTCTGTTGAAGGTTTAAGGTTTACACTTTGTGTTTTAAAGTTCTGTAGGTTTTGACATGTGCATCCTGTCATGTATGCAGTGTTACAGTATCATACAGAGTAGTTTCACTGCAGTAAAAATCTCCCCTGCTTCACTTATTCATCCCTCCACTCCATCCAAAGCCCTGGCAGCCTGCTGATATTTGCCTACTCTGGAATGTCATGTAATTAATTGGAATCAAACAATGCTGTTTTAGATTGGCTTCTTTCCCTTGGCAATATGCATTTAAAATTCCCTCATGTCTTTTCGTGGCTTGAGAGCTTATTTCTTTTTATAGCTGAATAATATTCCATTGTCTAGATGTACCATTTTTGTCTATCCATTCACATATAAAAGACATCTTGGTTGCTTTCAGGTTTTGGCAATTATGAATAAAACTGCCATAAACATTTATATGCTGGTTTTTGTGTGAATATAAGTTGTAAGTTCTATTGAGTAAATACCTAGGAGTGTGATTGTTGGATATTATTGGTGAGACTATGTTTAGCTTTTAAAGAAACTGTCAAACTGTCTTCCAAAGTGGCTATACCATTGAATGAGTTGCTATTGCTTCACATCTTAACCAGCATTTGATATTATCATCTTTTAAAGACCCATTCAAATAGGTGTTTAATGTTATTTGCAGTTCTCTCATTATGAGTGATGTTGAGTAACTTTTATATGCTTATTTGCTATCTGTATATCTTCTCTTCAGAGGTGTCCAGATCTTTTGCCTGTTTTTAGCTTGTTTTCTTACCGTTGAGTTTTAAGTTTTAAGGTTCTTTTATATTTTGGATACAAGTCTTTTATCAGATATATTTTCCAAATATTTTCTCCTAGTCTGTGGTTTGTTTTTCATTCTCTTAATAGTATCTTTTGCAGAGTGGACATTTTTAATTTTAATAAAATTCATCTTAGCATTTTTTTTTCATGGATCACATTTGTGTTGTGTAAAATCTCGTTGTCATACCTGTCACTTAGATTTTCTCCCATGTTATCTTTTAGAAGTTGCATTTTTATAATCCGTTTCTTAGCATTGACTCAAATATATGTCTAGATTATCTTGTTCATATTTAAAATTTTAAATGATTGCTTTATAGTCAAATTGTTCTACCATAATTTTTTTTGACCATTCATTTCCCTCTATTGTTGACTTTTTATAAGAACAGAAATTGGGAAACAACCTAAATAATAATGAACATACTTGCACTTTGCTTTTTCTGTGTTCAGAATTGTTTCATTTCTTCCCACAAATACTTGAGAATGGTCTACATGCCACTATAAAGTTCTGGTCTTCATGGAACTCATACTTTGGTGATTTCCTTAGGATAAATCCTCAGGTCACTTGGGGTTGAAAGAAAATGAACATTTTTATGACTTTAGATGCATATTACCAGTGAAATTGCTTTCCAAGAGTATTTTACCTATTTATATAGTCATCATCTCATTTTCCATATGTTAACATTAAAAGTAATTGAGATAATATATTTGCACTTTTAAAATCGTTAACCAGATTTACTGTTTGTTAAAAAAAGTGCAGACATTTTAGAAACCTTTGCTCATTTACTTTCTCTAATTGTATTTCTCTTTTCCTATCAGTAAATTAGGTGTCCTAAAATGTTATTTCTGCAACAGAATTCCAAAAAATTCTTGATACTTAGTAATCTGGAATTATACCTTGGTGTGGACACGTTCAAGCTTGAGTCCCTTTGGCTGTTTTCAGTGCCTGTGCATGCCTGAGTCCCTTATCTCCAGAGTGTAAGGGCAAAGGACAGTATCATTCCTGAGACAATCAGTCAATAAAAATATTCCCTGACTTGATTGTTTGCCTAAGTAAGATAGCAAAGAGGCAGAGGTGGGTGAAAGGAAGTCAACCTAAACCAGCCAGTTCATTTAACTGCAAAATTTAAAAGGACATGTCTTTACATTTCAGTAGAGTGGTTTCTTTTTATAGTCTAGTGTCTAATATAACTGTATGCAACTGTGCAGTCACAACCAGTGAAAAGTCAAAGGAAATGTCTTTCTTTTAAAGTGTCAGGGGACTGTTTTTTTCTAACTTGTAAAGTGTTCACCCAGTTTCCAAGAAGATATATTACAGAGAAGATAGAGAGTTTGTTTAAACAGCTTTGTATAATTGAAAAGATGGAAAAATTTGTTAGGTTTAAAAAATTACCCATAGTTCCATAATTACCCTAACTCAGTTATTTTCATATTTTACATATCGTGCCTATTTTTGGCACAAAAATATCTTATGTGCTTATAATCACAATTGATAATATTTTTATATTTTAAATGCAAAAACCTCCAAAGTAGGTAGTCTTTGTTTTTGCATATTGCATACTGTACAGACTTTTCCATGTTTGCATATAGTCTTTCTAAATATTTTTTGAAAGTTGTAAGCCCATTTGCTTGATGTACTTCAGTGTCATTAAAAGTTTTTCTAATGTTAGCTATTTGGCTGAACAAATTCTTTTTCAAATACTCTGTGAGAAGAAAATGCTTTATAGTTTTGAATGCTTAAAAATCTAACAAGGGGATTCTAGGACTCCTAAAAAGATTGATTATATTTATAATGTAATATAATAGTATTAATCAAGTGTTAAGTGAGTTTGAAGTTTGTTTCTCACATTATGGTTTTAATAAACTTGAGAGAGATGCTGTTGCTCTCTGGCTTAACTTTATAATCATCCATTGCTGAGGTTCTTAGCTACACTGGGCTCGAAATAACATGTGTGTTCTGTTGTTTATAGGATGCTAAGACAGTGCCAAATCAGTAGTAGGGATAAAACTAGTTCTGGCGTAATTTTGTCTTTATTATTTCTGTGAACTAGGCTTGTGAGACATGAAAGTACTGAAAGTATTTTCAGTATGAAAGTATGAAGTATTTTCCACAAAGATATGGGAGGTGAAGAAAAAAGGATGTGTTTTATCCATTAAACAATTTTGTATTGCAGATATGTGTATAGATTCATCTACTAGGATCTTCATAACATTATTCAATAACAGCAAAAAAAAAATTCGGAGTAAGCTAAAAGTTGAATAGGGGCTCTTTCATTCTGATGACTACTATTTCACATTTATAAATGAGGATATTGTATAATTTTAAAATTAGCTTTATTGAGGTTTAGCTTATATACACACTTAGTTTACATGCACACATTTTGACAATTTTAGATTTGAGAAAAGTATAGATTTACCACACCAGTCAAGATACAGAACACATCTGTTACTTTAGAAAGCTTCCGTGTGCGTGTGCATGTTGTTCCCTGCCGTCTGATTATTATCACTATAGAGTAGTTTAGTCTGTTTTGGAACTTCAAATAAATGGAGTCAAATCAAGCAGATTCTTTTCTGTCTTCTTCGCTCAGTGTGTTTTTGGTTTCATCCATATTGTGGACATCAGTAGTTCGGTCCTTTTCATTGCTGAGTAATACTCCATTTCTTGAATATGCCACAGTTTTTCTGTTTACCTCTTGATGGACATTTGGTTGTTACGAATGAAGCTTCAGTGAACATTTGACTATAACTGTTTGTATGGACATGTTTTCATTTCTTTTGGGTAGATACCTATGAGTGGAATTACTAGGTCATATAGTAAATGTATATTTAACATGATGAGAAACTGCCAGAGACTTCCCTGGTGGTCCAGTGGCTAGGACTCCAAGCTCCCAGTGCAGGGGGCCTGGGTTCAATCCCTGGTGGGGGAACTAGATTCCACATGGCATCACTTAAGTGTGCATGCTGCAAATAAAGATCCCAGGTACTGCGCCTAAGAACTGGAGCAGCAAAATAAATAAAAATAAGTATTAAAGAAACTGCCAGATAGTTTTAGCTTTATGCTCCCATCAGCAATGTAGGAGAATTCTGATTCTTCCATATCCTTGGCAAAACTTCTTTTTTAATTTAACTGTTGGGTGAACATGTAGCCATTATGCTTTAACCTCTAGAATTGAAGTGTGTCCTACTGCTTGCAGTTATAGGAATTTATTGTCTGTTTTTTACAGGCTTCAGACTAACTACACTTTAATTGCTTTCCTGCATGTCACGGGGGTCAAAGCAATATTGTGCTTGCCACATGGAAGGGCTCCTTCCTGTGCCACATGTAGTGATTGACTCTGTCATATTTCCATCCATGTCTACTTTCATTATATATGGGTTCCTTCATAAACTGTATACAAATCCTGACTGTTTAGAGCATTTTTTTGCTTTTTGGGAGTATTTATATTAGTTTTGCAATTTCCCCAGCTGACCAGATTTGAAAAGTGAAAGTATTAGTTGCTCATTCATGTCTGACTCTTTGTGACCCCATGGACTGTAGTCCACCAGGCTCCTCTGTCCATGGAATTCTGTAGGCAAGAATACTGCAGTGGGTTGCCATTCTCTTTGGTGGATCTTGCAGACCCAGGGATTGAACCCTGGTCTCCTGCATTGCAGGCAGATTCTTTACTATCCGAGCCACCAGGGGGAGGGCTTGAAGTCACTCTTATTAGCTAGCTAAAGGCCTCTTGATGGGGCCAAGTTTTGGTCTTATGTAAAAAATGAAGGGCATTTTATTAAAATTATCAAAGTGTATCTTTAAAATGCTGAAGGCACAAATTAATTGGATATCATCTAATTGGCTAAGGGGGAAAAAATTGGCCTTAGTTGTGGATTTTTTTGGAGGCTTGGAAAGAAGCCTTCCTTTTTCCCTCCACAATGTATTATGAAAAATTTCAAACGTACAGAAAAATCGAAGGATTGCACATGAATACCTGTTTTACCTACCATCTGGATTCTGTAATTAACATTTTGCTGTATTTGTTTAATCATGTATCTGTTGAAAAATTTTGATGATGTGTTTAAGCCTTTCTTTGTGGACGAAGCATTGATGGGTAGAACCTACTGGGTGGTTAGTTACTTTTGTGTGGTGTAGAATTCAGTGCTTCTCTGATGTGGTAGTTCGCTTTTGAAGTTGATTACCTTGTGATTCCTGTTATCACTGGCCGAGAGCTCAATCATTTATTTTCAAATGAATGGCAACTGGATTATGTTACACAGACAAACGAAACGCGAGGGAAATTGTTCATAGAAAGGGTTTGTATCATCAGGAGCCCCAAATACTACCAACCTGCTCACCTAGCTGATATAATTAATATCACATGAGTAACTACCATTTGTTGAGTGACTACTGTATTCTAGAGCTTTATCTCATTTGAGGTCTTACAGCAACTCTCTTAGCTGAGGGTATTATTAGCCCCATTTGGGTTAAGAAATTGAAGTTCAGTAATATTGAGATTGAATTATTTACCTAATGTCTCATCTGTTAAATGGCACAATTGGCATTTAAACCGAAGTCTTGCTTAACTCCAAAACCCACACTTTGAACCAGAAGTCTATAGTGCTGCAAGTTCCCTTTATTGCAGAATTTATATTTTACATTCATTTATGTCTTCAGAATTGATCAGACTGGGCCACACCTAATATGAGCCTGGTATAGTAGCATTCCTGTAGAAAAGGGGTATCATAAACATTTTTATGAGTATGAAGGCCTCTTAATTCTTGAGGATGGAGGACTCTTTTTGAAATCTGACATCCTGGGGTTTTTACTGACCCATTTCATTCTCTGAAGAAGTTTCAAGCTTGTATTAAATTGTCGAATGTATAATATCCCTTCTGTAATTGAACCAGATAAGTATTACCAAGTGTGTTTAGAATACAATACTGGTAATTCTTTCCTGTTTCTGTTTTTTTTTTTTTTAAGAGGGATTTGGGATGATAGCCAATTTGAAGTGTGGTCTTATTGTTAAAGAAGTGAAACCCAAGCAAATTTCTTTGCTTGCTGGCTGCTCTTAGAGTAAGCCTCACTTAAGTTTCTCTGCCGATTTTCAGGGTTTATTTATGTGAGGGACCTGTAGGAACGGTGTATTCTAACTTGAAAACTGAATGAGTGGAGGTATGTATTGAAAGCTGTAGTTCTTAACCTTTCTGAGATTACATACTCCTTTTTGAAGCGGATGAAAGCTGTTAGCCCTCTTCCCTGGAAAAAAAAAATGCATATATGTAGACAAATATAATTTTACATACAATTTCTGTAGGGGTTCACTGATTTTCCTCTGCTGCTGCCACAAGCCTATCAACAGAGTAGCCCAGATTAGGAATCCTTTAAAGGGGAAGAATTAGGGAGCTGAAAAATAAGAGTGGAGCATTGCTTCTTAACTTTTTTCCTAAGAGCTCATCTCATAAAGTTGATTGTGTTCACATAAAAACCACACTTTTAGTGTATAAGGTGTTTTCTTCAGTCTCTGAAGTGTTAGTTTTTCACTTTGTTTTTTTTTTTTTTAAAACTTAAGGATATTTGTAAGTTAAGTTGATTCCTAGGGATAGATCAAATTTTCTATGTTGATTTTTTAACTTTTACTTTTTCAATTTTATTTCTTCTACCATCAAAACATTTTCCCAGAACTGCTAATTAGATCAAAGATTTAGATGAAATCCTTTATCAGTCCCCAGCTTTAGTTGTCCATTTCTTCTTTAACCAAAATCTCTTCATAACACATAGCTACATAGTACTTCTTTTCCTTAATACACCTAATGTGAGTATTCAGACATTGATCTTAGCAAGTTACATGTTACATTACATGTAATGTTATGTTACATTAATCTTCACAGTGATCTGTTAGGGACTTATTGTCTCCATTTTATAGATGTGGAAAGCAATGGTAAGAAAGATCAAATGACTTGATTAAGATCATTTCTGGCAGGGCCAGGATTTAAGCCCATGTAGATCTCTCTCCAAAGCCCATTTTCTATTTTATCATCCTGCTTTATGGTCAAAGAACTGACCACTTCTTCTGGTCACTGGTCTGACCTGATCTGAACTTTATTTTTTTTTAACAACAAGGATTTACCATATAGCACAGTGAACTATATTCAATAATCTTGCAATATGCTACAATGAAAAAGAATAGAAAAGCAGAATATAGATACATACATAAATCATTGTTGTTTTGTTGTTAAGTTGTGTCCAACTCTTTTGCTACCCCACGGACTGTAGCCCATCAGACTCCTCTGTCCGTGGGTTTTCCCAGCCAAGAATACTGGAGTGGGTTGCCATTTCCTTCTCCTGATCTGAACTTTAAAAGCTAAAATTTCCATTGGTGGAGGGGGCTGATTTTCTTCTGTAGCTAGCCAGTTGTAAAATTGCTATATTATATGTGTGTGTGTGTGTGTGTATGTGTGTAAGTTAGATTTTAGGTTGTGAAATCTCAAGAGTGCTGAATTTACTGGCTAGATTGTTAGACCCGAAATAAGGAAGGAGGCTTGGCTAGATGATCTCCTGCTTGTTCTGTTTATATAAATGGATATTTCAGATATCATACGCTGACAGACAGTTCCAGTGATTGAAAAGTTGGTGGAAGGCTTGTTACTAAACTTAGCATCATTTTCAAGAAGGAAAAACCCTAATGATTTGGAACAGGACTGAAAAAGTTTAAAGGGTAAATAAACTTTTGTCAGATTGACTAAAGGCCAGGTGTGTATTTCCTCACCCTCTTGGGGTAGCTATGGAGGGAACCTCCAGGTCAGCTAGCTGCCTAGTGGTTTTTGCTGAGATAGCAGGCTGGGTCAGCATTCTGGGAAGGTAGCTCAGTTTGCTGGGTGAGTTTTGTGAAACTCAGCATCTTTCTTGACAAAATTATTGTTCTTCCAAACCTTGTACTTTTCCTAGTTTCAGCCTTTATATACACAGTGGAACAGGAAGGAGAATGCGTAGGTTGATTTACTATGTAACCTTAACTGTACATTTTTTAGTTTGAACTGATTACACAGGGCTTTAAGTGAGACAGCACAGAACAGAAAAAAGTAGATAGACTGCTAAAAGAGACTAATTGAAGTGATTGGGAGAGAACAAAGGATATTGGGTTAGATAATACAATTTTAGAGATGTTATCTCCTTGCTTTTCTTAAAACTGAGTGATAGAAGAAACTAGTGTGTATGAAGATATGATCATTTAATTCCCGAGGTAATAAAACTTGATATAAGGGAAAATGAAGTTGACTGACTTGAATATATGGGGAGAAATCAGATAGAAACACCAGATAACTATCTTAAGTCAGTCACACTTCTTGAGTCTTTACAAATTATGGAAGCGCATTTTGTAAAATTTTTCTTTTAATAAAATTCCCAGTTCCACAGGGTTTTAAAAGGACACAGAACAGTTCAAATGGCAGGATTGTTAAAAGTCACTTTATTGTATTGTACACATGCTTAGTTAGGATGAGGAAATTGGACTCTTCAGCTTTAAAAGCTTTGTTTCCTCTTCAGCTTCACCTTCCTTCCCGTGTGTTTTCCTAAGGCTGTGTGTGGAGTTCTAGTATAGAGGAAGAGTAGGTCTTCTCACCTGTTAACATTTTTTCCCCCTGCCTTAAGTTCACACACACTTTTTCACATTATGATTTGTAAAAACAAACAGCTTTGCTGGAACCAAACTGATCCTTTTCTTTTCTGGTTCACACTTCATGACACTGGAGTGGGGGCAGGAGGGTGGAGCTCTAAGGTGTTTGGACCCTTCTGGTTTATGGGATTGTCTTTTTCCCTTTTTCCCCTTAGGAACGGCGTGAATGTTGAGGGGGCGACACACAAGCAGGTGGTGGACCTGATCCGAGCAGGCGAGAAGGAATTGATCTTGACAGTGTTATCGGTACCTCCTCATGAGGCAGATAATCTAGATCCCAGTGACGACTCGTTGGGACAATCATTTTATGATTACACAGAAAAGCAAGCAGTGCCCATATCGGTCCCCACATACAAACATGTGGAGCAGAATGGTGAGAAATTTGTGGTGAGTGTCAGCCCAACTCAATCCTCAAACACTTAGCTTTTGTTTCTCCCAATCTTATAATTTATGATATATATTAGTGCGCTGGGATAAATGACTGCAACCTAGGTCAGTTTGCCTACCAGGAATGTGGGTTTACACATAAATAAAATACCCTGACCCTGATTTATTGCAGGGGTGAACTGCAGTAATGAAGAGGAGTCCTATTTCTGCTTAAGTATTTCTAGACAGTTTTAAGTTTCCATTTGGGCCTATTGAATCATGTGTACGTTTGTTTTGTTTGTTCTTTTATTGTCATATCTCCTTGCTAATGGTGTCTCACTGTTGACTCTGTAGAGATATAGAACAAGATTAATTTTAAAATGTGGTATCTTCTAAAGCATTTGGGTAATACCGTTTGTCCATGTTAGAACCTACAAGTGCCCTATACCCCTTTCGTGTCTTGTTCTTTTCCATTTTCTTTGTAGATATCTGTGTGAATGGTTAATTCGGGTTTTCTCCAAGGGCCTCATTATATTCTGAATGCAATTCACATGGGCTACTTTATACATTTCCAATTTCTTGCTGTTGTAGATATGCAGGAAAGCCCATCTTGAATTTGGATGATATGTGCCAGCCCCTTTCTTTAATGCCTTTGTTTGTTCTTCAAAACCTAATTTCAGTGATCGCCCAATCTACTTAATTTTTCCCTTGGTTGCAGTATTCTTTATTTACCTTTGATTAGTCTGGGAGTAATGGTACAATGAGAAATTCACTAATCTTTGTGAAAAATGCAGTATGTTCTGTTAGGTATTGGCAAACAGACTACATTTATTTAAAGCTGATCTGCTCTTTAAAGTTGTAGTCTCTGAAACAGATTTGTCCCCTGTATACGAATGAGCTACTAGAATTTTATGTAGGTTTTATGTCAGTCTGGTGTATGTATTCTCAGAGCCATACACACAAAATTTAGAGTTTTGTTTTACAGAGGTGCTATACCTTTTGTCTTTAACCATTTTTTTAAATTGAAGTATAGTTAATTTACAACGTTGCGTTAATTTCAGGTGTGATTCAGTTATACATATACATATATATCGGGTTGGCCAAAAGTTCATTCTGGTTTTTCTGTGACATTTTATGGAAAAACTCAAATGGACTTTTTGACCAACCCTCTATCTATTCTTTGTCAGATTCTTTTCCATTATAGGTTATTAAAAGATAACTGAATATGGTTCCCTGTGCTATATAGTAGGCCCTTGTTTATTTTATATACAGTAGTGTATATATGTTAATCCCAAACTCCTGATGTATCTCTGCCCCACCCCCACCCCCTGCCATCCCACTATCTCCTTTGGTAACCATTAAGTTTTCTGCCTCTATGAGCCTGTTTCTGTTTGTAAATAAATTCATTTGTATCATTTTTTAAAATTTCCACATATAAGTGGTATCATATGATATTTGTTTTTTTCTGTCTGACTTACTTCGTTTAGTATCATCATCTGTAGGTCCATCCATGCGTGCTGCATGCTAAATTGGTTCAGTCTTGTCTTACTCTTTGTGATTCTGTGGGCTATAGCCTGCCCGGTTCCTCTGTCCTTGGGATTTCCCAGGCAGGGATACTGGAGGGGTTGCCATGCCTCCTCCAGGGGGTCGTCCTGACCCAGGGGGTGAGCCCCTTCTCTTACGTCTCCTGCATTGGCGGGCGGGGTTTTTACCACTAGTGCTGCCTGGGAAGCCCTAATAGCATTATTTCATTCTTTTCATGGCTGAGTAATACTCCATTCTATAAATGCTCTTTGTCTTTTTTACCAATTCGTCAGTGGATATTTAGGTTGCTTCTGTGTCTTGGCTGTGCTGAACAGTGCTGCTGTGAACATTGGTATGCATGTATCTTTTCAAATTAGAGTTTTCTCCAGATATATGCCCAAGTGTGGGATTGCTGAGTCCTATAATAACTCTATTTTTAATTTTTTAAGGAACCTCCATACTGTGTTCCGTAGTGGTGGCACCAATTTACATTCCCACCAATGGTGTAAGAAGGTTTCTTTTTCTCCATACCCTCTCCAGCATTTATTATTTCATTGTTAGTGTATAGAAATGCAACAGATTTCTGTGTGTTAATTTTGTATCCAGCAACTTTACCTAATTCATTGATGAGCTCTAGTAGTTTTCTGGTAGCACCTTTAGGATTTTCTGTTTATAGCATCATGTCATCTGCAAACTGTGACAGTTCTATTAAGTTGATGAAACAGTAATTGCAATTTTGCATTGTTGAACTTTACTGCTTGATACTGGAATATATTCTTAAAGAAATGTGGTCATGTTGTCCATCATGTTAATGTGCATTTCTTGCTGTTTTTTTTTTTTTCTGATGACTTATTATTAGCTGTGTATTTTATATTTATTTCAGACTATGGAAATAATGTTAGACAAAAGCAAATTCAAGCGATTTTCTTATTTGAGTTCAAAATGAGTCATAAAGCAGCAGAGACAACTTGTAACATCAACAACACATTTGGCCCAGAAACTGCTAATAAACTTTCAGTGCAGTGTTGCTTCAGCAAGTTTTCACAGGGGACGAGAGCCTTGAAGATGAGGAGCGTATTGGCCAGCCATTGGAAGTTGACAGTGACCAACTGAAAGTGACATCAAAGCTGATCCTCTTACAACTACGTGAGAAGTTGCTGAAGAACTCAACATTGACCATCCTATAGTTAGCCAGCATTTGAAGCAAATTGAAAAGGTGAAGAAGTTCAATAAATGGGTACCTCATGAGCTGACTGAAAATCAAAAAAATCATTTTGAAGTTTCATCTTCTCTTATTCTACGCAACAACAGTGAACCATTTCTCGATCGAATTGTGACTTGAGATGAAAAGTGGATTTTATATGAATGTAGATGACAACCAGCTCCATAGTTGGATTGCGAAGATGCTCCAAAGTACTTCCCAAAGCCAGACTTGCACCAAAAAAAGATCATGGTCATGACTGTTCGGTGGTCTGCTGCCCATCTGATCCACTACAACTTTCTGAATCCCAGTGAAACCATTACATCTGTAAAGTCTGCTCAACAAATCAATGAGATGCACCGAAAACTGCAATGCCAACAGCTGGTGTTGGTCAAAATAAAGGGCCCACTTCTCCTCCATGACAATGCCTGATTGCCCATTGCACGACCAGCACTTCAGAAATTGAACGAATTGGGCTAGGAAGTTTTGCCTCATCCACCATGTTCACCTGACCTCTCCACAACCGATTGCTGCTACTTCAAGCATCTCAACAACTTTTCTGCAGAAAATGCTTCCACAACCAGCAGGAGGCAGAAAATGCTTTTCAAGAGTTTTTTGAACCCTGAGGCATGGATTTTTACATTACAGAATAGACAAACATTTCTCATTGGCAAAAATGTGTCGATTGTAATGGTTTCTATTTTGATTAATAAAGATGTGTTTGAGCCTAGTTATAATGCTTTAAAATTCACAGTTTGAAACCTCAATTATGTTTGCACCAACCTAATACTTCCTAATATGCTAGCAAAGTAATGCTCAAAATTCTCCAAGCCAGGCTTAATAGTACATGAACCGTGAACTTCCAGGTGTTCAAGCTGGATTTAGAAAAGGCGGAGGAACCAGATATCAAATTGCCAGCATCTGTTGGATCATTGAAAAAACAAGAGAGTTCCAGAAAAACATATACTTCTGCTTTATTGACTATACCAAAGCCTTTCACTGTGTGGATCACAACAAACTGTGGAAAATTCTTCAAGAGATGGGAATACCAGACCTCCTTACCTGCCTCCTGAGAAATCTGTATGCAGGTCAAGAAGCAATAGTTAGAACTGGACATAGAACAATAGACTGGTTCCAAATCAGGAAAGGAGTATGTCAAAGCTGTATATTGTCGCCTTGCTTATTTAACTTATATGCAGAGTACATCATGAGAAAGGCTGGGCTGGATGAAGCACAAGCTGGAGTCAGGATTGCCAGGAGAAATATCAATAACCTCAGATATGCAGATGACACCACCGTTATGGCAGAAAGCAAAGAACTAAAGAGCCTCTTGATAAAAGTGAAAGAAGAGAGTGAAAAAGTTGTCTTAAAACTCAACATTCAGGAAACTAAGATCATGGCATCTGGTCCCTTCACTTCGTGGCAAATAGATGGGGAAACAATGGAAACAGTGACAGACTTCATTTTGTTGGGCTCCAAAATCACTGCAGATGGTGACTGCAGCCATGAAATTAAAAGATGCTTGCTCCTTGGAAGAAAAGCTATGACCAACCTAGACAGCATATTAAAAAGCAGAGACATTACTTTACCAACAAAGGTCTGTGTAGTCAAAGCTATGGTTTTTCCAGTAGTCATGTATGGATGTGAGAGTTGGACTATAAAGAAAGCTGAGTGCTGAAGAATTGATGCTTTTTAACTGTGGTGTTGGAGTAGACTCTTGAGATTCCCTTGGACTGCAAGGAGATCAAATCAGTCAATCGTAGAGGAAATTAGTCCTGTACATTCATGGGAAGGACTGATGCTGAAGCTGAAACTACAATCCTTTGGCCACCTGATGTGAAGAACTGACTCATTGGAAAATACCCTGATGCTGGGAAAGAGAAGGCAGGAAGAGAAGGGGGCGACAGAGGATGAGATGGTTGGATGGCATCACTGTCTCGATGGACATGAGTTTGAGTAAGCTCTGGGAGTTGGTGATGGACAGGGAAGTCTGATGTGCTGCAGTCTGTGGGGTCGCAAAGAGTTGGAAACGACTGAGCGAGCAAACTGAATACTTCTCCAGTTTGGATTCCTTTTATTTCTTTTTGTCTCTGATTGCTTTTGGCTAGGGCTTTTAAAACTGTTGAATAAAAGTGACAAGAGTGGGTATCCTTGTCTTATTCCTGATCTTATAGGAAATGCTTTCTTTCAGCTTTTCACTGTTGAGTATGATGTTAGCTGTGGATTTGTGATATATGGCTTTGATTATGTAGATGTATGTTCTGTCTGTGCCCACTTTCTGAAGAGTTTTTATCATAAACGGTGTTGAATTTTATCAGAAGCTTTTTCTATGGTTTTTATTCTTCAGTTTGTTAATGTGGTGTATTGTATCACATTGATTGATTTGTGAATATTGAAAAATCCTTGCATCCCTGGAATGAATCCTACTTGGTCATGGCTTATGATCCTTTTAATGTATCATTGGAGTTGGTTTGCTAGTATTTTGTTGAGGATTTTTATATCTGCCTGTAATTTTGTGTGTGTGTGTGTGTGTGTGTGTGTGTGTGTGTGTGTGAGATATCTTTTTTTGGTTTTGGTATCAGGGTGATGGTGGCCTCACAGAGTGAGTTCAGATGTGTTCCTTCCCCTGCAATTTTTTAGAGTGGTTTCAGAAGGATAGCTGTTAACCCCTCTCTAAGTGTTTGGTAGAATTCACCTTCTAAGCCATCTGGTCTTGGACTTTTGTTTGTTGGGAGTTTTTAAATTTTAATTTAATTTCAGTACTGATAGTTGGTCTGTTCATATTTTCTATTTCTTCCCTGTTCAGTCTTGGGAGATTGTACTAATCTAAGAATTTGTCCATTTCTTCTAGATTGTCCATTTTATGGGCACAAAGTTGCTTGTAGTAGTCTCTTAAAATCCTTTGTAGAGGTACTTTTAATCATAAGACACGTAAGAAGTAGAAATCAAGGTCAGGTTCTAAAAATGGATCACATTGGATGTTGGCACCTTTGGGGAGTTGCCTAAGACTTTGAGAACCTCTGTAGACTTAGAAAAGGAATGAAACTACTAATTGTCCTTTTTTAAAAATCAACTTCATTAAGCATAATATACTTGCATTAACATTCATCACTGTTAAATGTCCAGTTTCGTGAGTTTTAATTAATGTGCATAGTTTTCTAATCACCACAAGTCAATAATAGAACATTTTCCTTGTCCCAGAAAGTTGCCTCATACCCCTTTGCAGTCATCTTCTCTCCCTCCCACTGCTGTTATCAACCATTGACCACCTTTCTATCACGGTATTTTGTCTTTTCTTGAATGTAAAATAAATGAATAAGCAGGGTAACAATATACAGCCTTGACGTACTCATTTTCCTATTTGGAACCAGTCTGTTGTTCCATGTCCAGTTCTAAGTGTTGCTTCCTGACCTGTATACAGGTTTCTTAAGAGGCAGGTCAGGTGGTCTGGTATTCCCATCTCTTTCAGAATTTTCCACAGTTTATTGTGATCCACATAGTCAAAGGCTTTGGCATAGTCAATAAAGTAAAAATGGATGTTGGAGCTCTCTTGCTTTTTCAGTGATCCAGTGGATGTTGGCAATTTGATCTCTGGTTCCTCTGCCTTTTCTAAAACCAGCTTAAACATCTGGAAGTTCACGGTTCACATATTGCTGAAGTCTGGCTTGGAGAATTTTGAGCATTACTTTCCTAGTGTGTGAGATGAGTGCAATTGTGCGGTCGTTTGAGCATTCTTTGGGATTGCCTTTCTTAGGGATTGGAATGAAAACTGACCTTTTCCAGTCCTGTGGCCACTGCTGAGTTTTCCAAATTTGCTGACACATTGAGTGCAACACTTTCACAGCATCATCTTTTAGAATTTGAAATAGCTCGACTGGAATTCCATCACCTCCACTAGCTTTGTTCGTAGTGATGCTTCCTAAGGCCCACCTGACTTCACATTCCAGGATGTCCGGCTCTAGGTAGAGTGTGAGTGATCACACCTTCGTGATTATCTGGGTCGTGAAGGTCTTTTTTGTATAGTTCTTCTGTGTATTCTTGCCACCTCTTCTTAATATCTTCTGCTTCTGTTAGGTCCATACCATTTCTGCCCTTTATTGAGCCCATCTTTGCATGAAATGTTCCTTTGGTATCTCTGATTTTCTTGGCAAGATCTCTAGGCTTTCCCATTCTATTGTTTTCCTCTTTCTTTGCATTGATTGCTGAGGAAGGCTTTCTTATCTCTCCTTGCTATTCTTTGGAACTCTGCATTCAAATGGGTATATCTTTCCTTTTCTCCTTTGCTTTTCACAGCTATTTGTAATGCCTCCTCAGACAGCGATTTTGCTGTTTTTCATTTCTTTTTCTTGGGGATGGTCTTGCTCCCTGTCTCCTGTACAATGTCAGGAACCTCCGCCCGTAGTTCATCAGGCACTCTGTCTATCAGATCTAGTCCCTTAAATCTATTTCTCACTTCCACTGTATAGTCATAAGGGATTTGATTTAAGTCATACCTGAATGGTCTAGTGGTTTTCCCCACTTTCTTCAATTTAAGTCTGAATTTGGCAATAAGGAGTTCATTATCTGATCTACAGTCCGCTCCCGGTCTTGTTTTTGCTGACTGTATAGAGCTTCTCCATCTTTGGCTGCAAAGGATATAATCAGTCTGATTTCGGTGTTGACCATGTGGTGATGTCCATGTGTAGAGACTTCTCTTGTGTTGTTGGAAGAGGGTGTTTGCTGTGACCAGTGCATTCTCTTGGCAGAACTCTGTTAGCCGTTGCCCTGCTTCATTCTGTACTCCAAGGCCAAATTTGCCTGTTACTTCAGATGTTTCTTGACTTCCTACTTTTGCATTGCAGTCCCCTATAATGAAAAGGACATCTATTTTGGGTGTTAGCCCTAGCAGGTCTTCTAGGTCTTCATAGAACCGTTCAACTTCAGCTTCTTCAGCATTACTGGTCGGGGTATAGACTTGGATTACCATGATATGCAGAGTACATCATGAGAAATGTTGGGCTGGAAGAAGCACGAGCTGGAATCAAGATTTCCGGGAGAAATACCAATAAACTCAGATATGCAGATGACACCACCTTTATGGCAGAAAGTGAAGAAGAACTAAAGAGCCTCTTGATGAAAGTGAAAGAGGAGAGTGAAAAAGTTGGCTTAAAGCTCAACATTCAGGAAACTAAGATCATGGCATCCAGTCCCATCACTTCATGGCAAATAGATGGGGAGACAGTGGAAACAGTGGCTGACTTTATTTTTCTGGGCTCCAAAATCACTGCGGATGGTGATTGCACCCATGAAATTAAAGGACGCTTGCTCCTTGGAAGGAAAGTTATGACTAACCTAGACAGCATATTAAAAAGCAGAGACATTACTTTGCCAACAAAGGTCCATCTAGTCAAGGCTGTGGTTTTTCCAGTAGTCATGTATAGATGTGAGAGTTGGACTAGAAAGAAAGCTGAGTGCAGAATTGATGCTTTTCAACTGTGGTATTGGAGAAGACTCTTGAGAGTCCCTTGGAGAGCAAGGAGATTCAACCAGTCCATCCTAAAGGAGATTAGTCCGGGGTGTTCATTGGAGGGACTGATGTTGAAGCTGAAACTCCAATAATTTGGCCACCTGATGCGGAGAGCTGACTCATTTTAAAAGACCCTGATGCTGGGAAAGATTGAGGGCAGGAGGAGAAGGGGACGACAGAGGATGAGATGGATGGCATCACCGACACAATGGACGTGGGTTTGGGCGGACTCTGGGAGTTGGTGATGGACAGGGAGGCCTGGGCTGCGGTTCATGGGGTCGCAAAGAGTCAGACACGACTGAGTGACTGAAATGAACTGAAAATAAATGAAATCATATAGTATATAGTCCTTCATGTCTAGGTTTGTTTGCTTAGTGTAGTTCTTGTAAGATTGATGCGTGTGGTTGCATAGACCAATAGATTATTGCATTTAATTACTGATAGTATGCCATTGGATGGATTTATTACAATTTATTTATCCATCCACTTGTTGTTGCCCTTTTGTGTTGTTTCCAGTTTGGGCTATTATTACTGAAACTGCCGTGAAATAACATTAATGTACAGGTTTTTAAGTAGATTTATGTTTTCATTTCCCTTGAGTATATACATAGCTAGAAATGGAATTGCAGGGTCAAATGCTAAGTGTAAGTAACCTTATAAACTGTTTTTTAGAGAGGCTGTACTATTTTTGTATTCTCATCTGTAGTGGAGTGTTCCAGTTGCTCCATAACCTCTTGAACACTTGGTATTTTCAGTTTTTAAATTCTGGTCATTCTGAGTATAATGGTAGCTCACTCTGATTTTAATTTGCATTTGCCTAATGGCACATGATGAGTGTATTTTCCTGTGCTTACTGGCTTTTCTTATATCTTCATTGTTGACGTAGCTGTTCTACTCTTGCCCGTTTAAAAAATTGGGCTGTTTGTCTTGTTTTGTGTAAGAGTTCTTTATGTATTCTGTATATGTCTTCTATCAGATAGATGCCTTGTAAAATATTTCTCCCAGTCTATGGCTTGCCTTTTTATTTTATTTTTACCTGCCTTTGAAAAAAAAAAAAAAAAGGCTATAAATTCTGATAAAGTCTGCTTTGTCAATTTCTTTCTGTTATGGATAATACATTTTTGCATTTCTAAGAAATCTGCCTGCCCCAAGGATGCAAATCTTTTATGTTTTCTTAAGAAAGTTTTATAGTTTTACCTTTCTGTTTTTGCAATAACTTTATTTTGAGGTTTGAGTCACATATCATCAATTCACCCATTTAAAGTATGCAGTTCAGTGGTTCTTGGTATGCTCAGCATTGTGCAACTATCACCACAATTTTAGAACATTTTCATCCTCTCAAAAAGAAACTTTGTACCCTTTAGCCATCATTCTTCAAACCTCCTATCCCCTCTAGTCCTAGGCATCTACTTTCCATCTCTGTAGATTTGCCCATTCTGGATGTTTCATATAAATGAAGCCATATGTGTGTTCAAGGTTTATCCATGTTGTAGCATGTATCAACCAAATGGCATTCCGTTTTATGAATATACCACATTTAACTTATCTGTTCTTCAGTTGATGGACATTTGGTTTTTTTGTACTTTTTGCTTCTTATGTATAATGCTGGATTGAGCATGTGTGTACAAGTTTTTGTGTGAATACCTGTTTTCATTTCTCTTGGAAAGAAATACTTAGGAGTACAATCGCTGGGTTATATGATAACTTTTATCATTAACTTTTTGAGGAAATGCCAAACTGTTTTCCAAAGTGGCTGGATCCTGGTTTTCTTATTTGTTTGTTTTTTTTTTTTGGCTGCACCATGCTTGACATGCAGGATCTTAGTTCCCTGACCAGGGATCAAACCCTCACCCCCTGTAGTAGAAGTGTGGAGTTTTAACCACTGGACTGCCAGAGAAATCCCAGTTTTATTCTTATGTTTAGGTCTGTGATGCATTTTGGGTTGACTGTTTTATATGTATGATCTAGGGGTCAAGATTATTCCCGTCTCCCCCCCGCCCCAATGTGGACATCTTGTTTCAGCAGATGTGTTGAAAAGACCATTCTTTCCCCATTGAAACATCTTGACATTATTGTTGAAAATCAGTTGAACTTATATGTGTGTTTTTATTTTTGTATTCATTGAGTATATGTTTAAACATTTTAATATTTAAGTCGTTTTGAGTTTGTCCTCTGTTTAGTGTTTTTGTTTTCCTTGTGAATGGCTCATATCTTCTGAGTTCTTTGTGTAGTGAGTAATTTTGGATTGTGTCCTGGGTATTACGAATGTTACAATTGTGCAGGCTCTGGATTCTATGATATTCTTCTGAGGAATGTTGGTGTGTTTATTTTAGCTGGCAGTTAACTGAGTATGCTGTGTCAGCTTCTGTGAGTTGTACAAGTCTCATTACAATTCTTTAAGCTTTTGCTGTGCTGCTTTTGAATCTGTCCTGTGTGTATATCATTTAGGGAGGAATCAGCCTGAGGTGTATGTGATGTTTGCTCGTAGAGTTAAGGCATCTCTTTCTCTGATTCTCTCTCCTTTGGGATTCTCCACTCATTTCGTGGCATCTGTGATTGCCCAGAACCTGTCTCTCTTTCCTCCAGCCAGAAAGATGTCTATCAGAGTTTTAGTTGCTTAAGTTATGCTACTATGTGACTGAGGTCCACTATCAAAGCAAAACTCCCTAAAAGTAGGAAACTCCCCAACTCTTTGTCAGTTGCTTCATGTTTTGACTCCTGTCTACAGTTTTAGGGTACTGTTCAGAATCCTCAGGTAATTGGTTTTTGTATTTTTTCCCCAGAGTTTGTGGTTATTCACTGGGAGGGTTGGTCTATAGTGAGTTTACCTGAAGCCTAATCTTCATTTCTACCCATTTTTTGATCCCTTAAACATTCTCTCTTGTAATGTTCTTTGTTCTGAAGTCTTTCTCTAATGTTAACATATAGCCACTAATAGTCACTTCAGCCTTCTTTTGATTATTGTTTTCATTGGATATCTTTTCCATCCTTTTTAACCTACCTGTTTAATTATATTTGAAATGGGTTTATTGTAGGTAGCATATAATTGTGTCTTGCTTTTTTATGCAGCCTGGCAATCTTAGTCTTTTATTTAGTGTGTGTAGTCTGCTTCCCTAGTATAATTATTGATATAGTTAAAATTAAATCTGCCATCTTATTCTTTGTTATCTGCATCTCATCTGTTCTTTATTCCTCCTTTCTTGCTTTTTTCAATTAATAGAATATTTGTAATGATACCATGTTATTTCTCTATAATTTGTTTCATTTTGTTAGTTGTTGTTCTAGGTTTACAGTATGCATCTTTATAAATAGTATCTTTAATACATTATTGCTTCTCAGTGTGAGAATTTACTAATGGTATATTTCATTTCTACCTTTTATCCTTTGTGCTTCTGTTATACATTTTTCTTCTTTATGTACGATAAATTTTATGAGATTTTGTTGTTGTCTTTGCTTTAAGTAATTAAAGAGATCGAAAATGAGAAGAGTTTCTTTATATTTAAGCACATATTTCCATTTCTTATGTCTTTCATTCTTTTGTGTAATTGTAGTTTCAGTTTCCATCTGGTATCATATTCCTTCTGCCTGAAGAAATTCCATTAATATTCTTGTAGTGTAGATCTGCTGGCAGTGATTTCTCTTAGCTTTTGTTGATGTGAAGAAGTCTTTATTTCACCCTTATGTTTGAAAGGCATAAAATTCAGGGATGATGGTTTTTTCTTTCAGTACATTAAAAATGTCTTGCCAAAGAACCAGCTCTTAGTTTCATCAGTCTTCTCTATTATTCTGTTGTTATTTAGTCTCTATTTCATTTATTTCTGCTCTTATCTTTATGGTCTCTTTCCTTCTACTAACTTTAGGTTTTGTTTGTGTTTTTTTTCTAGTCACTTTAGGTGTAGGTTTAGCTTGTTTATTTGAGATTTTTCTTGTTTCCTGAAGTAGACTTATACTGTTATAAACATCTCTTAGAACCTCTTTTGTTGTTTGCATAGGTTTCGGATCATTGTGTTTTCATTTGTCTCCATGTATTTTTAAATTTCCTCTTTGATTTCTTCACCCATTGTTTGTTGAGTAGCATATTGTTTAGCCTCCATGTGTTTGTGGTTTTTGCAGTTTTTCTCCTTCTAATTCATTTCTAGTCTCATAGCATTGTGGTCGGAGAAGATGTTTGATATGATTTCAATCTTAAATTTCGTGAGACTTGTTTTGTAGTCTAGTATGTGATCTGTTCTGGAGACTGTTCAACGTGCACTTGAAAAGAATGAAAAATTTGCTTCTTTTGGGTGGGATGTTATACATGCTAGCAAAGTACTGCTCAGAATCCTTCAAGCTAGGCTTCAACAGTATGTGAACCAAGAACTTCCAGATGTACAAGCTGGATTTAGAAAAGGCAGAGGAACCAGAGATCAAACTGCTGACATCTGTTGAATCATAGAAAAAGCTAGAGAATCCAGAAAAACAACTACTTCTGCTTCATTAACTGTGCTAAAGCCTTTAACTGTGTATATCACAACAAACTGGAAAATTCTTAAAGAAATGGGAATACCAGACCACCTTACCTGCCTCCTGAGAACCTGTATGCAGGTTAAGAGGCAACAGTTAGAACTGGATATCGAACAACGTACTGGTTCAAAATTGGGAAAGGAGTATGTCAAGGCTGTATATTGTCACCCTGCTTATTTAACTTATATGCAGAGTACATCATGTGAAATGCCAGGCTGGATGAAGCACAAGTTGAAATCAAGATTGTGGGAAGAAATATCAATAACCTCAGGTATGCAGACTACACCACCCTTATGCCCAAAAGCAAAGAAGAACTAAAGAGACTCTTGATAAAGTGGAGAGTGAAAAGTTGTCTTAAAACTCAGTATTCAAAGAATGAAGGTCATGGCATCCAGTCCTATCACTTCATGGCAAATAGATGGGGAAACAATGGAAACAGTGACAGACTTTATTTTCTTGAGCTCTAGAATCTCTGTGGATGGTGACTGCAGTCATGAAATTAAAGGACACTTGTTCCTTGGAAGAAAAGGAATGATAAACCTAGACAGCATGTTAAAAAGCAGAGACATTACTTTACCTACAAAGGTCCGTATAGTCAAAGCTATGGTTTTTCCATTAGTCATATATGGATGTGAGAACTGGACAATAAAATAAGCTGAGTGCTGAAGAATTGATGCTTTCAAACTATGCTGCTGGAAAAGACTCTTGAGAGTCCCTTGGACTGCAAGAAGATCAAACCAGTTAATCCTAAAGGAAATCAACACTGAATATTCATTGGAAGGACTGATGGCTGAAGCTGAAACTCCAGTCCTTTGGCCACCTGACGGGAAGAGCTGACTCATTGGAAAAGACCCTTATGCTGGGAAAGACTGAAGGCAGGAGGAGAAGGGGTAACAGAGGATGAGATGGTTGGATGGCATCACCAACTTAATGGATATGAGTTTGAGCAAACTCCAGGAGATGGTGAAGGACAGGGAAGATTGGCATGCCGCAGTCCATGGGATTGCAAAGAGTCGGACACAACTGAGTGATTGAATAGCAACAACAGCAACTTGTTCAGTTAAGTCCATCTGGTCTGATGTGTCATTTAAGGCTAGTGTTAATTATTGATTTTCTTTTTCTTCTTTTTTTTTGGCCATAGCACTTGGCATGTGGGTCTTAGTTTCGCCCCCAGGGATTGAACTCACAACCCCTGCAGTGGGTTGGCAGTGCAGAGTCTTAACCACTGGGTTGCTGGGACTATCCCTCATTATTGATTTTCTGTTTGGATTATCTCTCCATTGATGTAGGTGTGGTGTTGAAGTCCTGTACTATCATTGTCTTACTGTCCATTTGTCCCCCTTTATATTTATTAATATTTGCTTTATGTATTTAGGTGCTCCTATGTAGGGTGCATGGACTTCCCTGGTGGCTCAGATGGTAAAGAATCTGCCTGCAGTGCAGAAGACCTGGATTTGATCCCTGGGTTGTGAAGATCCCCTGGAGAAGGGAACGGCAACCCACTCCAGTATTCTTGTTTGGAGAACTCCATGGACAGAGGAGCCTGGCGGGCTATAGTCCATGAGGTGTCAGAGTCGGACATGACTGAGCGGCGGACATAACACCGCGGCAACAGCATGTTGGGTGCATGTATATTTACAAATGTTATATCTTACTGGATTGATTCATTGATTGTTACGTAATTTTCTTCTTTATCTCTTATTACAGACCTTGTTTTAAAGTATATTTGGCTTGATACAAGTATTATTACCCTGGCTTCCTTTTCATGTCATTCATATGGCATACTTTTTTCCATTCCCTCCTTTTCTGCCTGTGTGTCTTTAGACCTGAAGTGAGTTTCTCTCAGGCAGCATGTATATGGTTCTCTTTTGTATATCCATTCAGCAGCTCTGTGTCTTTTGGTTGGAGTACCTAGTCAATTTATATTTAAAGTAATTGGATAGATTTGTACTTACTGCCATTTTATTAATTGTTTTGGGGTTGTTTTTATGACCCTTTTTTGTTTTTTTCTTTGTCTTTTGCTTTTTGCCATGTCTTTAGTGTTATGTTTGGATTCCTTTCTCTTTTTTGTGTGTATATCTTGTGTAGATGTTTGGTTTGTGATTACCATGAAGTTTATGTATAGCAGTCTGTCTATACGATCATTTTAAGTTTCTAATCTAATCCCTTAATTTCGAATGCATTTTAACAATCCTGTGTTTTTATTGCTCACCATGTTTATTGTTTTTAACATCATATTTTACATCCTTTTTTGATGTGTGTATCCCTTAACTGCTTATTGTGATAATGATGATTTTGATACTTTTGTCTTTTAACCTCCCTACTAGTTTTATAATCGACTAATCAGCTACCTTTACTGTATATTTGTCTTTAACAATGAGATTTTTCCTTTCCTAATTTCTTATTTCTAGTTGTGGCCTTTTTTGCATAGAGAAGTCCCTTTAACATTTCTTATTGAGTTGGTTTCATAGGGCTAAACTCTTAGCTTTTTGCTTGTCTGTAAACCTTTTTTGATTTTCTCCTTCAAATCTGAATAATATCCTTTCCAGGTAGAGAATTCTTGGTTGTGGGTTTTTTCCTTTCATCGCTATAGTATATTGTGCCACTCCCTACTGGTCTGCGGTTTCCGCTGAAAAGCCAACTGATGGCCTTATGGGAGTTCCCTTGTGCATAACTAGTTGCTTTTCCTTTGTTGCTTTTAATATTCTCTGTTTATCTTTAATTTTTGCTGTTTTAATGACAGTGTGTCTTGGTGTGGTCCTCTTTGGGTTGGTCTGTTTGGGACTCACTGTGCTTCCCAGATTTGGATGTCTGCTTTCTTTCCTAAGTTAGGAAAGTTTTTAGTTAGTACATCTTCAAATATGCTCTCTGCACCTTTTATTTCTTTTCTCCTTCTGGGACCCCTCTTAAATGAATGTTATATGCTTGATGTTGTCCTAAAGTTCTCATTTTTAAAAATAATTTTTCGTTTTTTTTCTGTTCAGTTTGAGTTATTTTCTTTACTCTGTCTTCCAGTTTTCTGATTCATTTCTCTGTATAATCTGTTATTGAATCCTTCTAGTGTATTTTTTATTTTAGTTACTGTATTTTTCATCTGTTTGGGTCTACTTTATATTTTCTAACTCTTTGTTAGAAAAATTCTAACTTCTCACTGTGTTCATCTAGTCTTCTCCAAAGTTCTTTGAACATTTTTATGATCATTAACTTGAAATCTTTGTTGCATAAATTGCTTATCTCCATTTCACTTAGTTCTTTTTCTGGGATTTTGTCTTGTTCCTTTGTTTGAGACATATTCCTCTGTAGCCTCCTTTTGCCTAATTCTGTGTTTTTGTTTCTATGTGTTTGGTAGGTTGGTATGTTTCCTTATCATGGAGAAGTGCCCTTAAGTAGGAAATGCCTATGGGCCAGCAGCATACTTGCTTCTGGTCTCCAGACCTTTATGCTTTAGGGGTGCCGTCTATATGGGCTGCATGAGCCCTTCTGTTGTGGCAGGCTGACTACTGTGAGGCACATTGGTAGGCATTGCTGGCCCCTGATTGGGTTCGTTGCCAAGCCTTGCCTAGTGCAGAAGCTGTCAGCCACTGGTGGGTGGGGCCGTGTCCTGGGAGGTTCTGGGTCAGATGTCAGACTGCTGGTAAGTGGGGCCAGTTCCTGACTCAGCTGACTGGGGGTCTGGGGTTTTCCACAGTTGATGTTGGCCCAGTGGTGGGTGAGCCTTGATCCCTGGGCAGCTGGCCAATAAATATATATGGAGAGACAATGATCAACATCATTAATAATCATGGAACTGTAAATTAGGACCAGAGCAAGAAATCTTTTCATAGCCATTCCATCTGCAAAAATTAAGAGGATCTTTTTATATTATTACTGAAAAGGAGTGTAAGGAGTATAAGTTTATGTAACTGCTTTAGCTTATAAGTTGGCATTGTCTCCTTAGGTTGAATATTCACATACCTTATAATCCTGAAGTTCCTCACATGGAGTATATCCAGGAGAATCTCTTACATTAATGTATGTACTGCAGGCGGCATATGTGCAAATGTTCACAGTAGCATTGTTCATAATACTTAAAACCAAGAAATATTAAATCCCAGAAACAACCTGAATGTATGTCAACAGAACAGATTTTTTAAAAAATGCAAAACAACAAAGTGTTACGTACAATAGAATAAACCACAAAGATAGATAGCATTGTGGATGAGACTGTGTGAAAAAATAAGTGCCACAAAGCCTCATTCTGCATATTAGACTTTTTATAAAACTGAAATATCCTCCAAAAATTAAAATAAGGACTTCCTTGATGGTCCAGTGGTTAAGAATCCCCCTGCCAATGCAGAGGACACAGGTTTGATCCGTGGTCTGGGAAGATTCCATGTGCCCTGAGGCCGCTAAACCCATGCACCACAACTGAGCCCACGTATCACAACTACTGAAGCCCATGTGCTCTAGAGCCTGTGCTGTGCACCAAGCGGGGCTGCTGCACGGAAAGCCGCGCACCACGACTAGAGGGTAGGCCCGCCTCCCCGCAGCCGGAGAGGAGGCCCGCCTCCCCGCAGCTAGAGGGTAGGCCCCCCTCCCCGCAGCCAGAGAGAAGGCCCGCCTCCCCGCAGCTGGAGAGTAGGCCTGCTTTCCCGCAGCTAGAGAAAGGCCGCACACAGCAGCACAGGCCCACGGCAGCCAAAAAATTAACGTGAACAATAAAAACGTGAAGATTACATGTGAACGTAGGAATAAACTGTGAAAAGAAAAACAAGGGAATAATGAAACATGGTTGAGCCTAATAATTTTGAGAGAGAAGCAGGGAGATGGGGTGAAGGAGGCAGAGACTATGTGATTAGAAATGTTTTTGTCACGGTCTTAGCTTTTAGTTTGTTTTTTACAATGTTAAACATAACTAAATTGGGATTTCCATGGTGGTTCAATGATTAAGACACTCTGTGCTTCCACTGCAGGGGGTGTGAGTTCAATCCCTGGTTGGTGATCTAAGATCCCACATGCCATGTGGAGTGGCCAAAAAAAAAAAAAAATCAATTAATTAAAATAAATTTTAAAAGATAAAAATATCTAAATTAAATATCCAGACAGAGTTCATCAAAATGAGACTGTGTTATGAACCAAGGATTGCTGTTAACCCAGTTCTATACACCTGAGGTCCAAATAAAGAAAACAGATGCCATTTATGATCTACATTAGGGAAAACACACACACATAGCCTAAGTTCTTTAGGAGCATCTTGTTGTCTTTTGATTTTTTTTTTTCCAAGAAGAAACCTAAATACTTCAGCATTGGGAAAGAATCCCTTAGTTAAGGATCTCATACATTTCACTCAGAAATCAGATAAGAATGCTGAATGTTCTTTTGCTATTATAATCAGCTTGTGAATAGCCAATAAGGTGTCCTTTGGAAGACATGTTTTCAGCTAAAAGCAAGATTAAATGGCAAGGTGGCATTGGAAACAATTTGTTGGTCCTAATGTACATTGAGGATTTATCCAGATCAATAGCATGAACCAGATGAATGTCTGTTTGACATTTGTAGGCAGAACTTGGGTGGTGTTGTCATTCTTTTTTTCTTTTTGTTGGAGGATAACTGCTTCACAATATTGTGTCTGATCACTTTTGCACTGTTAAAGGAGACTCTCTTCTGTGTGTTCAGTAGCGTAATTCCTGTGGGTTACTAGAGGCTTGAGAAAGTGAGAACATTTTAATATTCAGATCTTACACAGAATGAGATGTTACCATTTAAAAGCCTTAAGAAATCTGTAAGTGGGGATTAAGGAACCAACAAAATAAAGATCTCTGTTATCTGGAATTTTGTTTTTTCATATTGAATATAGAGCCCAAATATTACTAGAATTGCTTTCCCTACACTGGTTTGTGCTTTTGTGAGAATTTATCAGTTACCACCTTCTGGCATTCATTCCACAGAATTAAGTCATGAGGATAAAGCAAAATGGCATGGCATGGAGTTTCAACATTCACATATAGAGAAATTTAGAAATTATTTCAAAGCTGAATTTTGAAACTTTTATTTGCAGAATCCAGAGAGACAAAATCAGATCACTGATCACATAAGTTTTACACTTTCCCCACTCATAATTCATTCCTTTTCCCTCATTGGGTTTAACTCAGCAAAGAGTATCTCAAGAGGGCAATAACTTGTTACCCTTGGAAGCTGACTTTGCAATCTGAACATTCCAACTTTTGAAATTTTTTAGGATATGGTCATTTGGAGAAGACAGTGACCAGTGATCATTAAATTCAACATGTTCTCGCAAGCTAGACAAACTGTCTAATTCCATGTATGAGCCAGCTAGTCTGGGGTTTACATTAAGATGGAATCTAGAAGTACTACCTGCTTGCCTATATCTTTAGTCCCTATTTTATGATAATCTCCTTCATGTCTGGCAAGTATATTTTCTGATGGACCATTCTCATTTGTAATGAGACCGTGGTCATTTCTCATGGTCCATGGACCTTCACGAGTTGATTCAGCAGGGAATCAGTCATTTTCTTTGCAAATGAGTGTGTCCAAATCAGTGAAATGAATACTAATGGATCGTAGGTTAATTTTAAGGACAAGTGAAGAACAAAGCATCACTGTTGTAATATGTTTTTGTATGGTTTTCGTTTGCTAAGCACTACTAATTTAAAAATGGTTTAGCTCTTGTGGAAGCCATTCTTACCTGCATGAATGTATTACTGAACTGTCAGGCATCCTATTTATAGTTCTGTTCCCTTTGACTTCACATTTAAGTGGGAAGAGGTGGGTGGTGAGAGGCTATTTGATGTTACTGTTCGCACTTTATGAGAAACTGAAATTTTAGGGTTGAAATTGTCACAAAGGCCTCTTAAGTTTTAGGGTTCTTTCTACCCTAAGAAATGTTTTGTTAGACTTGAGATCACTCAAGTGATCGTCACTAGGGAAATGTAGTCATAGTCTTTCTTTAGAAGGCAGTGATGGGAATACTTGGTATTACGTGTGGTTCATTACAATCAGTTACAAATTTGTGTGATAATTACAAGAAGAAAACTCATTGATCAGGATCATATTCATCCCTGGACACTGATAGTAGTTAGAGGCTTTGCTTAGGGGAGGAATCATAGAAGGAGAGTTGTGAGAGAGGAGTTTTCAATGACTAAATTTTTGTTACATTTAATTTATACTTCTTAAATCATAGAAGCATGGAAAAGATTCTTCTTGAGACTGAAGGAAATGCTTTGGTGTATACATTCTCAGTGACTAAGTCTTTATTTATTAGATTGAAGTATAGTTGATTTAGAGTAATTGTGTTAACTGCATCTGTACAACAGAGTGATTCAGTTATATATATATTCTTTTGTAAGAATATATATATGTTCTTTTCTGTATACATACATGCATATATACACACACACATATATATACACTTTCTCTTTTATGTTCTTTTCCATTATGTTTTATCATAGGATATTGAGTACAGTTCTCTATGCTGTACAGTAGGACCTTGTTGTTCATCCATTCTGTATATGAAAGCTTACATCTGGTCACCCCAGCCTCCTCCTCCCATCCCTCCCCCTACACCTTCCCTCTTGGCAACCACCAGTCGATTCTATGTTCAGTGACTAACTCCTGATTACACGAGTAGATGACCTGTTTTGTGCACATTTAAATTTTTGAGTGATTTTTGCTAAGCCAGTAAGTGTGATTTGGGGCTAATTTTCCCATCTCTGCGTAATTTGATATGTTCTGAGACTACAGTTACTTACTTGGTGTTTTTGGATCATGTATTGCACCACTTTCCTTTATGAGGACACATATCTAAGAATTGCCAATATATACACTCATTTCTTCATCAAATATTTACCGAGTGCCTACCGTGTGTCAGGCCCTATTCTAGAAGCTTGGCATGCATCTGTGAACAATAGACAAATATCTGTCTACTTCCTTATGAGGATTATTAACTGTTTATTATTATGAGGAGGTCCTTAGAGTACATTTATTCTTCAGCTTTTTGTTAACTCTGTTTTAATGTTGGAAAGGAGAAGACCAAAACTAGGGACATCTGATTTTAAAAAGGAGCTTTGGCAAAAATGATCTTTTTGTAGCAAAAATACCAATATTGCTTACATCATTTTTTAGACCTTTTCTTTGGAAATGTGGTTCACACACAAATGTCAGCCACTTTGCTTTATGATCAGTTCTGACTTTTTACATCTCTCCAAATTTGCTTGCTTGTTCATTCACATTGGCTTTAAATGATTTTTAACTTTCTGAAAATAAAAACCGATAATTGCCTCCAAAGATGTTTAAAACAGTGTGCTGGAGGTAATTGTAATAGCAAAAATAAGATCATGGGCCCCTTGAAGGCAGTATCTGTCTTTTTTACATACAATTTCTGGCATGTTTATTAAAAGTAAATCTTGTTTTATGGTGACCTTGAACATAAATTCTCTGTTAAAGTACATAGAGAAATATACCTATGCTGCTGCTAAGTCACTTCAGTCATGTCCGACTCTGTGCGACCTCATAGACGGCAGCCCACTAGGCTCTGCTGTCCCTGGGATTCTCCAGGCAAGAACACTGGAGTGGGTTGCCATTTCCTTCTCCAATGCGTGAAAGTGAAAAGTGAAAGTGAAGTAGCTCAGTTGTGTCCGACTCTTCGCGACCCCATGGACTGCAGCCTACCAGGCTCCTCCGTCCAGGGGATTTTCCAGGCAAGAGTACTGGAGTGGGGTGCCATTGCCTTCTCTGACCTAACCAGTGTTAATCTGAACCTGACTCTAGATGATTCTGTGATTTAATATATAGTAAGTAGGCTTTTTTTTGTTCTTCCCCCTCACCAGGTCTACAATGTTTACATGGCAGGGAGGCAGCTGTGTTCTAAGCGGTACCGGGAGTTTGCCATCTTACACCAGAACCTGAAGAGAGAGTTTGCCAACTTTACATTTCCCCGACTTCCAGGGAAGTGGCCATTCTCTTTATCAGAACAGCAATTAGATGCCCGACGTCGGGGGTTGGAAGAATATCTAGAAAAAGGTAAGCCAGCCTGTTAAACTCTATTATCTTGAGTAAACATAGGGTCAAGATAGTATGTTGTGGCTCTTAAGCTGCATAGCTAAGTTCCTGAAACTCAATAGTGAAAGTCACGTTTCTGACTATAGATGTTGATTGATCTGAGCATTAAAGCCAACACTGAACTGTTCAGTACAGCAGTTAATAGCCTATATTATTGACTCACTGAACACTTAACAACAATAAAAAAAATGCATAATTATTTTTTATGCGTCAAGGACCTATATTTATAGGGTTATATTATTTGCCAGCAAACACATACACACTCAACATGCTAAATGTATTTGGAAGCTAGGTGTTTAAGACATTTTTACGAAAGTGATTCTTAGTTTACTGACATAGCCTACTTGAAAACTCCTTATTCCTTTTGGACAGGTTTGCTGAGTTGTAAGTAAGCTAAAGTCCCCTTGTTCTTAGCAGGTTATAGGTAGAAATATTATAACTAACTTGTTATTAGTATCTCAGGACTTGCAGACAAGACATTAGGAATCTTTGGAAGCTGAGACATTCATTTGTCTAGAAAGGCAGGGAGAGATGACACGAATCTCCTAAATATGATGGTTCAGTTTGTGGCTCAGAGAGGAGACCTTGCTTTGATATATTATAGAGTTATAGAATTTGCTAGGCGTGCAATAGTTTTTTCTTTAAAATACTCATTTAATAGAATAATGGTCTTACGTGGTATTTAGTAATTCTGTGTCCTTGTAGAAGAACTAATTGACCTAGTTGAATTTTTTAAAACTTTGGTAGAGAGCTTTCCCTGAAGAAAAACCATTTCCTCCATAGAAGGTAGTTAAACTTCATCTATTTTTAACTTCTCTAAGGTGGAATGGCCTCTAAACACAGCCCTTGGGAAATGAAAAAGAGTACAATTTTTTTTTAATAAAATGAAGTAAAATCAGCTGTGTAATTTATTATCCCCATGAGAATGTTAGGAAATTGACTCTCTTAGATGATTACCTGCTTACCTGCCTGTTTTCCTTTCCTTCCTTTTCCCTTTTTCTCTTTTTTTTTTTTTTTTCAGTTGTAGTTGTTTTGAAGTTAAACTTAGTGAGATGAGAAGATGTACTCAGCTTAATACTTGATTACCCCTTTTTTTCCAAAATGGCTTTGAATGTTAATGATTCTCTTACTGACCTTCTCCTATGCCAAATAGATATTTTTCTTTGTATTTTAATTGTGTGTTTGATACATTCCTAATTGTCCGTGCTCTTGCTCTATTCTCTGGCTTATTAACACAAGCCATCAAAGTTGGATTTACTGAACTTTTATTTCTCTTTTATGAGTGACTTCCTTTGTCTATGTTTAATGTTTTTAGCAAGCTGTATCTTTGTACATCCTGTTATTCCTCAGTTCTACTTCATATGTAAATGTTTGTTGTGCCTTAAAATACCATGTGTCATGAATGGCATACTATTTCAGCATTGCCTGCTACTGATGATTTATATTTAAATCTTGATAGGTTCTTGACTATATATTCTTAATTTTAGGGCCTCATGCCAGATTCTATCTTTGTTTTCTATAGTGTGCTCAATACGAGTCATTGGCGAAAGTGACATCATGCAGGAATTTCTATCAGAATCAGATGAGGTAGGTGAATACCCACTACAGTGACTATTTCCCTCTTGGCTCCTTGTGGGGAAAATGGAAGTTTTTGTTTCTGGATTGAATTGCCATAAATTCTCCAAATGACTAATTTTTCAACTTCTTTTTTTTTTTAAGTGTTCTGCTTATCCTTCATGTCCTAGTGTTAGGTCCACCTTCTCTTTGACCCCTTCCCTGATGTTCACGTCATTAATTTTCTGTTCCACCAAGAATTTCTGCAGTCAGTACCACTTAATTGTCACCTTGTTGCTATCTCATTCTCTAATTTTTTATACATATAGTCAGGTTATCACTTTATAATTTTACTTTACTAGAGTATGAGCTACCTGTAGGTAAGAGCTAAATCTTAATTGTTTTCTTTTCAGCTTTTTGACATAATTGTCAAATAGGAATTGTATATATTTTGGTATATGATTTGATGTTTTGATATCTGTATAAATTGCGAAATGATCACTATAGTCAAGTTAACATATTTATCATCTCATTACTATTTCCTCCCTTCCTTCTTGTTCTTTTCTTCCTTCCATCCTTCCATCTTCCCTTCCTTCCTTTCTTCACTTCTGATCTGCCCCTTAGCAAATTTCAGATATATGAAATAGTATTGTTAACTATGATCACCATGCTGTACATTAGATCTTCAGAACAAGAGCTAAATATTGATCATCTTCATATTCCCAGTGCCTTAGCACAATGTCAAACATATTGTAGGTGCTTAATGAATACTAATTGATTAGACACATGACTGTGTAATGCTACTGTACTAGTATGTTATTCATTGATTATTTTATATGTATATATTTTATTTTCCCAACTGGATTATAAGTTCTTGCAGACAAGGGCTTATAACAAAGTAATGCTTAGGATGATTTTAGGCAATTTTACTTTTTAAAAAGTGGTATTTAGTAAATAGTTGTTCTCTGTAGTAAAAATGCCAAGGTCACAGTTTGTTAGAGGAATGTGTAAATTTATAAAAAGCAGTAAGAGAAAAGGACTTCTTTTGAATTAAGGAGGATAAAAATTGTTTACTCTTCGCTTTAAGAAAATTGTACATCAGACTAATGCAGATTCCTGAGTTTCATTAATTTTTCCTTTCAAAGGTGTGGTGATTATTTCAGAATCTGGAAAGGAACTTAGAATTTCACTTGGGCCAGTCTGGTATTGTTGTTGTTCAGTTGCTAAGTTGTGTCCAACTCTTTGTGACCCCATGGACTGTAGCCCACCAGGCTCCTCTGTCCATGGGATTTCCCAGGCAAGAATACTGGAGTGGGTTGCCATTTCCTCCTCCAGGGAATCTTCCCAACCCAGGATCAAACCTGTGTCTCCTGCATTGGCAGGTGGATTCTTTACCATTGAGCTACCAGGGAAGCCCATGCCTGACCATTTAAAACCAGATATTATTTGTTGAAACTACTGCTTTCGTTGTTTTGTTTTCTCATTTGTGAGTTCTGAATGTTTGAAAGTAAGCCAAAAATTTCATCTGTGTTTGACCTAGACTGCTTCACACAAATTTTCTGTTTTGGATATGCACACATTGAGTTTAACATATTTCTTTCCTTCCTGTTCCTCTTAAAGGTTAACTTTTGCTGGAGCCGAAAGTTAGCTTTATGACTGACTTATAAAATGTAAATGTATTGATTTATAAGATGTCTTTTTTCCCCTTTTCATTGAAACTCATTTTCTTTCCATCACAAGTTTAGGTTGTTGTTTAGCTAGCATGTTGCAAGGAGAGTGAAGATATACTGGGTCATAATTTTTTTTAAATTAATTCTTTTTCTGTCTTTTCCCCAGAATTACAATGGTGTGTCCGATGTAGAGCTGAGAGTAGCATTACCAGATGGAACGACAGTTACAGTCAGGGTTAAAAAGAATAGTACTACAGACCAAGTATATCAGGTAAATTAAACTTGAACAAGTAGCCTTGACATTGTTGGTTTAAAACTGAGAAAGATAGATTAAATGAGTTAATACATATAAAGTGCTTAGAGTATCTGACATGTAATAAATTTATTAAATATTAGCTGCTAGTGTTGATGTTAATTATTATTAATTTGTAAGTACTTTGTCTTGCTTAAAAGAAAGGCAATAAATATCTTAGGTCGTATTGGTTGTGATTGGTACCCCCTCTTTTTAATTGTAAAAACTTTATAATGTACCTGAAAATAGAATAGTACCATAAAGTCCCATGTTCTCATTACTCATATTTAATAATCCTCAAGATTTTGCCACATTTGTGTTCTATATCCAGTTTTCCTTTTCCTTTGTTTAAATATTTTATGACAAATTCCATGTTATTGGACCTGAATGCATTTCTGTATGCCTCTCTAAAAAATATGGACATTCTTCTTATATAATCACAAAACCATTATCAAGCCTAAAAAATTAACTACTTACATGGTATTAACTAATAACAAATCCATAGTCAAGTTTTCCCAGTTGTCTAAAAATGATTCTTTACAATAGGTTTGTTAAAATCTGGATCTAAACAAGGTCCTCATGTGATATTTGGTTTTTATGTTTGTTTTAATATAGGGCAGGCTCCCTTTCCTTCCCTTCCCCAACTTTTCCCCCCAGATTTTTTGCCTTATTGCAGAAATTGGGTCTGTGTCCTGTGGAATGTTCCACATTCTGAATTTACCCATTTGTTTCTTTTGTCTATTTATATCATTTAATATGTCTTTCTGTTTCCTTGTATTTTCTATAACTGTAATTTTGCTCTAGAGGCTCGATTAGATTCAGCTTTTCTGTTAAGACTACTTCGTAATCTGTGTTATGTACTTCATATTACTTCTCAACAGGTGGAACACAATATCTGGTTATCCACTTTTAGTGATTAATTAGTAGGTTTAGGTGGTAATAACTTGATATCTCCATTGTTTACTCCACCAATTTTTTTATTCATTGAGTTTTTCACTGATGATTGCTGTTATAACCAGTGATTTTATTAAGGGTCGCAAAATGCTGATTTTCCACTTTTCTCACGTCTTCACATTTATTAACTCGAATTCTTCTATAAGAATGTTCCCTTATCAACGAAGGTTATTTGGTATCCTGAAATACAGTTTGTAGGGAAGGGGAGATAAATATGTAATTCTTTCGTTTTATTGCCAATTTGTGGTATAAAGAAATGGTGCCCTTATTGATTCCAGTGATATCCAATGAGATTTTTTTTTTTTAGTATCATGTGGGATTTTAGGTACTCAGTATGATTTAATCAAAAGCAGTATTCTTTTTGGTGCTCACATTGTTCTGTCTTTGGTCACTGGCAGCTCTTTCATGTCTGCTCCTGTGGGTTTTTTTGGTGCAGTTCATTTGTTTATGATAGCATCCTTGCTTTTTGGTACAACAAGATGCTTCGGGCTCATCTTTGTATATTTCCTATACTAGATCTAGAATCAGCCATTTCCCCAAGGAGTCCTGTTTCCTTTCAGTGAGGAATGGTATTTAAAGATCATGATCCGGGTGCTGGGTATAATTGTTTCTTTTAGGCCTTTTCTTTGGTCGTTAATCTTGATTTGATAAAGGTTTTCAGAGAGACTAGCAGGTTTTTGGATATTAGTGCTTATTTCTACTTTGTAGCAAATAAATTATCCCCCAAACATTTACTGTATACCATGGCAAAGAGTATGTATAGGATCTGAGGTATTTCAGAAATTATAAAATGGTAGATTGATTACAAGGAAAACATTAATTTTATATAGCTTACTGATGTTTTGTTTTCAATATTTCTCTACAAAAGTCTAATTTTTTTTTCAGTTTTCTCCTTACCCAGTCACTGAGACTTCTAGCTATAAGCCATTTTCCAAACCCTGAGAAGATACCAGTTTCTGTCTGGTGCAGTATAGAATTGTAACTTAGAACACTTACAGTCTCCAGTTTCTACCTCACTTCAGGGATGACCCTAGGTCTGCTTCGTGAGCAGATCTGGGAAGAAGGATATACTTCTGTTTGGTTTACTGAGACACTAATACCCAAGAGTTTCGTCTTGTTTAATTAACATCTTATTTATACATTTTGGGATTGACCTTGAAAAGGAATTTTGATACTACTAGCTTGTGTTTTTTGCTTTGTGTTTTGTTGTTGTTTGTATGTAATTTCAGTTTTCTTTTATCTGCATATGGATCTTGTTTTTATTTGTCATGTTAGGACCTTAGTTTCTAGAGAGAAGAACTGATACTTGTTCAAAGTGTCTTTGTTGTTCCAACATTTTGCTTTTTTCATGTGGATAAGAATGACAATAATTCTTAGGAAATGGAGGTCCCAAGCATGAGACATGGATTATCTGAAAAGTAAACAAGAATAATTTGTGAAGTATGAACAAAATTGATAACCAGTATTTTAAGCTCAAGAACCAAAGATATAGATCTTGTATGGTAACAGCCTGTATTAAAATGTAGGCTGAATGTGTAAGACTAGATATTTATAAGAATTTATTTTCCTCTTAAAATCTGTCCTTGTGAAGCACATGTCTTGTTAAGTGCTGTTAAAAAAGACCCTTATGAGATGAAGTTACATTTCAGAGAGCAAAGCTGATATTTAAGGAGAGACTATTAATCAGCTTTAAAATTCATATTTAGAGATCATAGCTATTTGGGTCAAATACTATAGGTATTTTTACCCTTTTATTTCGTGCATGTATACATACATACAAAGAAGAGTAGCTATGGTCCATGGATTTAGTTTATATGAAATCAAGATAGTAAGACCCTTCTCTTCCCCCTGCTTCTCATGCATACACCCGTCTTTTCCCAGCCCCATGAAACTGCTTAGTGTCCCTAACTAATGTATTTCATTTACACTTTAGGCAATTGCAGCAAAGGTTGGCATGGACAGTACAACAGTGAATTACTTTGCCTTATTTGAAGTGATCAATCATTCCTTTGGTAAGTGCCAGTGACTGATATTAAGTTTGGGAATATTTTATTCTAATACTAATGTACCGAATATCCCAGAAGCTGTCAGATTGAAACTGTTGGCCTAGAGAAGAAGATATTGAAGATACAGGGCAGTCCCACTAATTGGAACTGTTTCTAACAAGCAGACAGGACAAATCCCATTAAGCCCAAGTCTAGGTATCTGATCGCCTTTTTCTTCTTCTGTCAGTGTTGATTACTTGCACCCAGCACTGAAGCAGATATTTTCATGAGATTTTTTAAAATCAGAGATTCAAAATTAATATATTCTAATGAAACCACCTTAAAAAGATTTTATTTAACTACAACTTGTTTTAGTGTTCTTTATGCTTTTTGTAGATTTTTAAGAATAGCTTTTTATTTTCAGGAGTTAGAAAGAGATACACTGATTGAAAGGCTTTGCTTTAGTGCATGTGTTTAAGTTTCTGTGTAAACAGGTATCCTTTTTCTAGGAAGTTTTGTTGCCTGGTGACAAAGATTTTCTTTTACATATTATTTTATAAAAGCCAGGAACAGTTTCATTGAGACCACAAAGCGGGGAGGAAGTCAGAAGGCTCTCTTTAAATGACAGATTTCCAATGGTTTATGGGTTTTTTCACATCATACATATATAGGGGTAAGGCCAGAAACAACAGATAATATCAATAGATCAGAATTTCCCCATTCTGGAAAGGGAGAGAGTTTGGGAGATTTGAATCGCCCTGAATTGTTGTCGCCTTGACCTGTCGTCGCAGGTCAAGGTAGAACAACTTTGATTCCCTCCAAAGCAACTATTTCTCAATTATTTATTGTCTTCCCAACTCTCTGTAGTCTAATAGGCAGATATAAATGTTGCAAAGGATTGCTAAGGAACCAGGACACTAGGATTCTAATCTTATCCTTCTTTTCTAAGCTTTTCAGTTCAGTTCAGTTCACTCAGTTGTGTCTGTCTTTTTGCGACCCCATGAACTGCAGCACACCAGGCCTCCCTGTCCATCACCAACTCCCGGAGTTTACTCAAACTCATGCCCATTGAGTCGGTGATACCATCCAACCATCTCATTCTCAGTCATCTCCTTCTCCTCCTGCCTTTAGTCTTTCCCAGCATCAGGGTCTTTTCCAATGAGTCAATTCTTTGCATCAGGTGGCCAAAGTATTGGAGTTTCAGCTTCAGCATCAGTCCTTCCAATGAATATTCAGGACTGATTTCCTTAGGATGGACTGGTTGGATCTCCTTGCAGTCCAAGGGACTCTCAAGAGTCTTTTCCAACACCACAGTTGAAAAGCATGAAATCTTTGGTGCTCAGCTTTCTTTATAGTCCAACTCTCACATCCATCCATGACTACTGGAAAAACCATAGCTTTGACTAGATGGACCTTTGTTGGCAAAGTAATGTTTCTGCTTTTTAATTAGCTGTCTAGGTTGGTCATAACTTTTCTTCCAAGGAGTAAGCGTCTTTTAATTTCATGGCTGCAGTCACCATCTGCAGTGATTTTGGAGCCCAACAAAATAAAGTCTGTCACTGTTTCCATTGTTTCCCCATCTATTTGCCATGAAGTGATGGGACCAGATACCATGATCTTAGTTTTCTGAATGTTGAGTTTTAAGCCAACTTTTTCACTCTCCTCTTTCACTTTCATCAAGAGGCTCTTTAGTTCTTCTTTGCTTTCTGCCATAAGGGTGGTGTCATCTGCATATCTGAGGTTATTGATATTTCTCCTGGCAAAATCTTGATTCCAGCTTGTGTTTCATCCAGTCCAGCGTTTCTCATGATGTACTCTGCGTATAAGTTAAATAAGCAGGGTGACAATAGACAGCCTTGATGTACTTCTTTCCCGATTTGGAACCAGTCTGTTGTTCCATGTCCATTTCTAACTTTGGCGTCTTAACCTGCATACAGATTTTTCAGGAGGCAGGTCAGGTAGTCTGAAATTCCCATCTCTTAAAGAATTTTCCACATTTTGTTGTGATCCACACAGTAAAAGGCTTTGGCATAGTCAATAAAGCAGAAATAGATGTTTTCCTGGAACTCTCTCACTTTTTCGATGATCCAACGGATGCTGGCAATTTGATCTCTGGTTCCTCTGCCTTTTCTAAATCCAGCTTGAATATCTGAAAGTTCATGGTTCACGTATTGTTGAAGCCTGGCTTGGGGAATTTTGAGCATTACTTTGCTAGCATGTGAGATGAGTGCAATTGTGCAGTAATTTGAGCATTCTTTGGCATTGCCTTTCTTTGGGATTGGAATGAAAACTGATCTTTTCCAGTCCTGTGGCCAATGCTGAGTTTTCCAAATTTGCTGACATATTGAGTGCAGCATTTTTACAGCATCATCTTTTAAGATTTGAAATAGCTCAACTGGAATTCCATCACCTCCACTAGCTTTGTTCATAGTGATACTTCCTAAGGCCCACTTGACTTCACATTCCAGGATGTCTGGCTCTAGGTGAGTGATCACACCGTTGTGATTATCTGGGTCGTGAAGATCCTTTTTGTACAGGTCTTCTGTGTATTGTTGCCACCTCTTCTTAATATCTTCTGCTTCTGTTAGGTCCTTACCATTTCTGTCCTTTATTGTGCCCATCTTTGCATGAAATTTTCCCTTGGTATCTCTATATAAAGACAGTAAACATCAAGAGAAAGAACTCAGCCTTTTTCAAGAGAAACAGTATAGAAATTAAAAGTGGTAGTGTTTTATCTTGCTTGAGCATTGTTAGGAAGAGGAAATAATGCTACCCAGAAGACACTTTTCACTTTGATGAATGTCTTATATTTGTGGAGGGATAGGGAGAGTCTTTCAGCTCTTAACAATAAAAGCACCATAAGTAAATAAAATGCACTATAGCTGGATAAAAGGGGAGACTTGCTCTAAAGAGGTTCAGTGGTCATTGCCATAACTTGCCCAATAATGGATCAGATATTTTAACTGACTTTGGAGTAGGTGCTGTCTGCAGAGTCAACATGTTAACTGAAGGGTGTGTCATTCAGGTGAGAGATTTCAGTTAGCTTGAGGCTCAACTGGCTAGTCATATTAGAAGGTATAGATTTGGCTAGAAAAATGGATATTTTGTGGTCCCAAGGCAGAGCTTCTTGACAGTCTAAGCTGATGTCCTGGTTAATGATCAACTCCATTCTTGTCTGCTTTACACAGTTGATACTAAGGAAATGCCTTATGTGTCTTCTCACTCTGGCTGTCTTTGTTTTGTCTCCTCTCTAGTGCGTAAGCTGGCACCTAATGAATTTCCCCATAAACTCTACGTCCAGAATTATACATCAGCTGTGCCGGGTACCTGCTTGACCATTCGAAAGTGGCTTTTTACGACAGAAGAAGAAATCCTCTTAAATGACAATGACCTTGCTGTTACGTACTTCTTTCATCAGGTAGGTAAATTGATCTCCCTGGAGAGGCCTAATTTTTTTTTCTGTATGTATATAGTGGTCATTTGCCAATCCTGTGTGAATCCTTGAGTAAGCTGTTTTGCCTCCTAGATTTTAGTTAAATTTGTAAAATGTTCTGTTGCATTTCACAAAAGATAAGTTTAAGAAGAGGATATCCTGGAGTTCAAAATGTATTTATTTTTATTTTTTAAAGCAATAGCAAATGAAGATTATGGGGCTGTGTACTTTTTCAAAAAGATCTTCATCAGACAATATGGAAATCCCTTTAAAAACTAGGAATAAAACTACCATATGACCCAACAATCCCACTACCCTGAGAAAAACCATAATTGAAAAAGGCATGTGTACCCCAATGTTCATTGCAGCGCTATCTGCAAGAGCTAGGACATGGAAGCAGCCTAGATGTCCATCGACAGATGAATGGATAAAGAAGCTGTGCTACATATATACAATGGAATATTACTCAGCCATGGAAAGGAACGTGTTTGAGTCAGTGCTAATGAGGTAGATGAATCTAGAGCCTATTATACAGAGTGAAGTAAGAAAGAAAAACAAGTATCAAATATTAATGTATATATATATGGAATCTAGAGAGATGGTACTGATGAACCTAATTGCGGGGCAGCAGTGGAGACGCAGACATAGAGAACAGACTCCCGGGCATGGGAGGCAGAAGGAGGGAAAAGGGTGGGGTGGCTGAAGAGAGTGGCATGGAAACACACACACTGCCGTGTGTAAGACAGACAGCCGGTGGGCCTCTGCTGTGGGACCCAAGAACTCAGACGGCTCTGCGACAGCCCAGAGGGGTGGGCGGGCTGGGAGATGGCAGGGAGGCTCAGGAGGGAGGGGACGTGTGCATTACCTGTGGTTGATTCACGCTGATGTATAGCAGAGACCAACACAATGAAGCAATTATCCTTCAATTAAAAAGAATAAATTAAATTTTCATCAAAATTATTTATCCATAGAGCTTAAAGCATCACATAGTTCTACACAGGTTATTATGAAAAATATTCGTTATTCCCACTTCTTTCCTATCATAGGCAACCACTTTCACCTCTTTTTAGCTTTGTTTTTCTGTTGTTATTTATTCATCTTTTTTCAAAAAAATTTATTGAGGTAGAGTTGATTTACAATGTCGTGTTAGTTTCTGGTGTGCAGCAGAGTGATTCAGCTATACATATATGTGTATTCTTTTTCATAGTCTTTTCTATTATGGCTTATTGCAAGATATTGAGTACAGTTCCCTGTGCTAAATAGTAGGTCCTTGTTAATTACCTATTTTGTATATAGTAGTGTGTATCTGTTAATCTTAAACTCCTAGTTTATCCCCTGCACTTTCCCCTTTGGTAAGCATGTGGGATCTTAGTTCCCCGACCAGGGATCAGGCACATGCCCCCTGTATTGGGAGCATGGAGTCTTAACCACTGGACTACCAGGAAAGTCCCCTGTTTCTGTTTTTTAAAGAAGTTCATTTGTGTCATATTTTAGATTCTACATATACATGATATCATATGATATTTGTTTTTCTCTGTCTAATTTCACTTAATATGATAATCTCTAAGTCTAGCCATGTTGCTACAAGTGGCATTATTTCATTATTTTTTATGGCTGAATAATACTCTTATCTCACACAGACAAACACACACACAGAGACACACATGTTCTTAATCCATTCATCTATCCATGGACGTCTAGGTTGCTTCCATGACTTGGCTCTTATAAATAGTACTGCAGTGAACATTGGGGTTCTTGTATCTTTTTGAATTAGTTTTCTCTATATATATGCCCAGGAATGGAAATTTTGGATCATATGTTAACTCTGCTCTATTTTCAGTTTTATGAGGAACCTCCATACTGGTTTCCACAGTTCTCTTCAGTTCAGTGTTCATTTGCTCAGCCGTGTCTGACTCTTTGCGACCCTGTGAACTGTAGCATGTGAGACCTCCCTGTCCATCACCAACTCCCAGAGTTTACTCAAACTCATGCCCATTGAGTTGGTAATGTCATCCAACCATTTCATCCTCTGTCATCCCCTTCTCCTCCTGCCTTCAGTCTCTCCCGGCATCAGGGTCTTATCCAGTGAGTCAGTTCTTTGTATCAGGTGGCCAAAGTATTGGAGTTTCAGCTTCAGCATCAGTTCTTCCAATGAATATTTAGGACTGATTTCCTTTAGGATGGACTGTTTGGATCTCCTTGCAGTCCAGGGGACTCTCAACAGTCTTCTCCAACACCACAGTTGAAAAGCATCAATTCTTCAGTGCTCAGCTTTCTTTATAGTCCAACTCTCACATCCATCCATGACTACTGGAAAAACCATAGCTTTGACTAGATGAACCTTTGTTGGCAGAATAATGTTTCTGCTTTTTAATAAGCTGTCTAGGTTGGTCATAACTTTTCTTCTAAGGAGTAAGTGTCTTTTTGTTTCATGGCTGTAGTCACCATCTGCAGTGATTTTGGAACCCCTGCAAAAATTGGTGTAACTACTTTCCTCAGTAGCTGCACCAATTTACATTCCTACCAATAGTGTAGGAGGGTTCGTTTTTCTCCACACCCTCTCCAGCATTTCTTTCTTTGTGTGTGTGTGTGTGTGTAATAAAGTTTTATTAAAGTATAAAGGAGATAGAGAAAGCTTCTCACATGGGCATCAGAAGGGGGCAAAAGAATACCCCTTTGCTAGTGTTAGCAATGGAGTTATATACTCTCCAGTGAATCCAAAGAATGTCTGGAGGTTGCAAAGACCTCACCAGACCCACTCCCATAATTTACATTTTAAGATAACAGAGTTGGCTAGAAGGTTTAATCCAAAGATTGTCCTCAGGCAGGATACATCCTTGTAAAGACCAGACCTACTCCCATAATTTATGTTTTAAGATAACAGAATTAGCCAGAGGGTTTAATCCAAAGACTGTCCTCAGGCAGGATACATTATTGTTATATAATCCTAAGGAATGTAGAGGAAAAAAAGTAAAAAAGTTTGTCCTTTCTTCCTCCTTGAATATCCCAGACCTCTCTCTCCTTGGGGACCCCTAGACTTCTTATCAACCTGCCTAGGAAATGACTCTCTCATTCCCCCCTTTTCTTTTAGGAGAATTATGTTGCCTAGGGAAAAGGGGCGTCTTTCTCATTCCATAACTGCTTCCGAGCTGACAAGGGGCGTTGTCCCTAAATTGGTGAGGCAACATATTCTCCTAATCCTCATAGTGAGGATGTCTGATCCAGGGGCTCCAAGTAATAGTTGGAGGAATCTCCAGCATTTCTTATTTGTAGACTTTTTAATGATGGCTGTTCTGACCATTGTGAGGTAATACCTCATTGCAGTTTTGATTTGCATTTCTCTAATAATTAGTGATATTGAGCATATTTTTTAAAAAATTCATTTTATTGAAGTGTTGATTTATAATTGTGTTAATTTCTACTGTACAACAGAGTGATTCAGTTACACATGTGTATACACATGTTCTTTTTCATATTCTTTTCCATTATGGTTTATCACAGGATATTGAATATAGATCCCATTGCTGTATAATATGACTTTGTTATCTATTCATCCTATATATGATAGTTTGCATCTGCTAATTCCAAACTCCCAATTCTTCCCTCCCCCAATCCTTTCTCCCCCGTGGTGACTGCAGATCTATTCTCTATGTCTGTGAGTGTGTTCTGTTTCACAGATATGTTTATTTGTGTCATATTTTAGTTTCTACATACAAGTGATGTCATATGGCATTTGTCTTTTTCTGACTGACTTTGCTTAGTGTCATAATCTCTAGGACTGCCTATGTTGCTGCAAATGTCACTATTTCATTCTTTTTTTATGGCTCAGTAATATTCCACTCTGTGTGTGTGTGTGTGTGCGTGCGCGCACACGTGTGCGCATGCACGCGCCCCAGGTCTCCTGTCTTGCAGGCAGATTCTTTACCATCTGAGCCATCAGATCACATAGGCCTCCTTAAATTAATTCCCAAGTATTTTATATTTTTATTACAGTTATGAATGGAATATTTTTTCTTTGTGTTGTTGGAGTAGAAAAATTATTTTCTAGAAGTCAGAATATCTGGTTCAGGTAAGTACAAGCTCTCCATTGGGTAAATACTTAACATATAGCTTTGTTAAGATCTGTTTTCTGATCTGTTAAAGGGTAATAGTAGTACTTCACTTTTTAAAAAAATCGGTATCAAACTTTAAACAAAGCAGAGCTTGTGAAATTACTTTTTGAATTATAAAACCGTAAAGCAAAAGTAAGGCTGGCTTCCCTGGTGACTCAGTGGTAAAGAATCCACCTGCCAGTATAGACGGGTTTGATCCCTGGGTCGGGAAAATCCCCTGGAGAAGGAAATGGTAATCCCCACTCCAGGATTCTTGGCTGGGAAATCCCATGGACAGAGAAGCCTGGTGGGCTGTATAGTCCATGGGGTCGCAAAGAATTGGACACAACTTAGCAACTAAACAACAACAACAGAGCGAAACATTTAGGTGGATAGATAGAAAAGCTTTTGTTTTTGTATCAGTGTCTCATACCCCAAAACTTTTTGAACTCTCCTGTTTCTTCAGTTTTTTAACCAGCTTTATTGAGGTATAGTTGACACAATAGACTGTATATATTTAAAATTTATAATTTGGTAAGTTTTTTTTTTTAACTCTCAGCCGTTTAAAAATGTGCAATTCAGTAGTGTTAAATTCACTTCATTATGCAGTAGATCTTCAGGACTTTTTCCTCTTGCAAAACTAAAATTCTACCCATTAAACAACTCATTTTCCTCTCCCCTACTTATGGCAACTCCCATTCTACTTTCTGTGAACTTGACTACTTTAGATATCTCATGTAAATGGAATCATACATTATTTGTCTTTTGTGACTTGCTTATTTTATTTAGCATAATGTCCTTAAGGCTTATTCATGTTATTAAAACTGAATAATAATATGCCATTGTATGTGTATATCACATTTTGTTTATTCATCTGTGGATGGACATTTGGGTTGCTTTTACCTCTTGGCTATTATGAATAATGCTGTTATGAACATGGTTATGTAAATGTCTCTTCAAAATTCTGCTTTTAATATCCCCAGAATCATGATCAATGGCTGGATCATATGGTAGTTCTATTTTTAATTTTTTGAGGAACCGCCGCACTGTTTTCCGTAGCAGCTGTACCATTTTACATTCCTAGCATTGCACAGCAGCTCAAATGATTTTATGATTGACTAGGTAAACAATTGTGCCTTTTGGAAAATAATACTAAAATTTTTCGCTCACTTAATTTTAGTTGATTTTTTGTATCATATTTTGTTGGTGGGACTGTCTCAGGCATCTCATCAGTTCTAAGATGCCATCAGTTGTAAGAAGCACTAGTATTTTATGTACTGCTAAGAGAAAAAAGCTACCAATTAAACAACATATATCATTGATTATAAGATGCATCCCAATTATAGGAATGATAAAATGTGAGAAAACTGTGCACCTTAGAATTGATGAAATACTAGATAATAATGATAGTTATGTGCCATTTCCTTAAAAATTGATAAAAGTCAAAATCCATAGTAGGATGTATTTAATTTCTGGCTAAACCTGGCAGATTAAACATACACTTAAACTACTTTTTGAAAGCTTACTAGAATAATCATAATGGATTTTAAGAGGCATAAACCTGTGAAGAGAATAGGCTGAGACACAATAGATGAGAATGGTCAACAGTTTTTAGAAAACGAATGTTTGAATGAGTCAACAGGAGTTTGGTGTTTGGTTATTGTGGAAGAATTGGTAAGAGGCATGTGGAAAGTTACAAACATAAGGCAGTTAACCTAAAAGGAAAACAAAATATATAAGAAAGGAAGCCCTGGTAACAGCACATGATTTAGTTGTGAACAATGTTTACATGCTTATAATAATGTGTTGAGTACAGTATTCAATACTGATTACTGAGTTAATTTTTATTGAGATGTTGGAGGAAGAAGAGAGAGTGTAGGAGTGGTATATGAAAGCTAAAACATTACTATTTTTGGCTGCACATTATGGTATGTGGGATCCTAGTTCCCCAACCAGGGATTGAACCAATGCCCTCTGCAGTGGAAGCATGGATGCTCAACCACTGGACCACCAGGGTAGTCCCTAAAACTTTTTTTTTAACTCTTTTTATTTATTTTTAAAAATAATTTTATTTATTATGGCTGTGCTGGGTCTTCATTGCTGTGTAAGGACTTTCTCTAGTTAGGTGAGCAGGAGGCTACTTTCTAGTTGCAGTGTGGTGACTTCCTTTTTTGTGGAGCATGGCCTCGAGGGCACGCAGGCTTCAGTAGTTGTGGCATGTGGATTCAGTAGTTGTGGCACATGGGCTTAGTTGCTCCGAGGGATGTGAGATCTTCTGGGATGAAGGGTTGAACCCATGTCTTCTACATTGGCAAGAGGATTCTTTACCACTGGGCCACTAGGGAAGCCCAAAACTTATTATTTTTAACACAGCAAGTCAACATTGTCTAAAATTGACAAGTTAGGAATTAGCATAAGCATGACATTTAGAATTATGAAAGGAATATTACAAAAAACTGCTTACAGTGCTTAACAATATCTGGAATGAGGCTGTGTGATCAAACTTGTTTTGGTTAGATGCCTCTTAGTAATACATATTTTTAAAAACTATGTATCTCTTTTATTTCATAGATTTTTTTCAATTAAGGGAAAAAGGAATCTAGTGTCCTCATATTTTATGTTTTCCACTCAGCCAATCAAGCAATATCATCTTGATTAGAAATGAGTGAGGAGAGAACATTTTTACTGCCCCACATGAAAATAGTTCACTTAGAGTTGCTGGAGTAGATGTTCACTCTGGCCCACCTCTGCCCAGGGGAAATGGTCATCAGTAAGTATTTAAGTGCTGTTACTAGTTGGACAGTTCTAGGTATTGGAGAAACTGAATTGATAAACCAATATTTGTTTGTTTTCCCTCTTTACTTCTCTCCCAACTTTTCAGTCTGATTTAAATTTGATCTAGCTGGAGCAGCCAAGTCTTTTGGTGATAGTATTCAGGTTCTTCAGGACATTGGTGGCAGTTCTCATTGAGCATCCCTTCTGTGAATATAATCTCTCTGCCTAAGTGAATCCTCGCTTGTATGGCTAGGGTTGGGGAGACACTGGGGTACTCTCTCCAGTGGCAGTCCCAGGGAGGATATATCCTTGTGTGGTTCTTAGAATTTAACAGGCAAATGAAGCCAATATCAGTGGTAGTAATAATAACTATTTATATATATTTACAAAGCTGTTAACATTTTTTATCTTGTTTTGTTGTCTACCTTCAAGATGGGTTTTATTCTTGTTTACAGAATGAGAGGGTTTAAGTGACTTACTCAAATGTATATGGGTAGGTGACAGCTAGAATTTGAACTCGTCTCTTGACTTCAATCCTGAATTCATTCTAATAGGCAAATGTTTTCCTGTAAAAGACTATGGGGAATGATTTCTACCTGAAGGAAATTGGCAGTTTTCTGGTAAAGATTCAGGTGGTTCCCTGCCTGCTGTCTGCATAGGGTTGTCTTTGGAGTAACTCACTGAGGGTAGATCCTGAATGCTCTGGACAAATGGTTCTGTTTGTTCTTTTTCTTTTTTTTTTTTTCCCTCCCAAAGATCAGTTTTCTCTTCCATTGAATTTTTAAGGTTTTTCTTAGAGTGGAGGAGAGGTGGAGTAAGGTTGGGAAGGGGGGATGTATGTTTCATACAGCTGAACTAGGAATAGTTTATTATTATATCTGGATACCTTCATTTCTATATCAGATCCTCGCTGGAAATTCATGGTCTCAGATTTATCACTTCTCTCTTCCAGTTGCTACCCCGCTGGACTAAGGTCTTGTTTCACTTAATGCTAAAAGTACCACAATATCATTGATCTTCCTTGTTTCATTCTCTTCTTAGCTTAAATCATTTGACAGTCATGTAGAGATCAATCTTTCTGAAACAACAACTTTTTATTTATTTATTTTAGCTTTCTACTGTCCTTAAGTCTAAATTCCTATGCCTGCTCTTTGGGATCCTTCATATTCTATTAACTTATGCATCCAGAATTATTTTTCATTGTCCACTAACATGTATCCTTTATTCTGATCAGGCAGGTCTGTCTCCTGAATATATTTAAATTCAAACCCATTTCTGTTTCGTGACTTTAGCCTGAAGTTTCTCCTATTCAGCCTCTCCTGTGGGGTCCAACCAAGACTTCCTTGATAACTACAGTTAGCAGTAAGCTTTCCTGTTCTGGCTTCATGTATCACTTACTATTTAAGTCACACATTTTTGCTACTTCATCATCATCTTTAATACAGTATTGTGTGCTGTCTCTCAGTGTTCTGAAATTATTTCACATGTATAAATTAGCCTGAGTTTAAATCTAACAGGACAGACCTACAATAAGAGTTGCAGGGTTCACAGGCAATGATGATGATGGTCCAGATGGATAGGAATTATTGTGAAAATGAATCTGTATCCCTTTATTTCTATCAAGAATGTACTTGATAATAATTTTTACATTTCTTTCTTCCTTGCCTTTGTTTTGGTGACAGGCTGTTGATGATGTCAAAAAAGGTTACATCAAAGCAGAGGAAAAATCCTACCAATTACAGAAGCTGTATGAACAAAGGAAAATGGTCATGGTAGGTTTATGTTCCATAATCTCTTTATAAAATGCCCCTTATCCCTTTTTAAATTTAATTTAACTTTATATTGGAGAACAGGTGATTTACAATGTTGTGTTAGTTTCAGGCATATAGCAAAGTGATTCAGTTGTACATACATCCATTCTTTTTCAGATTGTTTTCCCATATAGGTTTATTACAGAATATTGAATATAATTCTCCGTGCTATACAGTAGGTCTTTGTTGATTATCTATTTTATATATAGTAGTTTGTATGTATTAATCCCAAACTCCTGATTTGTCCTCCCCATCCCCACCTTTCCCCTTTGGAAATTATAAGTTTGTTTTTGAAGTCTGTGAATCTCTGTTTTCTGTATATATTCATTTGTATTATTTTTTAGATTCCACATATAAGTAGTTGTGAAAAGTCCATTTGTAACCTTTTTTTAGATTCCACGTGTAAATGATATCATATAGTATTTGTCTTTCTGCTTCTGACTTACTTCACTTAGTATGATAATCTCTTTTTGAATTATAGTTTTGTCTGGATATATGCCCAGGAATGGGATTGCTGGATCATATGGGAATTCTATTTTTAGTGTTATGAGGCATCTCCATACTATTTTCCACAGTGGCTGCATCAGCTTACATTCCCACCAACAGTGTTGGAGGATTCCCTTTTCCTCACACCCTTTCCAGCATTTGTTATTTGTAGACTTTTTGATGATAGCTATTCTGACTGGTATGAGGTGATGCCTCATTATAGTTTTGATTTGCATATCTAATAATTAAAAATGTTGAGCATCTTTTCATGTGCTTTTTGAAAATTCCCCTTCTTATCTTTTAAATTTGTTGTTCTACTCATTTTTGAAAGATGTTGCAACCTGGTCAGTGGCTTAACTGATTTAAAAAGGAGTGGGGTACTTACCCAGTAGTCCAATAGTTAAGACTCCACACTCCCAAGGCAGCGGCACGGATTCAATCCCAGGTCGGGGAACTAAGATTCTGAGTGCCGCATGGTGCTGCCAAAGAAACAAAAAAGGAGGGGGGTAGAGAGCTTGACATAAAGTCTATTGTGTTCCTCTATTTAGCACACAAAGAGCTTATTGTTTTATATATGGGTATATAACTTTATTATTAGTGATTACTAAACAATGTTCTTTTTAATAATAAAAAGGCCTAAAATAAAGATGTACAAAACATTTAATATGATAAAAATAAGGCTCTGTGAGAATTAGTATTTAGGTGTTTAACATTAGAAATTATTTCAGTTGTGATTGAGCAGTGGCAAAGTCGTTTGTTTTCACAACTTCCATCTCTGCAGTTGCTTGAACGTTTATGCTCAGTAGTGCTGTTGGTTAGTGTGATATCCTAGAGCTGTGCTGTTTGATTCCATAGCTACTAGCCTCGTGTGGCTACTTAAATTCAATTTTAAATTTATTTAACTTAAATAAAAGTTAAAATTCAGTTCCTCAGATGCACATTTCAGGTATTGAGTGAGTCGCTAGTAGCTATTGTATTGGACAGCTCAGATATGGAACATTTTCATCACCACAGAAAGTTCTGTTGGAGAGGGCTACTATGATATTCTTAGAATATTTCAGAAATAGTTTTGAATTTATATATGCCATAAATGGAGGGATGAAACTTGTCAAAAATAAAATGTATAAAGAACATTTATAAAGACTCTACTAGTATCATTTTAAAACTTCTTTCCTGGCCAGTTCATATAGTTGAAAATTTTCCAATTATAGTTTTTTCTAATAGTTTTCATATAGTTTCTACACAGTGGAGTAGGAAATCACAGTTCACTCCAGTATTCTTGCCTGGAAAATTCCATGGTTAGAGGAGCCTGATGGGCCACAGTCCATAGAGTTGCCAAGAGTCCGATACAGCTGAGCAGTTGAGCACAGTTTTTACAGAAGGCAGTAATTGCACTGGTAATAATTCTAATAGGCCACTTGAGTTTCTTTTGTACTTTCTGAGCAGTTTTTAGGAGGGAATGTTTGGAATAAGAACACAAACAAGTTAGCCACTGAACTTATTTAGCTCCTTCCTAGTCTTATATCTAGGTGGGATATTTATTTTATCACTCATATGACAAAGAGGGAACCATCTACCAGTGTTCTGCATACCAACAGGCTGAAATAGACATTCCCCAAATCTTTTAAATGGAATTAAGTCTTGGCAGAATTTTGGTTAAGGGAATTTTGCTGTGTGGGAGACAAAGATTTTAAAACTGAGCTTCCACCTCTTCTTTAATGGTATTGTCTTCTATATATTAATGCATGATTCTGACCAAAACATCTGCATATTTTGGTGAAAAGGGCTGTTAACCCCTGCAATAGTTCTTTGGCTTTGTCAAAACCAATAGAATCAAAGCAATTTCATAAAAGCTTCTGAATGTGGAGTACATACTGTTTCTTTGAACATATAGCACTCTAAATGCACTATCTTCCATTTATACATTTACAAAAAATATTTGTTGAACACCAGGTATGTGCCAGGTACAATGCAAGGTGCTAGAGAAATAAATAGGTTTGAGCTGTTCTGTGGCAAAATATAGCAAGTCTGAGTTTAACAAACGTAGTAATCTAGTATGAAGTTATTTCTTAGACTCATGTTTGTATCTTGTCATACAAGGTGAAGAACGCAAGTGCAGTTCGTACGTTGATACGTTTCCCCGTGGGTCATCTTAACTGAGTGTAAATATAAAATGTGCTTAAACGTTTATGGAATTCTGTTCTCTTGAAAGCCTAGTGCCAGTGTACTGTTTTGTACTGGCTACATAATATTGCAGCCTGATTTTAAAGACCTCCTACCTCCCCAAAAAAGTTTGGATTTTATTCAGGTGTTAGTGTTCAGAGAGATTAGCCTAGACAGTGGTCATGGTCAGTACACTGAAACTTCCACCTCAGATGGATCCCTCAGAGCCCGTGGGTCTTGATACCATTATGTGTAACAGCGTAGCATGTTGATAGGCCTAAGATTAGGCCCGATCACTATGATATTTTGCCAGATAACTGTGAGACTTTCAGCCATTCACAAACTTCTCACTTTCAGTTTCTTTCTTGTAAATTGGGGATATTAGGATTGCTTGCTATCAAGTAGAGTCTTGAGGAAACATCACAAAGTTCTTAACAAATAAATAAGCTTTGTGTAAGTTGCTTTGCTCCCCACATACAGAGGATAGCTCATACCTTTGCCATAGTTTGTAATACCCAATATGATCAAAATGTTTTTGTTTTTTACTTATTTACAAAGTTAGATTGAATCTCAAATTTGTATGGTTGAGAACATAATGTATACAAGACTTGTTTTTTTTTTTCTCTCTCTTTTTATTCCCTTTCAAACAGTGAATGTGTGTATCTTATGTCTTGCCATTATTGAACTGACAAATAGAAGTTTCTGGGTTTGTGTTTGTCAACATAATTTTTAATGATTTCACATAAGGTGATATATGTGGAGGTCAGTGTTTCTCAAAGTATAGTCCCCAGCTCAGTTACACAGGAATCACTTGTGAAGCCTGCTTCAAGTGCATATTTCTGGACTCCACCTCACATACACTAAGCCAGAATCTCTAGGGGTAGGATCTAGAAATCTTTGTAGATTTTTACAGAAGCACCCTAATGAGGCTGAAACTTCAGGTGCTTGAGAATTGCTGCCCTTGAAATTTGGGAGAGTTGGTTCCCACGGTTCCTCTCAGGCCTTGATTCCAATATTAGATCTAGTTTGACCCTCCGCAGGAAGTTTGGGAGAACAGAGAGCTCTACACAACCAGGATTACAAATCAGGGTCTTTTTTGTGCCTGTATCTCTTCTCTTGGTGAGGCAGAAGGCAGCTCTCCAGTGTATTCTAACTTCCTTACCCATCTAGTTGAAATCAGCTGGGGGCTCCATCTTTGTCTTCTGACTCTCTGCGCACATTGCCACTCTGCCTGTTCTTCTGTGTGACATGCAGGTGGTGGTGTCACACAGATGCAAGACTGTTGGCTTGTTTCCCAGGTCAGAGTCCATGCGTCGTCTTTTGTTCTCATTATCTTTTCTGTTTCTCTCCTACTTTCCTTCCCGCTACTTCTCTTTTACTCTGTCCCCACTCAATGCAAAGTAGTGTTAAGGAAGAGAGAGGCTAGCCTTAACTGTGGAGGAGAAGAGTCAAGAGTTCAGAGAGCTCTCTGGGGAGCATTGTACCTGTGAGGGTCACATCGGTCACTTGATTTGGGTCCAGATGCTTTTTAAGGAGGCCTGTATGTTGGAGACCCAGGGGACAGTGGGGCTGAAGGGGACTAGTCGGTAATAGAGAAAAAGGATCAGAGGCCTAGAAATTAAACCTGATTTGTAATCCTGGTTGTACCACTTATTATTACATGTAACATTAAGCAAGTCTCATATTATCCTGGGTTTCTATAAAGTGACTAACTTTTAAGTTTCTCTCAGCTTAAACCTTTTATGAATATGAGATTTGGGTGGTTTCATCCTCATCACTGAGATCACTCTAACTTTTGATTGGAGAGGGCACGAGAAACATTAGTTCTCAGATAGATTTGATTTCATCCCTTAGGTACAGTGAAAATAGAGGGCTGGACTAAATGGCATTATGAGTTCCCTCCTCTGAGTCTTGGTTGCAGTCTCTCTTCTGGCTTCATTTATGTATCTTTTTTAAGTAGAGAAAGAGACAAGGGTTGAAGTATGGAGGTGAAAGTTAGAAGGAGGATGAAGGATCATCCAGGAGTCCTGTCCCACATCCTGTCTGGATGTGAGCCCAGAGGCACAGTCTATAGGTTGTGAGGATTTTCTTGGTTCTTTTGTGCCTTCTCAGCAGCTCTTGAGGATGGTATAGTTCCAGGGGAGCACTGTTTCTCTTTCCCTTTTTTTTTTTTCCCTAGTACCTCAACATGCTAAGGACTTGTGAGGGCTACAATGAAATTATCTTCCCCCACTGTGCCTGCGACTCCAGGAGGAAGGGGCATGTTATCACAGCCATCAGCATCACGCACTTTAAATTGCATGCCTGCACTGAAGAAGGACAGCTGGAGGTGAGAGTTCACCGAGCAGGCGCCTGGCCAGGGGCAGGGCCAGGGACACCGGGAGTGCTTTGATGCTCACTTGCTATGTTTTAGTTCCTACTTGGGGTGGGGGAGAGTGAAATCAAAACTGTTTTGACTGGGATGCATAGGCTCTGGGTGCACACTGCTCCTCACCTTCGCTGGCTGTTTACATGGACTTTTATTCTTCTGTCAGTCTTTTCCATGAAATGCTGTAGACATCTCTACATTTCTTTTCCGCTGCCTGGTTCAGAACCATCTTACCTAAGCTCCCCAGGATTCTCAAACTTATGCTCTCGATTGTTCAGAACCAGGTAATAGCATTTGAATGGGATGAGATGCAGCGATGGGATACAGATGAAGAAGGAATGGCCTTCTGTTTTGAATATGCACGAGGAGAGAAGAAGCCTCGATGGGTTAAAATCTTCACACCATATGTGAGTGATGGTTGGGGAAGCATGCTTGGGGAAAGTAGATTGGGCTTAAAGTTCTCCTAAAGCTAAATGTGTAAATGGAGCTGTAGGGATAAACAGTCTTTGAGATCTGAACCTGTTTGAATTCTAGATCCCTAGGTTCTTCTGTCTTTCCTTTAAGCCCAAGTAGGATTAACAGTTTCACTTTCCTCTTCACTCACAATTACCACTAGAAGGAGCCAGAGAATAGTAGATGAGCCAGGCCTGGGTTTTATGGAGTCTCTTAAGGGTTTTCTCAGGCTGAGCAAGTTTGGAAGGTGACTCTGGGCAGGAGTTCAGAGGCATGGTTTTGTGATGCCTGGTCTGGAGACGGCAGTGAACGTTGCTTTGTCTTTTTCCAGTTTAATTACATGCATGAATGCTTCGAGAGGGTGTTCTGCGAGCTCAAGTGGAGAAAAGAGGTAATTCTAAACAATCTTGAATTGACCTTTTCATCTTTGTTTGTTTAAAATGTACACTCCTGTATCCAAATACCTGGGACCCTCACCTCCATCTTTCTAGGAATATTAGTTACAGACCAGTTATCCCACATGAGCCAAGATGCTCTTCTAGGAGTATTAGTTAGAGACCGGTCATCCCACGTGAACCAGGACACTCTTCTAGGAGTATTAGTTAGAGATCAGTCATTCCACGTGAGCCAGGACGCTCTTCTAGGAGTATTAGTTAGAGACTGGTCATCCCACGTGAGCCAGGATACTCTTCTAGGAGTATTAGTTAGAGACCGGTCATCCCACGTGAACCAGGACGCTCTTCTAGGAGTATTAGTTAGAGACCGGTCATCCCACGTGAGCCAGGACGCTCTTATAGGAGTATTAGTTAGAGACTAGTCATCCCACATGAGTAAGGACGCTCTTCTAGGAGTATTAGTTACAGACTAGTCATCCCACGTGAACCAGGATGCTCTCCTAGGAGTATTAGAGATGGGTCATCCCACGTGAGCCAGGACGCTCTTCTAGGAGTATTAGTTAGAGACCGGTCATCCCATGTGAGCCAGGATGCTCTTCTAGGAGTATTAGTTAGAGACCGGTCATCCCACATGAGTAAGGACGCTCTTCTAGGAGTATTAGTTAGAGACTAGTCATCCCATATGAGCCAGGATTCTCTTCTAGGAATATTAGTTAGAGACCAGTTATCCCACGTGAGCCAGGATACTCTTCCAGAGAGGTCATTAGCCTTGGATGCTAAACCAGACTGTGCAAAAAAGCCCTGTTTCCCTTGTCAAGAGGGTGGCTGTTGGCCACAGGCTGTTCATCTCCTGTGACTTCATGGACCCTCCTCTACCTATATTTTTATCAGTCGCCCTCCATGTTGTTCCTGATCCAGAAGGGCAGTTGTACTTAGCTTTAGTCCTTCTGACTAGATGAGACGTTAAAGAGTGTGTAGGATAACCAAGAGTGTGTGTGTGTATGGTTTTTGCTGCTGCTTTCCTGCTGTCTGTATGTGCTAGTGATGGAACAGAATTTAAAAGATTCTGAATAATTAAATGCTTACTCTTCAAGAAGATGTTTTTGAGGTTCAGAAAGTAAAGTAAGGAATATGAGCATTCATATTCTTGGTTTTGTAGGAAGAACACATGGCCCTGGGGATCAGATCTGGATTCTCTCCTAGCCATTTTTCTTTCTGTGATTCTGTTCAAATCGGCCTCCCTGGATTTTAGTTTTCTCATCTTTTCTTATCTGTGAGGCTGAAAGACTGAGCCGGATGAGTAATATCCTGGGTCCCTTCCAGCTCTAAAAGGCTGTGATTCTTGATGGAAAGTTGTGTCCAGTGAAGAGGCCCATCATGTCGAGTCATCCAGTCGTACATTTTCTGTGTGAGGGGTTGTCTCTGGATGGGAGGAGATGAAGACACCTGAGGCTTCCCAGTAACTCTTGTTTTTTTTTCCTTTCAGAACATTTTCCAGATGGCGAGGTCACAGCAGAGGGATGTGGCCACCTAGCCTCTCGTTACCCTGTTCCCTTCTCTTCACCCTCATCCTCTTACCCTTTTCGTCTCCCATGTCAGACAGAGTAACCATTAACACAGAAGAAGAGAAAAAGGAAAAAAGTCATTATACTCAAAAGCCCTAAACTAAATGTCATTAATAATTCCTCTGAGTTTTGTATCTCTGTAATTGAGCTGGTAGAGAACAATAGATGGGTCAGCACCAGGAGTCAGCTGAGTTAAGACAGGAAAAGAAAGAAATAAGCCCAACCAATTCGCCAAAGGGATCTTTGTCCTTTCCTCTGGGCCTCATACCAACAGACTCTCCTTGTACTATATTTTTAGAACTGGAACTATGAACTCCATCCATTTGCACTGTTCAGACATATATATGTATGTATGTAAAAATTATATATACGCAAATTAGCTGCACGTATATACATATATATATTTCTTTTTAAATTTCATATTGATGGCAGTACCTTTTTTAGCTTGTGTTTTTACACACCTTTCACTAGAACTCATGACTTCTCTCTTGCTCTCTTTATTTTGAAACAAACTTTAAAAAGGAAAAAAAAAAATTTTACAGGGAAAATACCTCTCCTCATGAAGGACTCGAAAAGTTTACAACCTGCTTGGGTTTTCCCCCCTTTTTTGTATTGAATGAAGATTTTGGATCATGGGTTGCCATTGAGTCTGAGGAGCAAGGCGCATAATTTCTTTATCTTCCAAAGGCTGCTGGGGAGGAGAAAGAAGTGTGTTTCTCAAGGGCAGTGGGGCTGCAGATCTGCAGGGAGAGTCTGAAGACTTGGTGTGGTCTCTTGATCCCAAGACAGCATTCCTGGTCCATTTCTCTCTCTTCCACTCACGGCTTTTAGCCACATTCCACCTCTTCCCGCTTCCCAAGGGCCCCCTTACGCTTTCCCTCAGCAGGCCTAGAATGAAGGGTGGGGGGCTCAGGAGGTTGATGCCACAGACCCCTGAAACGCTTGGTGGTCATGACTGCCCATTTCTCTGCTGTTCGTAAAGCAGGGATTGTCCTCGGGACCAGAGTCAAAGCTGATACCTTTAGGCACAAAGATTGGACTTAGGTAGGGGAGGAAAGAAGAAAGGCAGTATGTACGTAAGCTTCTTCCTACTGTGTTCCCGACCAGTAACACCGTAACTATTAGGTTCTCTGTGACTTCCTTAAACAACCGTGTTGGGGAAGGACCTGACCATATCCCCCAAGGCCTTGGGGACACTTGGAATGGTCAGTGATCTGAGCCAAGCAAAACCATAACCCATCTAAGCCAGCTGAGGACCCAGGAAGGGACAGTAGGAATATGGTTGATTTGGGTTGGATCTCAACTTTTAATTAAAAGGATACTGAAGGAAAATATTTTTGCCCCGTAAAAGAGCGCTTCATCTGACCTTGCAGTTAGACCTTTTGAGACCTAAGAACTGCATCCCTGGGTCTGGGGCCAGGGCTGACTGGGGGTTGAGAATGTCGCTCTCTCAAAGGCTGCCCTCCTGATGTGAGAGCAGCAGGAGCGACATTCTCAACCCCCAGGCTCCAAAGAGCTCTTAGTCAGGCTCTGATGCATCTGAAACACATCTTTGAGCCTCTTTTACTTTTTTCCTTCTCTACCTTCTGAACAAAAGCCTTCACAGAGTGGCATCTTTTGCTTTGTCTAACTGGGAGGCAACCATAGTTGGTTGTAGTCACTGAGCAGTGTTGGGGTGGTTTGAAGTTTCTTTTTCTGTAACTTGTTTCTGCAGATGGTCCTGAGGCACTTTACTATCTCTCTCACTCTGTTACCCTGGCAGGCACTTGCCCCGGGGGGTGTGGTATCATGTAGGACATCCTGTCTTTCCTCGCCTTCTCCAAACCAGGCGGGATCACAGAGAACAACCTGTAAGGAAGCTGTGTTTAAAGTCGCAGAGAGTGAGCCCTGCTTTGGAGGCTTTGGGACAGAATTAACTTCTTCTGGCATAAATGAATTTAATAATGAGCCAGAGGACCATGGGAAGAAGGTATGTTGATTGCCCACTCCAAGGAGCTGAAGAGGTTTTTGGCCCCAGCTCTGTTCACACTTTAAAAATAGTAGTTTTGCTCCTATTCTGTCAGAGTGGGAGAGGAATGAACAAATCCTGGAGTCCATGGGAAGCCCAAAGGCTGCCCTCCAGATGTGAGAGCAGCGGGGGTGCTCTTAGCGTGTGTAGACGCTGCTCCCTCCCTCCTGCCCTGACCTGGCACTCACGTGGCACTTGGAGATTGGGTGGGGCCTATTGGATGGTTAGCCTGTTGGGAGAATATGTTGAGGGCCAGCCCCTACTTGAGGCTGTTCCATTAACAAAGCCCCAGCTTGGGGAGACGGGGAAGGAGGGAAGGCCCAGAGGAAGGCTTTCTCTCCACTCACAGCAGGTGTCCTGCGATGGAGGCAGAGGTCGCTGGGGCTGTGCAGCTCCTAGGGTCAAGCTCTTCTTTGCATGAAGCAGTGTTCGTGTGATACCCTTTCCCTCTTACTCTGCACTTCCTTTCTCGAATCCCCGCTATCTTTCTCAGTCCTGGGTTCTGCTCAAGGAGGCTTCTCCTCAGTCTTTTTTTTGCAGTTTGTCTTCGGGAAATGGAGAGGTCCCCCTGCTCCCTGCTCTGCCCACAGCAAAGCCAGCAGGCTCGCCCCGGTCTCTCCTTTCACCCCCACAGAGAGTTCCTGTCCTCTTTGATCAAAGCTCAGAGTTTCTATGGGTCAGGAGAAAATGCAGGCCCTGAGAAACCGATCTCTGCAGAAAGTTTCCCTTGGCCCATGCTTTGGGTTTTCTGCTCTTTATGGTTTAATTTTACTCTCCATTCGTCTCCCCTCCCCTTGCTCTAGGTCTGAGCTCAGCACAAGTGCGTGCTCAGGGCAGCGCCCGGGCCTGGACAGCTCTCGGGGGGGAATTGGGTAAATGTGCAGCATCCCCACACCTGGCCCATCTGGTTTCATCCTTTGCCCAGGCCAGTAGCTTTGGGTCACTCCTTCTTGTACCTCCAAATCCAGTGCTTGGAGCAGCAGTATAGGGCTCTGATGGGAGGTGACACCTCTGTCTCTCATTTCAGAATTTGCCAACTCGGGGACCTGGCTCTGGAAGGCAGTTTTCTTAAAGGGGATGGCATCCTGGGTGACCCAAAGTCTCCAAACCTAGAGGGACAACTGTGCCCTCCCTTCTCTCCTTGGTGTTCTCTGGATTGATTGAGCAGTAGAAACCATTTGGTCTGTTGGGCCCCAGCATACCCGCTAGGTTCCTTCCAGATCCACTGTGTCACATTAGCTTCCCTTTGGGAGGGTGATGTTGTTGAATACTCAGAGAGGAGAGGTGGTGGGTGTGCATCTTCAGTCCCCCACCTTCCGGTTTCGCCTCCTGCCTTCCTCTTCCCCTAAACCTGAGCACATCATACCAAGCCTCACTCATTTACACAGTGGCGTCAGCTCACTCCTCAACAGTAATCTAGGATGTGTGGGAAGCTTAGGGTTCTGGGGAGGAACAGAATTGAAGAGGGGAGTGATGTGGGTGGAGGCACTGGCCAACTGCTAAACTTGGACACCAGTTTTATATCACGCCCCCTTTGTAAGCCAGTGAGCTGGGCTTCAGTTTTCCCCAAACCATGCACACTTTTAATTTATTTGAGAGAAACTCTAATTGTATTTTCACTGCAGTATCTTGTATTTTTTATTTGTGATTTAGGAAATGTGAAGAGAAAATACACAGACACATAATGGCTAACAGTGTTTCTTTCATTCCTTGTTCTAGAGCTAACCACTCTAAAATTGTTTGGTAATGTCACTTAGTGTAATTAATTGTAACATATTCTTTTAAATAAATTGATTTATTGATGAAACTATTCTTTGGTTTCCTTGACTACAAATCCTTTGGGTTGTGTGGGAAGAGGTGAAGAAGAATGTTTGAGATTTGAGTTTGAATGATCCATCTGAAGATGGGGAGAACATGTAACTGGCTCTCCTGCACAACTAGTGAGGCAGTTGTTTGAGAGCAGGAGTTGGGGAGAGGTGGAAAAAAGAGAAGGAGAAAGAAGAAGCTGGGAGGCCCCTGGTCCACAGTTGTGTTTCCAGAAAGTTCCTTCTCCAGCTCTTAGGATTGGTTGTGCCAGTTCACTCAAGCTCCACATTAAGACTCACAGGACGTCTCTCCCTCAGCCTGATGCAGATAGAGTCTGGCAGAGCCCTTGGGACAGGTTTTAGCACTGTCCCCATGGCCCAGAAATATGTATTTTCTTTTTCGCTTTTCAAGTAACAGGAAACTTCCCTCTGGAATCTGAAGTGAAAGGTACATATCACCTCTAATGAGTGCCAGCTCAGTACTGTGTACTCTGAATGATCGGAGTCCCTCCTCTGCACACATGTGGTCTTGCATGATTTTTGCTCTTGCAGAAGAATCTCAGGTGCTATGGACTGAGTACCTATACTTTAGAATCCCTGTTCTACTCTGTGTGTGTGTTTCTGGGCTGAATCTGTTCTGAAAAGCTCAGCGTTTTTGTCTGGTTGGATTTTTAAAATTATTTTTATAGACCCTCCTGTTTTATTTTTATAATCCCGAGCCACATGCTTTTGCTCCTTGATTAGAGACCATGAGAGCAAGGAGTAGTTTGACATTTTGTTTGGCAGTTTGGGGAGAGACATTGCTTGGGTCTCTCACTCAGCCGTCAGTACTAAATAATTGAAATCCGGTAAATATTAGTCCCTGATCCTGGGAAAGATTGAGGGCAGAAGGAGAAGAGGGTGTCAGAGGATGAGGTGGCTGGCTGGCATCACCAGTGCAATGGACATGAACTTAGGCAAACTTCCGAAAATGGTGAGGGACAGGGAGGCCTGGCGTGCTGCAGTCCGTGGGACTGCAAAGAGTCGGACACGACTGAGCAACTGAACAACAAATACTACTGTGTTAATTGGGGGAACAGTTTTTTTTAATGAGGAAAGAATCCGCAGAGAAGTAGAAAGTGGAACTCCAGAGTTAGAATACAGAAGGTAAAGTCAAACATTTACTGATTATCGACGTTGTGCAGGGCATTGTGTTAGATACTGCAATAGATACAAAAGCAAAGTAAGAAACTCTACTAACTTTCAGGCTCTTGGACGAATGACCGTGATCCCCAGCTGTGAAAGGGTTAAGTGGCAAAAGGACTAGAAAAGATGGGAGAAAGATCTTTGGATGAAAGCAGTTAAAGAAATCTTGATGAAGAAAATAGTGTTTAAAGTGAACTGTTTAGAAGGAGCAGGATTTCAACAAGAAGGCATTTGGTGAACTTCATTGAGCTGTTATGTGCCAACACTAGTAATTGGGAATGAAAATACATGGGTTGGAAGTTATCAAATACTTGTCTAGACAACAACAAACAGTTCTATTTGATTAGAACTTAAGGTGTGTATAGGAATAAAACAGAAGATAAACTTCTGAAGAGCCGTGAATGCCAGATAAAATCTCTACATTTTTAAAAAAAGAATTTCCCCAGTGATCCACTGGTTAGGACTCCACGCTCTCATTGCTGAGGACCCAGGTTCAGTCCCTCATTGGAGAACTAAGACCTCAAAAACTGCACAGCATGGCCAAAAAATAAAGTTTCCTCTTTTATCAGCTGCAGTTGAGAAACTTTGATGTTGCAGAAAACATACAGAGGGATCAGTTAGTAGGAGACTGTCTTGATTAGTAAGTGGATGCAGTAATAACTTGAAATGAGGGAAATGAATATGAAAAAATTATGGAAGTAAAATCATTTATGATTCAGCATTAAGCATTGAGTTTACTTGAGAGAGTAGTAAAAGATTCTCAAGGTTTCGTGGCTCAGTGACAAATGGATATATTTAAGATGTGAAACTTTGGGAAAGAAAATATTTTAGCTTTGGACCTGGTACAATTTAGGCGTGTGTGAGAAATCTAGATACAGGTGTCCAGCAGTTATTTCTTATTTGCTGAGCTCCTCCTCATGTTCTGGGCACTGACTAGGGTGGTGGGGACTTGGCAGATGAGCAAGGCAGAGTAGATTTCTGTGAGTGAATTTGTAGAAGATGGATGGCTTCTCTGGAGAACAGGAGGGGAGGTGTGGAGATGGGTGGGGAGGAAACCAGATCTCCGGCGGGTGAGGAGAACCTGGGCAGTGTTGATGGCGGTGAGATGGAGAAACGGACGTGAGTGAGCGAGCGCCAGTAGGGCTTTGCAGTTGGGTTGGATCTGAGACATGAGAGAAACGGTGTGATTGCAGTCTGGGCCTGGGCCAGTTCACAGTGATCCTCTTTACTGGTGAGGAGGACTGAGGGAGGAGAGGCACCACCGAAAAGGAGGTCAGGAGAAACAGCAGGTTAGAAACAGGTATCCGGTAGTCATCTTTGAGTAAAGAGAAGATGCAACCCCATTTATGAGGAGCAAGAGGAAGCCGACTACTCGGGAAGGTAGACTGAAAGAGGAGCCAGAGAGGGGAGAATCTAAGAGGTGGGAGCTTGAGCCAGGGCTGCTCAAGTTCTCAAATTTGGAAAAGGGAATGAGGTTTGCTTGGCCAAGAGTGGGAATTGCTTCAGTCACAAACTCAAGCAGCCAAGGCTGCGAAAGCCTTTGAAATTTTAGCAGGAGAAGGAAAAGACAATGCAGACCCTGAAAATCAGAGAGGGACTCAAGCTACTGAAGAGTCCAACCCTGAAGAAGCGAGACACCTTGTATTACATTCATATATTTTAAAGATCTGATAATACAGACGGGATGGGGATGCACTGAAGGAATGATGGGACTTTTCCCTTACCACATTCTCATCGCCACAGCCCCCTCCTAACTGAGGATATTTTCCTAAATGTCTTTTTATCTCTAAAACTAGAAGGCTTCCCCCAATCCCTATTAACCTGTCAGCTCCACTCTTCTGCCTTAAGTTATTTTCTTTCTCTCTTCTCTTCATGCTGCCATAAACATTTGAACAGTAACTTGATTATTTTAGAAGAAACTAATGCTGTTTCCTCTTGTTTGGCTTGAAGGTAAGTGATCCTGTTGTTGTCATTTCCTATTTATTCTGCATTTTATTACTGAGGCCTCTTCTGCTCAGAAGAGAGGTTAGTGAACTTCATTAGCTAACAGAACTACCTCTCCTTTGTACCTTTCCTGCTGTTTGAAGCAGTATGATGTCTGAAAAATCTGTGTTCATACAAATTAGGAGCCCCCTTTTCTGTCTCAGGTGGCTGCCTTCGTTTTGCCATCAAAGGGCCTGGAGAATCTTTGCCCAGATGTTGTTCTGATTCCTCAGAAGAACCCTGTGTCGTCTTCATCCCCATCATTCAACCTGACTTGCCTGATGCTTCTCTGGAGAAAAAACTGGCTGCAGCCTTGAGGGAGGCAGGACAGCAGCAAGCAGTGACAAGCAATGAATGTTGTCTTCCCTGTTTGTGTGAAGGGAAAGATGCCAGGAAGGGGAAGCCTTCCTAGTCCCCCCAATCCCCACATCTCAGGAGATCCCAGCTGTCAGTAAATCACTCTGGAGGTGACTTTTGGTTTAAACCCAACCTTCTATCTTTCTGTCCTGACCCAGAAATTGTTGCAAAGCCACAGTGAGCAGCTCAGGGGAAAATTCACAGTGTTAATTCCAACTCTGGTAACCTTCCTCCTTGTGCACACCTCATCCCATCTCTGATCACACACACAGACACACACACACACAGACACACACACCCATGTCTCTGTTTGAGATTTCATATGCTGCAGACTTGGCTCAGAATCCTGAGTAAGTCCCATCCCTGATCTCTTACCAAGCCAAGAGATATGTTTTTTTCTTGAAACAATGTCCACAGATAGTCCCTCCAGCGCCACACATGTTACTTCTCTTTCTGTCTCTTCTTAGTTTGGGGCAGTTGAAGAAAAGGCAGAAGTATGGGGCGTAAGTGGGGGGTGAGTTGTGGGGATTCACTCATCCTTGTCCTCTCATAGAACAGCTCTGGCCTGAGGCCAGATCTAGACTGGAAAGTGAGCAAGTTTATAGGTAGAATGTCATGAGGATGAGGTTGCAGGTAGCCGCCTAGAAGCAAATGGCCCATATGTTGTGAAGTTAAAGACAACACCTGTGTGAACCCCAGCAGGAAAGCAGTTTACCGAGTGGAATCTAGAAAACTGAGAGACCAAGGGCTAATGTATCCACTTTCTGCTTGATAGGAGTCACTGCTCCGGCCTGCTAGGTACTTCTTGGGATCTTTGCCTCAGGTCACAGACAGGTATTTGAAGCTGTGAGACAAGTGCATCATGGGCTTTGGGGCCTGGGTTCCATTCCTGCACCATCCCTTCATCACTCTGTGATGCTGGGTAAGTGAGCTCACCTCCACACCCTCCATTTCCCTGTCTGTAAAATTATATCCTGCCTCATTTCAGCAACTCAATGGACATGAGTTTGAGCTGAGCAAACTCCAAGAGATAGTGAAGGACAGGAAAGCCTGGCGTGCTGCAGTCGATGGGGGTAGCAAAGAGTTGGACACAACTGAGCAACTGAGGAACAACAACATACGGTTGTTGAAATGAGGAAATGCACATTAAGGGCCTGGAAGAGAACCAGAGCAAGTAGGTACAGAGCAATTGCTTTATAAATGGCGGTGGTACACTCTGCTCCCAGCATCCCCGCTGGCTGGGTGCTGGGCCAGCTCCCCCATGTGAACGAGGGGCAAGTGGAGGTCTGAAGTGTGAGGCCGCGTGTCCTCAGCCTTCAGATGGACAGGGCTGGCTATGGGGAAGAGGCCCGCTGACCTGCTTTCTCCCTTCTGTGCCTGCTCTGTAGAGCACTCCAGAATTAAGCCCAAAAGAAGGGCAGAGGAATAAGATCATGAAGCCATGATCAAGGCCTAGATTGTGCTCAAAGGACTTCCTATGAGGAAGTCTGGGCCTTCCTCTTGTAGTTTTCTCTCCCCAACCTCACTTTCCTTACCTCCTTCTCTCCCCATCCCCCGTGGGCACCACATCCCCTACCGCCATCCTTCCAGGACACTTACTTGAAGTTTTTAAACTTTTTTCTTTATTTAGACAGAAAAGACCAACTCTTTAAAAGTAAAATGCAATAAATAAATAAGTTAAGCATAGAGAAGTGTCTGAAACTGACTCCCCACTCTCCCCTTACCACTCCCACCCCCACCCCATTTCTTTTCCCTAAAACCTCTTTCTAAAGAAAATGATCAGGTAATAAACCCTTTTAGCCCACCCCGCACCCCTCCTCCCAAATACCCAGTTACCCCTCAAAGCAAAGGGAGAAATCAAGAGAGAGAAAAAATCCAAGGGAAATATTGTCTAAACTCCCAGAAAGAGAGATGGCAGCGTCCGGGCTGGGCCGGGCTGGATAACGCACGGGTGGTAGTGGTATTTACACGGAGGGGACCAGCAGAGACTGTAAACATTTTTAGGGGTTTGGGGGAGGTCTTTTCCTCATGAAAGGAGGAGGGTCTCTGTGGCTGACTGGCGAAGAGGCAGCCCTCAGGGCTCCCCCACACCCTCCTTAGAGGGGGCCCTCAGGGGAGGCAGTGTTTTAGGGCTGGGAGCCCAGGGTTAAGGGTTGTCCTACCTCGAGCTGAGGGTGGCAGGGAGTGTGAGAACCAGCTTCTGAGAAACCCCTAACGTGGGGAAGAGGCTGGGGTGAGGTGGGTGGGGAGCGTGTCGGCGGCCCCTGCTGCCCTCCCGGGCCACACAGGTAGATGAGGCCCACGGGTGGGGGAGGCAGGTGCGAAAGCTGGGCACAGGAGGCCCGTCACAGGAGCCTCAGCAGAAGGCAGATACCCCAGAGCCTTCGAGCCTGGTCCATGCTCCCTCACAAAAGGCCAAAAGGGCACCTGGCAGGAAAAGGCCCTTTGGGGGAGGCGGGGTGATGGGAGTGGGCCGGTGTCCTGTGCCCCCAGGGCCACGAAGCAGCGTTTGCCCCAGAGCCCAGACAAGGCCCAGGGCGGATGTGCAGAGAGGGCCGGGGCCAGCCGTGGGGAGAGGGGTGAGGCGCCCCTTCCTCTGGTGTCTCCAGACCTGTGAAGGAAGGAAGCACAGGTGAGGCTGGGGCAAGATGGCAGCGGGTGCAGCTCACAGGCCCTGGGGTCAGACGGAGCTGGGGGCGCTGAGGAAGGCAGGTCATCAGGAAGGCCTCGGGCCCAACTGAACCGTCTGGCCCCCCAGCCATTCGACAAGGGGCCAGGGTGGAGGAGAGGAGACGGGAGGGGTGGGGCGGATGATTCCGGAAACCAAAGGATGTTAGGAAGGAAATACTCAAACAGCCCGTGAGAAGAAAGACTGGAGGGTGTGGAGACAGGGGCTGGAGGAGGAGAGGCAAAGACACGAGGTGACACACAGGCAGGCAGCGGGGACTCGGAGGAAGGAGGGTGAGGTACGGGGACAGACACCTGGAAAAGACCAAGGGGGCGTCCGAAAAGGGCGGCAGAGCAGGCCGGGGTGGAACCGGGGCTGGAGTCTCGTGGGGTGAGACCCGCCCCAGCCCCTAGGGGGTGCTCTCATTCCTTTTTGAAAAGGAACAAAGAAAGCCAGAGAGAAATGCACGGAACACAGACCACAGTCACCAACCACTGTTGACCAAGCACGTCCCGCGAGCTGCCCCCGGCCCTGACCCTGGGCTGGGGGGCGCTTCCCTCCGCGGCCCCCTCCCCAAATAACAAACAATCGGCTCCAAAGACAACACGCTCGTTCCATGCAACTTACAGGGGCCCGGAGCAGGGGTCCGGGGATGGGGGCTTCGGCCGACAATGGACACGGGCCCTGGGCTGGGGGGCCCCCAGGGTGGGGGGGAGTTAAGCAGCCAGGATTGGGGGGAAAGGGGGAAAAACAGAAAATGTGGGTATTGTTCTTGGGTTGTGTTTTTTCAGGGGTTTGGTCCAAAAGAGATTAAACAACACAAAAGTAATCAAAGCTCACAGCTCTGTGGCCATGAGGTTGGGGTGGTGGCGGGCAATGGGAAGGAGGGGGCCTGTTATGTAAAATTCACAGGCAGTCCAGCATTCCAGCCACCTCACCTGAACCAAAGGTGCTCCCCAGAGGCTTGACACTCAGACTCCCCCGAATCTGTTCTGTCACTCTCCCCTGTCCCATGGGTCTACAGCTACCACTTGGAGTCCAGGGCACCAGGACCTGATGTCCCCACTTCTCAGGACAACAGATATTCTAGGAGCCAGTGATTCTAGGACCCTCCAGTACCCTAAACCAGTCCCCCTAGTCCCCAAAACCTACTCCCCTAATTCTACTCCATCCCAAAGGAAAACCAGAAAGAGAGACACATAGACACATGGACACTGACCAGACAAACGAGACCAGATACTGGGGAAGTTCTAGGGAGTGGACACGGATAGATACAGACTTGGCTTTCTCTGGGGTCACAGTGTGTGTGTGTGTGTGTGTGTGCGTGTGTGTGTGTGTGTGAAAGAGAAAGTGAAAGAGAGAGACCTGGGTGATTGAAAACAGCTGAGGAAGCTGCTCCAGGTCCCTGAGTGCCCAGAGTCAGGGGTGGGCATCCCTGAGGGGGATGGGAAAAGGGGTGGGGGCCCTGGCTGCAGTGTGAGGGGCTAGAGAGCTGACAGGACGGGAGCGGGACCCACCTGGGTGCCCTCAGTAGGGCCGATTGGCATCCTTAGGCCGCTTTAACTGGACTTTGAGGCGCTTCATGCCAATCTGGAAACCGTTCATGGCCTGGATGGCAGCCTGGGCGCTGGCCGGATTGTCGAAACTCACAAAGCCTAAGGTGAGAGGGTCATAAGGCCTGGCCCAGCCCGCCTCACTCCCCTGAGCTGAGGCCAAGGCCTACTCTTTGCTTTCCTGTAATCATGCTACTTTTTTCATGTCTCCCAAATGCCCAGAAACTGCCCGGCACACCGGAGGCTTTCAGTAAGTAGTTGTTGAGTGGATGAGTCCAGTCTACCTTCTTGCATACCCCAGGACCTTCCTTTCTGCATTCTTTGAAGGGAAGCCCCCTCCTTGGCCTGGATAGCTCAGAACCTGCCTTTTTGAAACTTCCATTCCAGACCCTAAATGACATCTGAAGCCCAGAGGACAAGTACGTCCCCTTTCTCCCCTGAAGCAGCCTTTCAAAGAACGAAGACCACTAAACGCTGCTCCCTAAGCCTTCCTTTTGAAAACTGAACTACCCCAGCTCCTAAGCCTCTTCCAGTCCTCTCTGAGCATGGATTTGACCAGCTCTTAAAGGAGGAAAGATGTGGTTTCTGGAAGAAGGGATGGGCCTGGGCAGCAGCTGCTATGGGATATCAGGAGTGGAAAAAATGGTTCTTTCAGACTCCTGGATGATCTGGATTTCAAATACTGGGCCCATTGCAACCACATGTGCATGTGTGCATGCTAAGTCGCTCAGTCGTGTCCAAGTCTGTGCGACCCTATGGACAGTAGCCTGGCAGGTTCCTCTGTTCATGGGATTTTTCAGTCAAGAATACTGGAGTGGGTTGCTATGCCCTCCTCCAGGGGAATTGTCCCATCCAGGGATCGAACCCATGTCTTTCATAGTCTCTTGCATTGGCAGGCACATTCTTTACTACTAGTGCCATCTGGGAAGCCCCATTGCAACCCTAAGTGCCTTCAAATGCATCAGACCTTGTCCTTATCTGGAGTCTGGCCAAAATGTGCCCTATTTTCTCTTTTGGATCATTGTGTTCTTACCAAAACACTTGCTCTGATTGGTGGCTCTGTCAACAAAGACTTTGGCTGAGATGACGTGGCCAAAGGGGACAAACATCTGGAGGATCTCTGAGTCCGTGAACTCCTGGGGCAGGTGGTAGATGAAGATGTTGCAGCCGTCAGGGCCTGGGTGGCAGCAGAGACAGAAGGAGGCGCTCAGTGATGGGGAGACAGGCTGCAAGGGGCCGGGGAAGGCAGCCCCCAACATGTAGGCCAGGGTGCCAGACACCGCATCTGTCTCCTACCCACTCGCGTCCCCACGCATGGGGCCAGAGCTGGCCTCGAGCCCACAAGGGCACCCCACCCCTGAAAGCTCTTAGCTGGGAGCCCCCGCAGGCCACACCACACCTTCCCGTTGCTGCTGCTGCTGCTGCTGCTGCTGCTGCTGCTGGGGGGGCGGCGGGGGCTGCTGGGCCACCAGAGCAGGAGGCTGCGGGAACGCGGGTGCCACCAGGCTGTAGGCTGCTGGGTAAGCTGCTGGGGGGCGGGGGTTGGGGAGAACAGACAGAGTTGATGGGGTCCCTGAGATGCCCCTGCCCCTGGCCCTCCTAACCAGCCCTGTCCCTCTGCCCATAGCCTGGCTGATGGAGCTGACAGGGGTGAGAGGGGTCAGAGGAGGGCTGCCTCAGACCATGCCCATAAAGGTGTGTCCTCGCAGGTCTGGCCTGAGGTCAGCCTGAGGGGGTGACTGGCAGAAAGCAGGAAGCCCAGGCCTCTTTTCCTCTCACCAACCCTTCCACCCTGGCTGAGGCCGGGGCTCCTCACCTGTATAGTGCTGCATCCCTGCGTAGGCCTGCTGCAGGGGGTCCACGGGGGCCGCGGGGCTCTGGGCTGCGGAGAGCAGCACCGACCATGAGAGTGGGGCTCAGAGGCAGCGGGGCGCCCCACCTGTGCTTCTGGGAGCCGGGGCCAGGCAGGTGGGGAGGAGAACCTCATGGGAGGGCACGGGGGTGAACTGACAGGGTGGACATGCACCGAGTCGCGGGCAGAGGGGAGAGCCTGGCATCAGCAAGACTTGAGTCATGGCTGGCTGTGCCACCCTGGACAAGTTGCCTTGCCCCTCTATGCCTCCGCTTCCCTGGCCGAGACGGGGAAGGAACATCCCTGCCCCGGGTGACAGAGCGGGAGGAAGTGCCTGTCACCTCGGAGTCGGGAGAGGAAAGGGGGGTCCTGACTGCCCACAGTCAGTGGTGGGGGGGATGGCTGCTGGGGAGCGCAGTGGGCAGGCGGGCAGAGAACCCCACCTGGGTAGGGGTGAACCCCGTTGGGATATAGAGCGTCAGGGGCCGGCTGCCCGGTGGGCTGGGTGGGCACTGGGCTGTAGCCGTTGACGCCCAGGGCAGCAGGGATGGCAGAGACGGGTGTGGCAGCGATGGCAGGAGGCGTGCTGGTTCCTGGGGAGGAGAAAACAGCAGAGACAGGGCAGAGAAGCAGATACACACACACAGAGGCAGAAAAACGGTCAGCAAGCCTGGAGGCGGAGGGGAGGAAGCAGGCTACTGTCTGACCCCTGACCCCTCCCAGACCCCACGCTTCCCCGAGCGATGCCCGGAGCCCCCCTCCCCACCTCCACCATGCGGAAGCGCCTGTGACCTGCCTCCTGCACGCCAGCCCAGCCCAGCCCTGCCTGGGCCTTACCTGAGAAGGGGGTGATGGGGGTCCCTGTGGCCCCCTGCCCACCTGCCCCCGTCACCCCCAGCCCTGCCGTGCCCTGCCTGGACCTTACCTGAGGAAGGGGTGATGGGGGTGGCAATGAGGCCGTTGGCATTGATGGCGGCCATGTGCTGCATCTGCACGGCAGCCATGGTGGCCATGGGGCTGAGGTAGGCACTATGAGCCGCTACCAGGGCCGCCTGCTGCTGCATCAGCTGGGAACAGAGGAAGAGAGGCGAGTGGGGCCCCTGCACCCTGGCCCGGCTCCCCTCTCCACCCTGGGCCTTGGCACTGGGGGGTGGGGGCAGGACCCCGGAGGGAGATGCTCACAGCCTGGGTGTAGGCGCTGTAGGCGCCGAACTGGAGAGCGATGGGGCTGAACATGCCCAGCTGGGTGGCCACCTGCTGCATTCGGCGGAGACCGCGCTCCTTCTCCGTGTCGGCAAACTTCACCACCAGGCTGGATGAGGCACCCTGAGCACCCGCCCCACACGTGGTGAGAGGGATGGAGTCAGCGTCTCTCCTCCCCAGAGCCTTTAGGACCTGGCCTCAGTTCCACCATTCTTGGCTTAGCCTCGTTGGGAGGGCAGCCGTCAGAGCGCAGACGTCAAACGGGGAGGCTTTCACCCTGCCCTCCCCCCACGACAGGTTGTGCAAGAGACTAGGAAAAATCGAGGAATACGAAGCCATGTGCTGGAAAGGGGAAGATGCTCCCAGAATGCAAAGGGCACTCCTGGCCTCTGCATGCAGATCCTGAGCCGGAAATCATCCCCAGGGTGGATCAGCTATAGCAAATGTTTAATCTCAAGCTCATCTTGCCTTGTAGCTACCCCCAGTGTCCTTGTAGCTGCTCCCCAGTCCTCACGGTGTGCTCAGGGGACACAGCTCGACATTGAATACCAGCCTACGCTATTAGTAAATAAAAACTAGCTTGGAACATTTGCAAGGATCCTTGTAGAATCCTGGGCTCTGGAACACATTTCTCTATCTGATGCTGTGTCCTCTAGCCCAGGTGCCTGCTAAGTGCCTGCTTGCCCAGCCTCTGCTGGAGAACCTGATGGAGTTTGGGGAAACCGAACTCCAAACTTCCTCAGGAGCTAGTTAGTTCCTTTTGAGGGGTTTGCTCTGCTGGGGAGCCCTCTGTGAGAGCAGTCAGCTAGCTAATCCACTGCTAATGTGAGGGGAGGGGGTGGGGCAGCGGGATGAAGGTGCAGAGGGCACATGGGGCCGCTAAGCAAGTGTCCTGATGCCCAGCCAGTGAGGGAGGGGGATGTTGGGGGAGGGAGGAGGGAGAAGAGGTGAAAAGTGAAGAGGGCTGAGGGCTGGAGGAGGCTGGAGAGGAGGGCAAGGGCTTTTGGACCGAAGATGGGGGCTGGGCATGGGGACAAGGGGCATGGAGATGGTCTTTCCAAGGGGAAGCTGTCCCTAAGAGATTTGATTCTTCTGCTAGAAAATTCTTTTTAAAGATATTCAAAGATCCTATCCAGAATGGACTGCCCCCTCTGAGCCAGGGTCTGGTGTGGGCCCAGTGAGGCTGCAAGAGGCCTGAGGGCTAGGGCAGTGGTGGGACTTACCGGCAGGGTCCGGCTGCTGTGAAGGGTGTTGATGGCTGCCTGGGCCTCCGCATGGGTCTGGAACTTCACGAAGGCGCAGCCTGAAGAGTCCAAGAGGGAGGAGAAAGGGGTGAGTGCCCACCCTGGAGGGTGCCCCCATAGTCCCCATCGCCCATGGAACTAGTGGGGCAGGGGTGTTGGTGGGCTACCTTTGCTGGTGCTGTCTGGGCCCCGAGCACCCCATCGCCCATGGAACCAGTGGGGCGGGGGCAGGACGGCGGAGGGCCCGGTGGGGGAGGGGGTCGGCGGGCTACCTTTGCTGGTGCCGTCTGGGCCCCGGAGCACAGTGCACTCGTCTATGGTCCCGAAAGGCTCGAACATCTTCCGGACGTCCTCATCTGTCTGCTGCTTCCCTAGCATCCCCACAAAGAGCTTCCGGTCTTCTGGCGGGGAGGGCATAGGAGGAGGGGCAGACTCAGGGCCTTGGGGGCACTTTCCCTGCCCTGCTCCAGCCTGGGACAGGCAGAGACCCCTTCCCTTCTCCCCTTCACCTGCGCTCTTCCCTGGGACTCCCCTCACCCTGGGACCAACAGCTCTAGAGTATGAAAAGGGGATGGTTGGGGGATAGGCTACAGTTACATAGAGAGGACACCCCGGTTCTGAAGGACTGACTTACACTGCCCTGTGGGTCTCAGTTTTGCCATCTCAGCAGTGGGCTGGATCACATCCCCTCTGGCCACCCTGACTCATGCCCACGTTTCCAAAGGTACAGAACCTACCTCCTCGGCTCTCGCTGTCGGCTGGCTTGACCTGGATTGGCCTGTTCATCTAAAGGAAAGAAGAGAAAGGAACTGCTGGGGACCACTTCTGACTGCCCCAGGCGCCCGCCCCAGGCCAGGACCTGCAGAGAGGCTAGAGGGAGTAAGCCCCAGGCCCAGCCCTCTAAACTGTTGGTGGGAAGGAAGGGACGGGGTTCAATCTTGTTTGGGATCAGGACCCGAGGGGACTAGAGGTCGAGGAAGGAGAGGATGTGGAAGGAGGATGCTCGTGGGGCAGGACTCCAAGCTCAGGTTGGGCCCCAGATGATTTGGCCAAGGAGAGGTGCTGCTCTCCTTAGGGGGAGAGTCGGGCTGCCCACAGGACCTGGGTCCTGAGATAGAGCCCAACCAAGGGCTATTCAGCAAGGCTGCCTCAGTTCTACAAAGTAGGAGTAGAGGCCACCCTATCAAGCAAGCCCCAAGGAAGACTCTAGACTGAAGGAGACCCCACAGATGCTCCGACTTCCGTCTGACCCCTGGAGGTGTGTCTGCCTCTTTTTCTGGCCCCCTACACCCCTTGACCCCAGGGGGAAGGCACTCGGGCAGCACAAAGGGAGCAGATGCCCAGTCTCCGTGGCAACGGGAGAATGCGCGCCATGGCAACCGCCCACTCAGCCTGATTTATCCATCCCCGTCGCCCTGGCGACCGTGGTGACGTCATCACTTCTGCTGCTCCACACACCCGGAGACAGTGGGGAGGGGGGGTGGGAACAGGGTATGTTGGGGATGGAGGATTTGGTGGGGGCTGAAAGGTGGGGGAGGGGCCCAGGAGAGCTTCCTGATTCTGGAGGGAGGCGCTGAGTAGGTTCTACAGGAGCCATACTGTCCAAGCTCCTATCTTCCTCTTCCAGATCAAATCCTTGGTGTCTCACTGTCAAGACAGCTCTAAGGGAGGAATTGCTGTCCTGTGCTCCTTTGAGATTCTCCGGGTACCCAGAAGTCCTCCTGAACTCTACCCTCTCCCTATTCCTGCAGCATCTCCCTTTGTTCAGCTTCCAGTGGAGATGCAGACAGTTCCCTTCTCTGTGTTCCTGTCTGGTGAGAGGACTTGGGAATGACTCCTGCAGGTTGATTTCCTTCACCAGGGTGGGGAGCATCTTAGGAACTGGAGAGGTAGGAGAGGACTCAGTATTTCAGGTCTGAATATATTTTGCTGTTGAGGACTTTGACTGTTGGGGCTACACCTGGTCACCCCACTCACCTGCTGGTGGAACAGCCCTTGTTCTAGTGGTCAAAGAAATAAACAGAAGTAACCATTCATCCACATTCCAAGGGTGGGACCAAAGTTACACTCAGGAAAGGCACTAGATAGACTTTGAGGACTGGCCCTGCCACTCACTAGCTAGGTGACCTTGGACATTTCTCTCCTCTAGGCCTCAGCTTCCTCATCTGTGAAATGGGCTGGATCTGGTGGTCTAGAGTCAGGTTCCCCTCAGCCCTAGTATTCTAACCTTGAGACTTCATGTGTCAGCGCATCACCCAGAGAAGTGCAGGAATGATAGTTGTCCCTGCCCACTTCTCACATGCACCTTGTTCCCAGGTGGCAGATCATGCCAGTCTGTCCAGCTGGACTCTGCAGGTGAGGTATTCTCAGCTCCAGATCCAATCTAGGCCTCACCTCAACCAATGCTTCCTCCCTGTTCACCCCTCCCCCTAGTCTCTGGATCTGAGAGCAGCTGGCGGGGGTGGGTGGTAACAGACACACAAATCCTCTGGCCAATCTGCCCCAGTTTTATCCTTCAGCAATCTGGGATTATCCCATCGGAGGCTCAATCTCCTCAAGGGCGTGTGTGTGTGTATGTGTGTGTCTGTGTGTGTGCATGCAGCCAGGGGTAGTAGTCAGCCACTCAGGCCTCTTGTTCTTTCACTCTCCTCCTCTCCTGTTCTCTGGTCTAAGCGACCAGGAAGTCCCCTTATGGGCATCTCAGCAGCAACCTCTCAACCCCCACTACCGGAGCAGTAGGACCTGAGTCACAGCACTGGAGTCACAGCTTTGGGGAATTCTTAGGCTTGGCGCTAACCCCTTCCCAACAGGCCCCTGGGGATTTGTTGTTCTGGTTGGGGATGGGGAACCTGGGATCCAGAGAGAGAGAATGGTGTTCCTGCCCTGCAAGGCTCCCAGGCACAAAAATAGCATATCAATAAATATCCACAGCTGATGTAGATTCGCACAAAAACACGCAAGTGCACAGACCACAGCACAGACCACACTGACGGCAGGCTCTCCCCACTCCCCCACAGACAGCCTTCTCCCTTGGTGGCCCCCAGAGCCCCATTCCCAGCCTCTCCTTCTTGGCCTGGCACTTCCTGTGGGAAGCTCTGCCTTTGTTAGCTCAGCTCGGGCACACCTGCCCCCTCCCCTGAGTCCAGCTGAGCCCTGTTTACCTGGCAACCAGGTGCTGGGTGCCTCTCTTCCCTAGCTACTACCCGCCAGGTGATAAGCCCTCCCCAGGGCCTCCCAGAGAAGAAGGGGTTATTTATACTCCAACCAAGTATCTATAAGACCCCCACCAACATGGTCACTTGTAAGTAAGTCCTTCTCACCAAGAGCAAAGACCCCGCTTCCAAGAAGAGTTCCCCATGCCCACAAATCTAAGTCTTCTGAAGGCAGAGGCCTGGTGCCCTACCACTCAGATCACACACAGGGCCTTTCCGTAGAGCCATAATCCTCCTGCCCAACGGCAAGGTGAAGGGGGGACTCATGTCCCCGCCATGGGATTTTGGCCCAAGTAAAGCAGGAAAGGCAGGCCTTCATGCCACCAGCTCCAGGAGGCCACAGGGAGAATGCTCACAGAGAGAATTCAGGGTCCTGTGACAGAGCCTCTCCTGGGAACTCTTAGGAAGGAGAGAAGGAAATGGGGTTCCATGGCCATAGGCCCAGCTCCCATTCTTTGTCTCTGCAACATTAAGCATCACCCAAATATGGTGGCACCTTCCAGATTCTGGGGTGACAAAGATGGGGAAAGGAGTGAGAGTGAACGCCCCCATTGAAGAAAAAACCTGCAGCAGGAGGCATGGAGATTAGACAGTAGGGGGAACTTCCCAACACAATTGTGCCAGAGCTGGAGACTGAACACACATATACACTCATACACATACACACACACACACTTGCACACTCATCTGAAGGAAAACACTGCTGCCAGAAAGGCAAGTGGCTGAGAAAAGACCAGGGGGGACACAGGATCAGGCCAAGCTTGACTCCCCTAGGCTGCCCTGGTCTGCTCCCCTAAAACCCCAACACGGGCCCCTCTACATGGGCCCTCCTTGGAGGACAGAATCCCTCATTTCCTACTAAAAGCTCTGTCTGGGGTGTCTGGATTCTGTCACCTGGCGCAGGGGCCAGAGTGAGAACTCAGCATCACCTGGGAGCTTGGGGCAGGGCTGGACAATTATTAACTGGGGTGCCCTCACTCACCTCTGAGCCCAGGCCTTACTTCCTCAGGAAGAGGAGGCAGCACCTTTCCATACCCAGGATGGAGCCATGCCCGAGCCACACAGGTGCCTGGAGGGGGACAGGGCCAGGGAGGAAGCCCCCTGCTGGCCCCGGGGCTCCTGCCCATCCCTGCCACCTCTCTCACCCATGACCCCACAGCCCTGCTTTCTACCTCCTCCCTTGTTCCTCCCCACTCCTCTTTTCACAGGAACGCTGAGATGGGAGACAACAGAAAAAGACAGAGAAACAGCAATGGAAGTGAAAACTGTTGATCTGTGTGGGGCCTCCACAGAAGAAAGAGAAAAAAGAGGGTCGTGAAATCATGTGATGGAAACCAGGCTTCCTGGAGATGCTTGTGCCCAAAGACAGACAGACAGACAGACACACACACGAGCACATACACACACACATTAGCACACACATGCATGAACACACACACAAGCACACACAGACATATACACACACATGAGCACACACAGATACACATAAATGAGCACACACACACATGAGCACACACACGGACACACACGCACATGAGCACACACACAGACACACAGATACACACGAGCACACACAGATACACACAAGTGAGCGTGCACACACACACGTGATTCTTAGAACCCGAGCCTGCTCACACATGCTCAGATCCTTCACTTCATGGGCTGTGGCCGGGATAAGGTAGTGGGTACAGGCGGGGACCTGGCAGTGGATCTGCTTCCCTAGAGGTACTGAGGGTCGAGGGCCACAGAGGGTCACTGAGCTACGGAGGGTGTGAAGTTGAGAGTGATGGAGACAGTTCTGTTTTCCTGGATTCCCCTCACCCTCTTTCCATCTGTTTTGTCTATTTCCCTCCCTGGAAGAGCTGGAAAAACAGGCTACATCTCTATTTCCCACACAAGGGAAGGAGAAGGGGATGTGACAGGTGTGTCTCCAGCACTCAGACTGTTCAGCAAATATTGGCTGGAGGGAAGGATGGAGTTAGCTCTCAAGAGGTACTTTCCAGGGGAGGCCACAGAAGCCAAGATATGGAAAGGAAATGGCACATCCTTTCCCCCCAGGATGCATAACTAGGGGGGCAGTCTGAGAGTCTTTATTCTTGTCCTCACCCTCCCCCCACCCAGGCCTGGGACAAGCTGCAAGGATGGCTGAGAGGAAGACAAAGAGCTCTGACCTTGCAGGAGGGAGGCCACATTAGAGGCCACCCTGCCTCCCTAGGCACGCTCGGTGGGGTCAGGCCAGGTCCTCCATGCTGACGGCTGCCTGCCCTTGCCTGTTGCCCCTTGCCCCCCTCCTCAGGGCTTACTCCCAGCCCAGGCCCACCAGGCCCTGATCCACCCCGATGCCCTGTGGCACTGTTCCTGTATTTTCTCCTGGGAGACACGAGGTGAGCTTGTTCGACCTCAGAAGTCAGCTCAGAGATGCCCATCCAGTGGGTACCAGCTGCTCATCTCAGGGTGCAAGCACCCTTCCCCCATCTCACAGTCAGATTTCCTCCCCGGAGCCAGAAAGAGTGCCTGAGCGCCTCCTGCCCCCCTCTGCCCTGCACTTGCTGCCCACAGTCTTCTCCCCACACCACCCAGCCAGCCAAGTCCTCCCTCTCCATGTGGCCCCAGGGGTGAGTGGGTGGGTGGGGAAGGGGCCGCCTCTGCTGCTGGCAAAGGTTATATTTACTCCACTCATGGCTGTTTTCCTTCTATCTCGGTGAGAAGACATGCATGCATCTTCAGCAAAGAGGAGGGGAGCTACCAGGAGGAAGTGACCTCCTAGTGACCAGAGGAGGTGGAAGATATGTTCAGGGTCTTGGGACGGTGGTGCCCCTTCTACGGCCCTTCTCAGCCCTCTGGCCCTGGAGTGGGACTCACCCCTGGAAGCGTCTTCTGTTCGTGCAGGGCGCTCTGGGCCTTCAGGGCTGAATCGCGGGCACAGTATGTCAGGAAGGCACATCCTGAGGAGGGGCAGGGGCAGAGAGGCCGGGTGGGGGTGAGTCCCCATCTCCCCTCCCTAAAAGGCTCCCCTCCCCCTTGAGCCTGAGGACTGGGGAGCTGGTCCCTTCTTGCTACCTTCTGACTGCTGGGGCGGGGAGGTGCCTGAGAGGGGGTGCACGTTCTCCCCAGGAGTCTCTGGGCTGAGGAGCACGGGGCAGAGACCCCGAGACCGGGAGTCTTCCACGGTGGGGTGATGGAAGAGAGAGAAGCCTGGGCTGTCGGAAGCTGGGGCTTTGTGTGGGGGGAGGAGAAGGGGCATGTGATCTCCACACAAGTACGTGTCTGTGGTTTCCTCTCTTCCTTTGCTGGTCTTCTTTCCCCTTCCTCCTTCGCCTCCACCTCCCTCCATCTTGGTCATCACCCCTCCCCTCTCCCATTTTCCCTGTTTCTTCCTTTCTTTCCACCTCCGAGGGTGGAGAGCAGACTAGAGAAGGAAGGGAAGAGCGGGGCACAGGAGTCCCTGGGCTGGTGGAGGGGGAGGCAGTGTGGCCCCTTTGAGCCCCACCGCCAGGGGCTCTCCAAAGCCTGACCCCGGACCTGACTGACCATGGGCCTGACCCTGCTTAGCTGCACAGCCCTGAGGCCTCTCCTCACCCCCAGCTCCCGTAACTTCCCAGTCACTGCACTTCCCACAGCTTCACCAGCCCGTCATTCTACAGTCACTCCAGGCCCCTCTAGTTCTGGAGCTGCCCTGCCCAGTCCATGAATATCCATCCATCCACTCTCTCCAGGTTGAGCATGTGACCCCGGGTCCATACCCCTGTCCCAGTAGTATCTGAGGCTACTAAGACTCTCATCTTGTGCGCGACACCTCCCTCCCACACACACCCCTGCCCACCTTCTGTCTCTCAAACCAGCTCTCTCGTTCCTCCATCCTTCCTTGCGTACACATCCACATCATCTGCCTCAACTCGGGGAGCCACACCTCTGCAGCCCCTTGACAACTCTTCCCCTTCCATGAGGCTCTCCTGAGTCCTCCACCTGGAGTCCCCTGGTCACCCGAGCTGAGTTCTCTTCTAGCTCTTCCATCCACACTCCTCATCCCAGGAACTCTTTTCCTTCCAGATCGGCCTTTTCCAGCCACTCCAGCCCTCCAGCCTGGCCTGTCCCCTCCTCCCAGCCCCCCAGCCCACTCCCTGAAGCCTCTCCAGCCTGGCCTGACCCCTCACCCTTGTGCAGCCCGGTGTACTTGTCCTTGATGACAGTCAGCTCGAAGATCCGACCGAACTGTTCGAAGATGGGTTTCAGGTCCTTTTCCTCCAGGTGCCTCGGGATCTGCCCCACAAACAGCTTGATGGCATCCGGTTCCTTCATCGGGGCGGCCCAGGAGAAGGGGCCGAGGGGAGCAGGGAGAGCCCGAAGGCCAGGGGGAGCTGCCCAGCAAGGAGGCAAGTGGCCGGGGCTGGGGCCCAGCCGGGGCTGGCTTTCCCTGTGGCCCCAACCACAGTGCTAGCAGAGGGGCAGCTCTTCACACAAAGGAGGCCCAGGGAGTTGAAGGCTAGGGGTCAGGGGTCTAGGCAGACACTGTCATGCCACCAGGGGGCATAGCCCAAACAAATGATCTCCCTCCCGGAGAGCTGGCAGAGATCCCAGGATGGGGGGCAGTGTGGCCAAGACCTGGAGGGTCGGGGTGGTAGCAGAGGCACTGGGAACCGGGGGCTGAGATGTGGAGGTGGAGGGCAGGGGGGGCCTGAGGAGGGTGACGGGAAAGGGGGCTGAGGGCTGAGGGTCCTGGTATGGTGGCCAGCGGCGCTGGGAGGGGGGCACGCCTGATGTGGGGCAGGTGGAGTTCTCCTTGGCTTTCCTGGAGGACACCTCCCCTGTGGCTGGTCCTTCTGCTGGGTCCGAAGATCCCTGACGCCAGATGCTTGGTCTCTGATGGCGGCAGGGCTCCGGGGGTCCCTTTGGCCCTGCCGCCCCCCTTCAGGTCCTCCCCTCAGCCCCCCTCCCACCCCCACCCCTGTCCCCGGGCCTGGGCTGCTGCTGGCTGCTCCCGCCGCTGGGGCTGCCTGCTCTCCCGGTCACCTGGGTCCCGGAGCTCTGCTCTCCGGCCGCGCTCTCCTCAACAAAAACCTCCCCCCTCCACACCCCCCTCCCCACTCCCACCTCCTTTCCCCTGACATCAGTGATGTCAGTCTCAGGGGTGGAATACAAATTCTCTACCCTGGAGAGGGACGCACAATCCAGACAAGAGCCACGCCCTCTTTCTATCTCCTTCCTCCCTGACTCCTTTCCCACCCCCAGAAGAGCAGCTGGTCCTGTTGATAATAACCCTTCCCCCGTCTTACTCCCCAATCACGAGTTGGGCAAGGCACTAAGATGGAGAATTTATAGAGGAGCCCTAAGGTGGGGTCCATTGTTCCGGGGGCTGGAGCTGTCCCCGGTGCTGGAAGAGAAGACCCAGGAGAGGGGAGCAAGGGGGAGGAAGAGAAGGGAGCCGGCGTCTGGGGAGACTGAGAGTGGGGAGCCAAGGAAAGAAATCGGGGGAAAGAAGAGGGCATAGAGACAGTTGGGCAGGTTAGGGGTGGGTGAAGAGAAGGGTGTAGCTGGGGAGGGAAGCAGGTCACGGAGCCTGGGGGAAAGGGCAGAAGGGACCCAGAGGGAAATATGGAAACAGGGTTGTGGAAGAGAGAGCAGGGTGAGAAGAGTGCAGAGAGGGAATTGTGTGTGTTCCAGAAAAGAAAGCAAGGAAAACTCGATCTTGCTGGCATTTGCTGACGCCCCCTTCTTGCCCTCTGGGGGGTTTGTGTGTAATAAGTGCGTGGGCAGAGAGGCAGCGGTGGTGGTGACAGCCGGTGGTGACAGTGTCACGGGTGGTGACAGCTTTCTCACTGGGAGGCTCCTTGAAGACCAGGACACCGTTTAATTCCCCATTTTACTGTTCACAGTGTCTAGCACAGTGTCTTACTCACACATAGTAGGAACTTAACAAATATTTCTTGACGAAATAGTCAACGCAAAGAACCTCTGATGAGAGTAGATTCCTGATTGCTTCAGTGGGCAGAATCACAACCGTCAAGCTCCCCTTTAAGTGCAGAGGAGACCCAAACACTCCTTCCTTCTCCTCCCCCTGCCCCAGTTAGGTTCCCTGAGTGGGACTCTGAGAGTCGGGTTGCACAGAAGCACACTTGGGGGCCAGTACTCCCCTAGACAGCCCTCCTGTAGATGACCAGTTTGCCTGATGATGTCGAAGGAGCTTGACCCCTCCATGCACTGGGCTTGCTCACAGTTCCTCCTCAATGCAGAGAGTATCTGTGACCTCAAACCTCCTGGATGGGGCAGCCCTTGCCCGCCATCTGGTGCTCACTTACCAGGGCTCACAGCTTTTGCGGGACACCCTGCCTCCTGTCACCCTTTCGTCACCCCAGAATGAGGCTGATGTCTCCACATCTGAAATCTGTCCCACCTGAATCCCAGCACCCCTTTTCCTAGGCTCTCTGGGCAGGCCAGCTTCTATTCTGGAAAGGGAAGTAATAGTAACACCTCTTAGAGGGCTCTTGGTGTTGGTTCATGTCCTAGGCATTGTTCAAGTGCTTTATATTGACTAACTTGTTTAACCCTCAGCACCACCCTATGATGTAGGCTCTATCATTATCTTCCAGTAAAGATGAGGAAACCAAGGCAGAGAGAGGTTAAATGAATTGCCTAAGGTCATGCATTAGAAAGAGATATAGCTAGCTGAGAGTGGAGGCCAGACAGTCTGGTTCCAAATCCACAGGTTTAACTCCCCTATCACATCTCCTAGGGAGAATGTGGGGAGTGGTTGAGCCTGACTTTTCTTCCTCTTGTGCCTTCATCTGAGCCCTGGGTGGGACATAGCCTTCCTTCTACTGCTCAGTCCTTCATTAGCCCCCTTCCACCCTTCCCTCCTGTGGCCTGAATTCACATTCTGCCAGGTATGTATGTTTGAGAGAGAGAGAAAGTGTTTGTGTGTGTATAGACATGATTATACTTCATTGTATGAATGTCCAGGTCCTCCCTGTAGGGTCCTCTAAAGTGGGTGGGTGGTGGGAGATGGTAGAGGACCACCTGACCACCATTCTGACCAGAGTGGTCAGAATACGAGATGGCAGTGCCAGGGAGTCAAGAGTGCAAACACATCTGGAAAGTAACTTTCCACTCACCTCCCCACCCCCACTGCTCCTTCCCTGGCCTCCTAATCTGATCTTGGTATTTATGGAGATGCTGAACAGATCCGCCCTCTGAGGACAGAGCCTAGGAAGACCCCACGGCCCTGTTGATCTCATTACTCTGGGTCTTGTCAGCAGACCTGCCGCCCTGCTGCTCATTCAGGCTTGGGGCTAATCATATTAATTGAAATATTAAACATTCAGAAAAGCGAATTATAATGAACTCCCCTCACTCCTCCTCTCAGTCAGCAATTGAGGAGACAGCTGCAGGCAGCAAAATGTCTTCAATCCTTCGTTTAGTTTGTGGTCCCCAGATGGAAGGTTTCAGTCTGAGAGGAGAGGCAGGGTTTAGGGGAGAAGAGGTGGGAGCTCTCTTTAGGCCCTAGTGGCTAGGTGACTTTGGGCACACCTCTGTTTTCCTTCCAGCCATGGGGGAGGGTATCCCTATGAGGTAAATGCTGGGGTGGGGGTTGTGTGTGTGGGGAAATGACCAGAGGCCCATACTGGGGAATTGCTCTCCTGGAGGAAATGAGGCTTCCAGCTCCTAGTTCCTCCAAGGTACTTTCTCTTCCCACCACCCCCAAGCTCATCCTTTTTCTTGTGCTTTTGCGCTCAACATTAAGATGTCCTACATTAAAAGATTATTGACTTTATAAAGGGAGAGCACACTCCTGGTTTTAGATTCTTAGGAACTGAGAAGTGCTAAATAATTGGGATGCTTTTCAGAAAGGACAAAATGTAGTGATGGCATGTGTGGGCAGAGTGACTGGTCACCAAATACTTGCTGGCCTCACTAGTTGAAAACAAGAGTGAAGACTTCTGCAGCAGAATCTATAAGAATGTACAGAGAGCACCAGCTCAGGTTGGATGCATGAGATAAGTACTCAGGGCTGGCGCACTGGGAAGACACGGAGGGATGGGATGAGGAGGTGGGGAGGAAGGGGGGATCAAGATGGGGAACACGTGTGGATCCATGGCTGATTCATGTCAATGTATGGCAAAAACCACTACAATACTGTAAAGTGATTAGCTTCCAACTAATAAAAATACATGAAAAAAAAAAAAAAAAAAGAATGTACAGAGAGAATTGATGCTATAACCTTCCTTCCTTCAAGTGGAGAGGTAAGACAGGCCAGCACAATTTACAATAGTGAGAACTGACCCATCACTCGCGCGCATGCTCAGTTGTGTCTGACTCTGTGTGACTCCATGGCTTCTCTGTCCGTGGGATTCTCCAGGCAAGAATACTGGAGTGGGTTGCCGTTTCCTACTCCAGGAGATCCTCCTGACCCAGGGATCGAATTCAAGTCTTAAGCATCTCCTGCATTGGCAGGTGGATTCTCTACCACTGTGCCACCTGGGAAGCTGTTTGAAAAAATGAAAGTAGCTTCTCTCATTTCCACATATGTGTATTTGGGGTTTAGGCCATGGGATGTGGTCAGTCAAGAGAGGCTTGATTGATTCTCAAAGCACAAGAAGAAGCACAAGATTCTCAAAGCCTAGCAGAAGGAGGACATTAATCATTTTATGCATGAGGGTGGGGGGCGTGGAGGGAATTCTGCATGTATATGCCTATTATCTCTGTGTGTGTGTGTAGATTTTCCAGTCCAGGTCAGCACTGTTTACTATAATGCAAGCTATATATATATACATATGTATATATATATATAAATAATTAAAAATTTTCTAGTAGCCACATTAAAGAAAGTAAAAATGAAAAGTCTTTTCATAATATATTTTCTTTAACTGATATATTCAAACTATTATTCAATGAGTATATGATATAGCCAAAATATTCAACATGTAATCAACATAAGGATTAATAATGAGATATTTTACATTTTTAAAATACAGAGTCTGACTTCCCTGGTGGTCCAGTGGTTGAGAGTCTGCCTGCCAATGCAGGGGACATAGGTTCAATTCCTGGTCAAGGAAGATTCCACATGCTGCAGGGCAACTGAGTCCTCAAGCCACAACTATGGAAACTCTCGCATCCTAGACCCCATGCTTTGCAACAAGAGAAACCACTGCAATGAGAAGCCTGAAGACAGCAAATAGTATCCCCCACCCTCAGCAACTAGAGAAAGCCCACGCACAGCAACAAAAATGCAGTGCAGCCAAAAATAAATAAACAAAAGATTAAAAAAAAAATACAGTCTTCAAATCCAGTAGGCATTTAGCAGTTACAGCTCATCTAACACAGCAAATTTCAGCCACAGGTGTCTGGCTATGACCACAGTACAAATCTAGAGGTTTTACTACTAACTTCTCTGGGGAGTGGAGGGGTGGGCAGAGACAGGTCTTGGCTGGGAGAAGTATCACCTCTGATTAACCTCTGCTTCAGCCTAAAAGAATCACTTCCGACAGATGGCAGCTTATCTACCTCTCACTATAATTCACGCTCCTAAAAAACAACCCAAATGATTACTAACCCAGATGGGGTTTCTGGGAAGAAGCTTTTAGGCCACTATTTAATCTACCTCTGGAGGTTTTCTCCTGGCTTGAGAACTGCCAACATTTTCACTTCTTTTCCTCAGTCTTTTTTTTTTTTTGTCCACACTGCAGCTTGTGATATCTTACTTCCCTGACTGGGGATTGAACCTGGCCCCAGCAGTAAAAGCACCAAGTCCTGACCACTGGACGACCAGGGATTCCCTCCTCAGTCTTTTCCGAGAAGCAGATGGCAGAGAGACCCTCCCAGGCCATGGCCTTATATTGGGCAAGCTCTTTCCTTGCTCCTTGGGTGTATGTGCCACATGATGAAGTTGTTCATAAATCTGAAAAGACTGCCGCTCTCTTCCCTGCCTCTCAGGCAGTCTGCTGGGTATGATCTCTGCGGGTGTAGAAACTCAGCACTTGTGTGTATTGTCAGACAGCCTCCTGCCCTTTCTAGGTGCTATTTTCAGCTCTCTGACTTTTTGTCTCACTTTCTCTTCTTAATTAGCTAGTAGAAGAACACATCTTGAAGACCAACTGCCTTTCCCCTCCTGTGTATCATTGGGAGTGGGAGACATGATTTAGAATTTATAAGCAGCACAAGGAGGTCAGTCCAAGATGGGAAACTTCTGGCAGGATGTCCCCAGGTCCTGTCCAGCATTTTTAGCCCGAAAATGTTCCTTCCTTTGTAGAACTCAGTTCATTCCTTGCTATGGGGTGCTTTCATGTTTTGTTAAGAACCCGAGACTTCAGTGTCAAGTGTCTACAGGACAGATGGAGGGGTTTGGCTTCCGGGCCAGTGGAAAGGGAAGAAGCCTAGATTCTCCATTACTACTACTAAGGCTTTAAGTAAGAGGGTCAGGAACCAAATTCTGGGAGATTCTGCCTTAAGGAATCCTTTTTCCAGTTTCACTCTTTTTTTTGTTCAGTTACTCACTCGTGTCCAACTCTTTGCGACCCCATAGACGGCAGCACACCAGGCTTCCCGGTCCTTCACCATCTCCCAGAGCTTGCTCAAACTCATGTCCATTGAGTTGGTGATGCCATCCAACCATCTCATCCTCTGTCATGCCCTTCTCCTCTGCCTTCAATCTTTCCCAGCATCAGAGTCTTTCTCAATGAGTCAGTTCTTCCAATTAGGTGGCCAGAATATCAGAGCTTCAGCTTCAGCATCAGTCCTTCCAATGAATATTCGGGACCGATTTCTTTTACGAATGACTGGTTTGATCTCCTTGCAGTTCAAGGGACTCTGAAGAGTCTTCTCCAACACCACAGTTCAAAAGCATCAATTCTTTGGTGCTCAGCCTTCTTTATGGTCCAACTCTCACATCTATACATGACTACTGGAAAAACCATAGCTTTGACTAGATGAACCTTTGTCAGCAAAGTAATGTCTCTGCTTTTTAAGGTTTGTCATAGCTTTTCTTCCAAGGGACAAGTGTCTTTTAATTTCATGGCTACAGTCACCATCTGCAGTGATTTTGGAACTCAAGGAAATAAAGTCTGTCACTGTTTCCATTGTTTCCCCATCTATTTGCCATGAAGTGTTGGGACTGGATGCCATGATCGTAGTTTTTTGAATGTTGAGTTTTAAGCCAGCTTTTTCACTCTTCTCTTTCACCTTCATCAAGAGTCTTTAGTTCTTCTTTGCTTTCTGCCATAAGGGTGGTGTCATCTGCATATCTGAGGTTATTGATATTTCTCCCGTCAGTCTTGATTCCAGCTTGTGCTTCACCCAGTCCAGCATTTCTCATGATGTACTCTGCATATAAGCAGGGTGACAATATACAGCCTTGAGGTACTCCTTTTCCAATTTGGAACCCATCCGTTGTTCCATGTCCGGTTCTAACTGTTGCTTCTTGACCTGCATACAAATTTCACAGGAGGCAGGTAAGGTGGTCTGGCGTTCCCATCTCTTTAAGAATTTTCCACAGTTGTCTTTCCAGTTTTGCTCTCAAGCTAAAGAAAAAACAATTTGAGGTTGAGTGGGGTCAAGAAGAAGGACTCACTTTCACACAGAGCCAAGCTGGAAATCCAGTCTGCAAATCTGGGGAAGGGGGTCCTTTAGAGTCCCTCCGGACCTTACTCCCTGACTTCAGATTGGCCCCCTCATTGCTTCTCTCAGCCCCGCCCCCTGCTGGAGAGGGCCGGGCTTGAGGGCGGGGCCAGGCTGGGGGCGGGTCCTCACCGGCTGTGCCGCCCGTCGCCTTGACGACCGCGACAAGATGGCGAACCTGCCGGGCTCGATTAAGGGGCTGTACCCCGAAACACTGAGCCCAGAGCAGCTGGAGAAGCTGCGCGGCTTCAAGGTGGGTGCGGTCCCAACTCCCGCCTCCATCGGAGTGCAGCTCCTCCTCGGGTGAGGGCCGGGCCCCGGAGAGAAGGGATTCGGGAGCCTGTGCCCAGATAAAGGGGCGGAAGGCTGGGGGATGGGGACACCTCCGGCGGACCCCTGGCTTCTGGGTCCTTGAACAGATCCCGACAGGCGCTTGAAAGTGCAAAAAGAACTACAATAGGAATGGACCAGAGAAATGGACCGAAATGACTGCCGGATACTTTAACTTAGATACAAACAAGAACTTCCCAACGGTAGAGACCCGACTTTAGTTAAGGCGCCTAAGCCTAAGCCTGAGCCTGAGACAGCAGCCCTGGAGATGTTAATAATCTGTAAGAAGAGAGATGGCTTAACTTTTCAAACATCCTGGGAAGAGACCCGGGTTCAGGGAGCCCCTTGTTTCCCCAAGCCCTCTGCACCTCCACCTGGAACCCTGAAATCTTTCTCTTCATGGAGGGTGACCTTTTGCTCTTGCCCCCCAGATTCAAACTCGGATTACCAATGAGAAGTACCTTAGGACCCACAGAGAAGTGGCGTTGCTCCTAAGTGGTTTCTTCAGGTAGGTGGTTTTCCAGACTGGCCTTGAGTAAATAGTGGAAATTTTTACCAAATCTCGCTGGGGATAGATGAGTGTGAGTCACCTCCTCTTTGTTTAAACACTGTTTGTTGCTTCCTTTAGGGTCTGAAGATTAGAAAATATCCTAAGATCGAATATTTCCTAATGCTGGGGCCTGTGACACCCAGGATTTTCTTGTTATTTCTAGAGGCTTCCTTCAGTTATCTCAAAAATATTAATATGCATTCATTTTATCTGTGAGGATAAATATATACCTTCTGACACTTGGAAGAAGGAATTTGGCATTGAGAAACTCAGCAGACAGCTACTGGGTGTAGAACACTATTCTCCACAGTGGTATTTAACAAGATCATTAGAACTTAAAAAAAAAAAATTACAGATGTCTGGCCTTTCAGATGTACCAGAGAACATTGTTGTAGAAAGACTCCAAGGGTTGGAAGCCACTCCCATGTAAGTCCTGGGGAAAAGAAAACCATTTTCCACCATATCTTGGAAACCTTTTCCCTTCCCCCACACTGCTTTTCAGCGTGGCATTTGCTTGAATGAAAAAATTTCCTAATGGGATGAAAAGCAAGGAACTGAGGGGGAAAAAATCATGGTGCATCAATGGATGGAAACAATAGAGCTATCTCTGTTTGGCTACAGACAAATAGACAAGATTTAAATAATAATGGCTTCCATATCCAGGCACTGTGTTGGTTTCCTGCATTAGCAGTTATCACACTGTATTGTAATTGCATTGTCCATCTTTTGTCTCTCTCCCTGGACCAAAGCTCTAAGCTGGTGGAGCCATGTTTTTGTCCCCAGGGCCCACACAGTGTATGGCAAATCGGTACATTTGTGCTGATTCTCCCAGCAGCTCTACAAAGATAGTTTATTATCAGTTCCATTTTACACATGAAGTACTTTCCCCAGGTGCTGAACCAGGATCCAAACCCCTGGTTTTTCCACTGTGTTTTACTATAAGCACACAGGAGCTGGGAGCCAGAAGTAGTGCTCTCCTTTGTCTTTTAAGGATTTTTTTTTTGCTCATACTGGAGTGCATGCATGATCTTAAGTTCCCTGACTAGGGATTGAACTCAAACTTGAGCCCCCTGCTGCAGAAGTGTGGTAACCATTGGACCATCAGGGAAGTCCCTGTCTTTTTAAAAGTAGGCCTAGAGGGGTGTCTTTCTTCATGCTTCATTGTTCTTCATATTTTAGCCGTTTCTCCAAATGGCAGTGCAGTCTCAGAGGGCAGAGAGGGGAAGGGGAACGGGAAGATGGAAACCTATCTGTGAAGTTTGGTTTTATTTGGGTTAGGGGTAAGGCTTGGCCAAAAGATCGATTAGGGGTCCTCTGACAGTGTCAGCCCTGGGGATCGGGCCATCACTTTCTGTACCTTTTCTTCTAAAGGGAGGTAAAGGAAGACATCTATCCTGTCCTGGGGAGCTCACAATGGAGATTGGGAATAAATGATAAAACCTGAAATATCTCACTATTTGCAATGTTCACAGACAAAAGGATTAAAAGCAGTGGGGGTGGTGAATGAAGAGGGCATTGTTTTAGTCACATGGCAGGAATGGCCCTGCTTCTCTGCCCAGGAACAGTTTCCAGGAGTAGCCTGGTGGCTGCAAGGACAACCCCAGGCAATTTTTCCCTCTCCTTCCTTATCATCCCCCTCTTGGGCCAGGTAGGCCACGAGGCCTCTCCTTTTGCTGTCCCTCAAGCTCCTCTCATGAAATCCTCCTGGCCCTTTTTAGGCCTTTCTTTTTCTGGGATGGAGGTGGGAGGAACAGAGAAGTGTTTGAAGTTTGAGGGTTTGTTTTCGGGCTTATGTGTGTGTGTGTGATTGTTATTTCCTTTGGATGGTACCAGAATGAACCAGAATCAACCTGTCATCGTCACTGGATGCTTCTGATGGTCCTTCCTATGAGAAAAGAGGAACGGAGAAGAGGGGACAGAGTCCAGGGTAGCATGCCTGTCCTCACCTGTCTGCAGGTCTCTGCTGTAGACTCACTGCAAGCCGTGAGAAGCCCCACAGTGTTTTTGTTGGGAAACTGGCTCCCCACTTGGCTCTTCCAGATCCTAATGATTTATGGCCATTCAGCCACAGCTTTCTGGTCTGTACTTATATATACAGTGTATGGAACTCTTCATACCTTGAATTTGGGAACTGAAAAATGGAAGGAGTAGGGATCTAACCTATTTTTAGGCACCCAGAGATCTCAGGTTTTAGGCTGAAGATAGGAAACAAAGTGTGACATTGTAGGAAGGCTTTAGTAGGTGTTTCTGTAAACAGCCAGGCAGATGAATCTTCCCAAACCATAGCACCAATCATATCATTCCTTGGCTGGAAAAAAATCTGCAGTGGATCCACAATACCGCCTTAAAAAATTCAATTGAAATATAAAATAGAAAAGAAAATGGCATGAACTTTCACAAACTGAGAATACACATGGTACTAGTGTCCAGATTAAGAATTAGAATCTGACCAGCACCTCAGACCCTTTGTGGCCCTCTCCAGTCACTTCCTCCAAAAAGTTAGTATCCTGACTTCTTTGTGTGTGTGTGTGTCCTGACTTCTAATTGCTCAGATTTGTATTGCCTTTCTGTATCCTTTGAAAGTGAAATGAAAGTTGCTCAGTCATGTCTGATTCTTTGTGACCCCATGGACTGTACAAGGATTCTCCAGGCCAGAATACTGGAGTGGGTAGCCTTTCCCTTCTCCAGGGGATCTTCCTGACCCAGGAATGGAATCGGGGTCTCCTGCATTGCAGGTGGATTTTTTACCAACTGAGATCTGAGGGAAAGCCCTCTGTGTCCTTTGTATAAATGGAATTCCACAGTATGTGCTCTTTTGTGCCTGGTTCTTTTGCTCAGCAATATCTTGTAGCCCCTCCATTCTCCTTGCTTTATAATATTCCACAGTGGCACTTTACCACACTTTATTTATTCATTCCCATCATCTCTTTTGGGCTTCCCTGGTGGCTCAGATGGTAAAGAATCTGCCTGCAATACAGGAGACCCAGGTTCAATCCCTGGATCAGGAAAACCCCCTGGAGAAGGAAATGGCAACCCACTCCAGTATTCTTGCCTGGAGAATCTCCATGGGCAGAGGAGCCTGGCAGGCTATGGTCCACGGGGTCGTAAAGAGTTGGACACGACTGAGTGACAAACAACATCATCTCTTGAACTGAATAGGAATGTCTCTCCCTGGTCTTTAAGGCCGTCCACACCAGACCCTCCTTCACTTTCCTCTCTTTCCTGCATGTGCCCCCACTCTAGCAAGACTGGACCCCTCTGGTTGTTTCACTGAGTGCTCTTTTAGACACTGGGGAAACAAAAGTGGAGATGACCCGGTTCCTACCCTGGAGGAGTTCACTGTCAATAGACTGTGAGCTGTTCCCTTTACTTTCCGGACCTTTGCTCCTGTTGCTTCCTTGTCCTGGAAGTCTCTTGTCCCTCAGCCCTTGTCCCGTGTGTAACTCAAGGATTCTCAAACGCCAGATGCTGTGTGAAGACTTGGGGGGTCTTGTTTGAAGAGGCAGCCCTCTCTTCTCTGATCTCTCAGCACGCTATTCCGAACCCTCCTGTAGCACTACCTGAAGGTTAGTTGGTATTTTGGGAGCTTCCCTGTTTCCTTGTGCTTGACTGTCTTTTCTTTGAGGTGGGGCTGTATTTATCTTTTTAAAATCAATCCCTCTTATCTTATATAGTGACTTACACCTAATTTGTGCTCAGCAGTTCTCAAGTTGAAGGAGGAGAAGGGAAGCAAAATTGTTGAAACTTGGAAGGCAGGGGCCTCCTGGGCAGGCAGGGCAGCTGTGGCCACGAGGCTATGTTGCAGAACCCTGGCCTTGGAGCCACACGACCTGGGGCTCCACTCCTTTATTTACTCGCTTTATGAACTTGGGCAAATGGTCACCTTTTGAAAGCTTGGTTTCTTCCTGTGTAAAACGGGGCACATCATTGCTGTTTCACAGGGTTGGAGAGTGAGGTAATATTTGTGGACCTGCTTTATGAGCCATAAAACTCCGTGGGATGTGAGGCAGTTTCAGCTTCCCAGTGGACCGGCACTGCGGGTGTCGTCACAGTGTCCACGGGCCTGCAGGGCCAACAACTGTCTCACATCTGTCCTCTCAGCTTTGTTTCCTGCGCTCTCTCTCCCCACCCGTGGCAATTTCTGGTTGCTCTTCCTGGGAAGATTGTGGGTGGCACACCTGTCCCCCAACACGTGAGACCCTCAGGGACGAGGCAGCGAGCTCTTCAGCCCTGGCCTGTCCTCGGTTTTGTGAAATGACTGTCGAGTGAATGACAAGCTTCACTTGGCTACAGCACTCGCTGTTTCTCGAGCTGAGCGTTCCCTAGGCTCCTTGCTTCTGGCCCTGGATCCTGACTTGAAGGAGAATCACATCGGAAAGGGTCCTTTGCGGGAGGCCTCTGGCTCTCTGCCCGCGAGGACAGGTGTGTCTCAGGTCATCAGCCGACAGCTCGGGACCTCCGCCCCGTACCCCTTGTTGTTTTCCAGAGAAATGTTTTTGAAAAGACCAGACGACATTCCGGAATTTGCCGCAGGTGAGTAAGGCAGCATCCGTTTTGGGTGAGTGATCAACGCGCACCAGGAGTGTTCCTGTGAATTGTGACTCGGACAGGGCAGAGCCTGGGATACCACTTCACCTGATGTCTCCCAAGGGAGCTTTTTTCAAAACTCTCTTTCCTGCATGTCATTTCCTCAGAATGAGGACAGATAAGAAATGAGGCAGAACTTCCTCGTGGTAAAGATGGTTAAGAATGTTGAGATTCCCAAAGGGACAGACAGGCAGCTCTTTTCCCGGGAATCTTTTTTTTTTTTTCTCTCCTGGGAATCTTAAAGCAGGAGTCTCAGCCCAGGCTGTGCATTAAAGTCACCTGGGGAGATTTTAAAAAATACGGATGCCTGGCCCCCCCCGCCCCAGGGTTTTATTTAATTAGTCTGGGGTGGGGCCTGGCATCCACGGTTTTAAAGGCTCCCCAGGTGATTCTAATGGGCTCCGCTGCCCTGAGAGGGCTTGAGGTCAATGGTATTTAAAGGGAAGGGGCTAGGTCGACTGATTTCTCGGGTCCTTTTAGCCCTGGGAATCGGTTACAGCCTCACAAGATTCCTGATTGAATCTAAGTACGTCTTTGCTGCCACAGCAGATGCTGCCTCTGATTCACATTATGCCGGGTGTATAAAAATCCTCCTCTGTCGTCATCCTGTGAGAGCCTGGCCCTCCTTGGAGAGGATATTCTCAGAGAGGGCGTGATGTCTCAGACAGGAGCCGGCAGGCCGAGTAGAGACAAGAATAACACTTGGTATTTATTTGGGCCCCAAGATGGGCCTGGAGCAGAAAGCCAGAGACTCATCAACCCTCTAACGGCTTCCTGTGCGTCAGCAAGCTGAGAAGCCAGTGGCAGGGTGGTGTGGTGGGGACCGGGGCCACCCCGTGTCCCCCTTCCTGGGAACTCTGGAGCTGGAGGCTCAGAAGTGCTGGGGGTCGGGGCAGTGCAGATGGTGACCCTGGAATTTGCTGTGACATCTCATATTACATCGTAAAACCGAACCGCAGGAACAGTCCTGCCAAGACAGAGCTGTCCTAACTTTTTAGCAGAGTGAGCTGTCTCTCCCCTCATCTCTTCCCCTTGGGTTTAGATGATTTCTTCTTTTTGATTCTCATCCCAGACTATTTCACGGATCCAAGACTTCCCAACAAGATTCACATGCAGCTAATTAAGGAGAAGAAAGCGGCTTAATTAGCAAAATCACGATGCTCAGCTGTTGAGAGAGACCAGAAAGAATCCAGCCTCTGGTGGGTGTTAACCTCACTTACAGACAGAGGCTTCTTCACTCCTGTGAAAATAAGCACTGGCTCCTCGGCCCGGGGTGTGAAAGAAACCAAACAGTCTGCAGAGAAGTTTCTGCAAGTGTTGAGTTTTCCTGACACTACCTTGGGGAATTAGGGGCTGTGAAGAGAGGCCTAGGGTTTGTCTGGCATATCTGTGGCAGAGACATCCGTCTTCTTAATCTAGTGACGTGGTTGAGGAGAGTGGAAGTTGGAGTAGTTCTGGAGAAAGAGGGAGGCAGCGAAGCGGGGGTGGGATCTGTTACCACAGGCTTCCTGTGAGCTCCTGTAGTGGCCTTTTCCTTGTGTCCTTGGTGGTGGGAGTGGAAGGGCTTCCCCACTGCTTCTGGAAGGGGTGGAGGCCGCCTCCCTCACAGCGTTTGGATTGGGCATCCTCCCATCCCCATCGTCAAGCCAGACTACCCTATGAGGGCCAGCACACATTTTCCAGGCAGGCTTTCTGAAATGATTTGGAAGGTTGGGATTTTTAAATGTGAGGTGGGAAGAAGCCACACTCCTGATTTAGCAGCACCATTTCTTTTTTTGCAGGGTCATCTGAAAGCCAGAGAGCTCTGTTGCCCTCAGTGTGGGTTTCCAGGCTGCCCTGGGCTGCGCCTGCTGTTGCAAAGGCTTTTAAAGATACTCATTAAAAGCAGGCCTTCCTGTGCTCTCTGCTTTATTTCAATCAGGAGGAGGAAGACATCCTTCATGGGAGGCTGCTCTACCCCTCCTCTGACCCGGGAGGTAGCAGGGCCTGTTTCTGTGCCCATGGCAGAGGCCTCTCAGCTCAGCCAGTGGGCTGGTTCATGTGCCTTAGCCCCGTCTACTCCCTGCCCCTCCAGGCTCTCCCTCCCAGAGCCAAGACCGGGCAAAAGAACAGCGGTGAGCATCTGGAGAGGACCACAGCTGGCCATGGTGGTACTCAAACTAGCAGAGTCCGTGCTTCCGAGGTGGCTTTTGTTTTTTATCTCACCTCCGGGGTTACTGTACAGAGTACAGGTGATGATTAACTTTTATTTCCATAGAAGCAATAATAAGAGGAATTGGGTTGGAAGAACAGCAGGAGTGAATGAGATTAGACATAGAAAACCCACTCAGGCTCATGAATAAGAGTGAGGGGCTCAGAGGGGGACTTTGTTTTGGGGGATTTTTAGGAACAAGCTGCCCAGCCATTTCATTTTCAGTGTTAGAGGCAGGAGAGTGGGCCAGCTGGCCTTGTGGAGTCCTTTCTAGGCCTAGAAGTTTTGCATGGATGTGTCTATGTCTCTGGCCTCCACGACGTACTAACTCCACTATAGGAAGGACCTCTCACTTGTGTGTCACTTGTCAGCTTCACCATGGCTACAGAAACACCAAATATTAATAATACAGACTGAAGCAGGGGCTGTATTTATATTTGCCTTGTCTCTGCTGTCTTGTCCCCAGCTACTGTCACCTGAAGTAGTAGAAAAGGCAACCAGATGGGGGCGGTTAGAGAACTGTTGGTCTTCCCTGGTGGCTTAGACGGTAAAGAGTCTGCCTGCAAGGCCAGAAACCTGGATTTGATGCCTGGTTGGGAAGATCCCCTGGAGAAGGGATTGGCTACCCACTCCAGTATTCTTGTGTGGAGAATTCCGTGGAGGAGCCTGGCCTACAGACCATGGGGTCACAAAGAGTTGGACATGACTGAGTGAGTAACACAGAACTATTAAAACTGCAGATAATAAGCTATGCGATAGGAACCTGAGGAGTTATTTTAAGTGCTTTCAGAATCACAGTTCAGCAGCCATGGATCTGATAATGAGCTATCCCTGTTTAGAAAATCCAAACGAAGCTATCAGCCAGACACACATCCACTAAGGACCCCTGATGTGAAGTGTTAGATCAGACACTCTCGGCGCCTTCTGTGGGAGAAGAGACCTGCAGCAATGTGAAGAGAGAGCAGAGTGTTTCTCAGGGTGCTCAAATGCGTGATTTAATACTGTGACTGTACAACGGCCCGTGATTGGGGAGTTTCCTGGTAAAAAGAAGAAATGCATTCCACTGAAAATACATTTGAAAGCCTTTCTGAGTAAAGAATGCACTTAACACAGGTCTTAGTGTGAGAGAGACCGTGTGCTAGGTCCTGGGGATAAGGCGGCGATCGTCCCTCCCTGTAACGGTTCAGGGTCTGGGAGACTGGCCGCTTTACTCCCCAAACCTCAGCTGTCTACCTGTCTCACCTTTTAGATCGAAAACTCCACCAGGGCAGGGACCACACCTAAAAGGCGATCTTGTTCACTGTTGAGTTTCTGACTTCCTATCAGTGTCTGAATACAGCAAGTGCTCAGTGTGTGTTTGTGGAGAGAATGCTTGTATAATTGAGTGACCAATCCCATCGTGTACCTATGATGGTAGCAGGGGCGTGATGCCCGAGGCAGCAGAAGAAAGAACACCTGGTCCGCCTGTGGAGTGAGGGAGGCCTCACGGAAGCTGGCATGTGATGGGTAAGGAGGGGTTTGCCCGCAGACATGAGGGAAGAGGCCTGGGGCAGTCAGGGTGTCTTGGTGCTTCTGTTCTGTTCAGCAGGGTGCTGGTGGCCTGCTGATGCTCATCACCCCTTTCTTCCTTGCTTCCAAAGCAGAAGAGGGCACAAGAGGAGGGGAGGGGAGCAGCTTTGGCTCAGTCCCAAAGCAATGTCTTCTGGCCCCTTCCTCCCTGACTCACTCTCCACACATAGCAGCTAGAATGATCTTTTAAGAAACTTAAATAAGTGTTACTTTCCTGCCTAAAACCCTTTGGTGGTTCTCCATGCACTTGAAATCCAGATGCCTTTCCCAGGACTACAAACCCTCACAAGTCCCTCCACCTTCTAAGACATCCCCCTCTGCTCTCTTCCTCCCGCCTCACTGGGCTCCAGCCACACCAATCATTCCTCTCCTCCTCAAACATGCCAAGGTTGTTCCCACTGCAAGGCCTTTGAACTCTGCCTGGATTTCTCTTCCCCAGAACCTCATAGAGCTAGTGATCCAAGCTGGGGTGCTTTGTGCTGGAGGGAAGAGTCTGCTAAACAGACCGGCCATGCTTTTCTCACGGAGGGCAGCTGCCAGAGCTGGTTCAGGGGCCGCCTCTCTGTGGCTCCCACCTTTCCCCCCATGGTCACAGGAAAAGCAGGAGGACCTGGAAGGGACTTGCCAGTGGTGCTTGCCTGTCTTTTCAGAAAAGCAGAAGCTTCCTCAGGATACCCCCTTCACCGCCACCACCCTCGCCCCGCCCCGCCACCTTTTATCACCATCTTGGCCAGAACTGTGTACGTGGCTCCCTCTTGAACGGTGACTGGGAAACTGAGGGCTTAGCTAGTCAACAGTGCCCTCCGTAGCTTCTTGTCACTTCCTCAGAGAGTCTTTTCCTGGGGATCCAACTGAAGTAACCTCCCCCAGACATTTAAAAATCTTTAATTAAAGTACCGCATCACTGTTTGTTTTCTTTTCAGCACCTACCACTGTCTGATACGATCTTGTCGGCTCGTTTTCTTGCTGCTGTTTGTGGCCCAGGAACCTGAGCCCCAGGGAGCAGCCTTGTCTGTCGTGCTCGTCACTCCCAGGCCGGCACCCGCAGCGCTTGCTTGGATGGGTGGGTGGTGGTTATAAGCCTGACTGTAGGTACCATGAAGGCTTGATTAAGGCGGTGGCATGAAAAGAAATGAATCCTAGTTGTCTTTAGGGGGAGGGATTGCCTGGGCTTGTGATTTGAATGGGGTGGAGTTATAAGGGGGGGTGGTAGATTCTAGACTGACTTCCAGGTTTCTTGTGTGGACAAGGAGAGGGGTGAGAGGATCATTTACGTATGCAGAAGGGTTGCATAAGGGGCAGAGGAAAAGGCGAGATGGATTTACTCTTTGGCTGTGCTGCGTGGCTTGTGGGATCTCAGTCCCCTTGCTAGGGATTGAACCCGGGCCACGGCAGAGAAAGCACTGAATCCTAACCATTAGACCACCAGGGAACTCCCCAGGAGATGAATTAAGACCAAAAGGTTTCCACCGATGTGTAACTGGGTCGTGGGTAATACTGATTCAGTGGGGTTGACAGGAGTTTGACTGCAGTGGACGTAGTAGCGATTGTGAACTGAGGATGTGGAAGTGGATGCATGCTCCCTATGGACATGACCTTCTCGGACCATGGCCGGGAGGAGGATGGAGGAAGGGCAGTAGGTGGAGAGGCAGCATCAGGGGTGGGCTTTTGTAATGGGAGATGCTGAGCATCCAGGGATCTGACGGCTTCCATTGCTGCAGGTCTGTTTTAGGCTAAAAAATGTTTGGAGCATCTCGGAAACGGCAGATGGGCCCTGACATTCAGAAGTAATGGGGACTAATGGGCAGGCCTGACTGCCATCATGCGACCCAGAGCGACCTCCGTGTGAGTTTTCTCATCCTCATAATTGGAGCAGAAGCTCTCATGGGCTTGCTCTCCTCACCGGGTGGGGGGCAGGGCTGGGCCGTTAAGCGTGGGCTCTCGTCTCACTGGATGGGCCTCTGCTGCCCTCTCCTGGGCGAGACGCCACTCGGAGAATGCCCGCTCCAGGCCCAAGTAGTGAGCAAGAGGAAGAGGAACAGGGCTCGGAGTTGGGAGCACGTTCACACATTCCCAGATCCCTATATTAGAAAGTTTATTAGAAGTTGTGAAATCAGGGCCTTATCTCCAGCAGAGCTGCTGCTTTGATGTCTCCTTAGAAGTGTCAGAACGAAAGGTTGCAAGGTTGATTATTCATTCATTTATTTGTTCACTTATTCACTATCCAACAAATACTAGGGTACATTATATAATCAGCATGCAAAGTTTTGGAAATAAGATACACTCTTTCCCTCAAGGAACCCATAGTCTAGAGAGTACCCTTGGATTTGTGGATAATTATAATCAGTTTCAAAAGTGAAATGATCAAAGGGCAAGCCGTTGCAAGAGCACGGGAGGGGTACCTTGGCCAGAAAACATTTCACAGCATGTGGAGCTAAATGCTAACAGATGATCAAGTATCACCAGGCACCAAGTTGCTGCCCAATATCATATTTCCCCATGATTAAATCTGAAGGGCAAGTCTTGTTTCTTCCAAGCAGACTTCTTCCTGAATTCTTTCCTCACTTTTATCTCTGTGCTTAACAGTCTTGCAAGCCCTCGGTTTTCCATATCTGTAAAAAGTGGGACATGCTACTAGATCTGACCTTTGAGCATTGTTGTCATCATGAATCTGAGTTCTAGGGATGGTAACATTTGCTTTGTAAAAACAACTTGGGAGCATGCTAGCACATTCATTATAGACATACAAACCCAGAGCATTTTCAGCATCCATGGGAGGATTCTGCTTTACCAGAAAGAACCAAATGTGCTTTGCATACAGTAGCCTTTCACTAAATGCTTGTTGAAAAAAAAAAACAGGCTGTTGGCACTGATAAAGTATTCCTGTTGTCCCTGTGGGTTGCTGAGTTTCTTCATCTATAAGGGGGATGACATGTCTCTTGTGGACTTGTGTGGGGTGCCGTTACACTTGCAGGCAGCATGCTCATAGTAGGGCTCGGTAGATAGCAGTGCTTATTTCAGTGAGGTGGTAAATTTAACCTGGGACAGGGCATAGTCACTGAGAAGAGTCTCCAGGGGAAGAGGGAATAAACTAAAATTAAATGCAAGTTGATATGTTGGAGTTTAGGGCTACTTGTGGGAGACTGAAGACTCACAGCTTTCTGGAGAAAGCTTCTTCAAGGCCCAACACAACATCAGTAGTCATACTTTGGACCCATCTCTCACAGGCCCCAGGTGGCATGGAATCTAAGACAGGTCCTTCAGGAGCAGGACTTCACAAAGTAGCCTATACTTTGGTCATTGAGCTGGAGAAGTGACAGCATAGAGCACTCAAAGAATTACAGCGATAAGTGCATCTCTGGGAAATGGAAGAACAAAATCCCAATAGTTGTCTGGTAGCTGTACTCAGTTCAATTGCTTAGTTGTATCCAACTCTTTGCTACCCCATGAACTGCAGCACAACAGGGTTCCCTGTCCATCACCAACTCCTGGAGCTTGCTCAAACCCATGTCCATCGAGTCGGTGGCCATACAACCATCTTGTCCTCTGTCGTCCCCTTCTCCTCCTGTCTTCAATCTTTCCCAGCATCAGGCTCTTTTCCAATGAGTCAGTTCTTCACATCAGTTGGCCAAGTATTTCAGTTTCAACTTCAGCATCATTCCTTCCAAAGAATATTCAGGACTTTCCTTTACGACTGCCTGGTTTGATCTCCTTGCAGTCCAAGGGACTCTCAAGAGTCTTCTCCAACACCACAGTTCAAAAGCATCAATTCTTTGGTGCTCAACTTTCTTTTATAATCCAACTCTTCACATCCTTACATGACTACTGGAAAAACCATAGCTTTGACTAGACAGACCTTTGTTGGTAAAGTAATGTCTCTGCTTTTTAATATGCTGTCTAGGTTGGTCATAGCTTTTCTTCCAAGGAGTAAGCGTCTTTTAATTTCATGGCTGCAGTCACCATCGGCGGTGATTTTGGAGCTCAAGGAAATAAAGTCTGTTACCATTTCCATTGTTTCCCCATCTATTTGCCATGAAGTGATGGGACCAGATGCCATGATCTTAGTTTTCTGAATGTTGAGTTTTAAGCCAACTTTGTCACTCTCCTCTTTCACTTTCATCAAGAAGCTCTTCAGTTGCTCTTTGCTTTCTGCCATAAGCGTTGTGTCATCTGCATATCTCAGGTTATTGATATTTCTCCCGTCAATCTTGATTTCAGCTTGTGCTTCATCCAGCCTGGCATTTCACATGATATACTCTGCATGTAATTTAAATAAGCTTTATTGACTACGCCAAAGTCTTTGACTGTGTGGATCACAACAAACTGTGGAAAATTCTTCAAGATATGGGAATACCAGACCACCTGACCTGCCTTCTGAAAAATCTTTATGCAGGTCAAGAAGCAACAGTTAGAACTGGACATAGAACAATGTACTGGTTCAAAGTTGGGAATGGAGTACGACAGGGCTGTATATTGTCACCCTGCTAATTCAACTTATATGCAGAGTACAACATGTGAAATGCCAAGCTGGATGAAGCACAAGCTGGAATCGAGATTGACGGGAGAAATATCAATAACCTCGGATATGCAGATGACACTACCCTTAAGGCAGAAAGGGAAGAAGAACTAAAGAGCCTCTTGATGAAAGTGAAAGACAGTGAAAAAGTTGGCTTAAAACTCGACATTCAGAAAACTAAGATCATGGCATCTGGTCCCATCACTTCATGGGAAATAGATGGGGAAACAGTGGAAACAGTGACAAACTTTATTTTGTTGGGCTTCAAATCACTGCAGATGGTGACTGCAGCCATGACATTAAATGATGCTTGCTCCTTGGATGAAAAGTTATGACCAACCTAGACAGCATATTAAAAAGCAGAGACATTACTTTGCCAACAAAGGTCTGTCTAGTCAAAACTATGGTTTTTCCAGTGGTCATGTATGGATTTGAGAGTTGGACTGTAAAGAAAGCTGAGCGCCGAAAGAATTGTTGCTTTTGAACTGTGGTGTTGGAGAAGACTCTTGAGAGTCCCTTGGACTGCAAGGAGATCCAACCAGTCCTTCCTAAAGGAAATCAGTCCTGAATATTCATTGGAAGGACTGATGCTGAAGCTGAAACTCCAATACTTTGGCCACCTGATGCGAAGAACTGACTCTTTGGAAAAGAGTCTGATGCTAGGAAAGATTGAAGGCAGGAGGAGAAGGGGACAACAGAGGATGAGATGGTTGGATGGCATCACCAATTCAATGGACATGAGTTTGAGTAAATTCTGGGAGTTGGTGATGGACAGGGAGGCCTGGCGTGCTGTAGTCCATGGGGTCGCAATGAGTCAGACATGACTGAGTGACTGAACTGAACTGGTTGGTGTACTCTTTTCCCAATTTGGAACCAGTCTGTTGTTCCATGTCCAGTTCTAATGGTTGCTTCTTGACCTGCATACGGATTTCTCAGGAGGCAGGTCAGGTGGTCTGGTATTCCTATCTCTTTCAGGATTTTCCACAGTTTGTTGTGATCTACACAGTCAAAGGCTTTGGCATAGTCAATAAAGCAGAAGTAGATGTTTTTCTGGAACTCTCTTGCTTTTTTGATGATCCAGCAGATGTTGGCAATTTGATCTCTGCTTCCTCTGCCTCTTCCAAATCCACCTTGGACATCTAGAAGTTCATGGTTCACGTACTGTTCTTGGGGCCTGGCTTGGAGAATTTTGAGCATTACTTTGCTAGCGTGTGAGATGAGTACAGTTGTGCAATAGTTTGAGCATTCTGTGGCATTGCCTTTCTTTGGAATTCAAATGAAATTGGGATTGGAATTGCCTTTCTTTGGGATTGGAATGAAAACTGACCTTTTCCAGTCCTGTGACCACTGCTGAGTTTTCCAAATTTGCTGGCATATTGAGTGCAGCACTTTCACAGCATCATCTTTTAGGATTTGAAATAGCTCAACTGGAATTCCATCACCTCCATTAGCTTTGTTCATAGTGATGCTTCCTAAGGCCCACTTGACTTCACATTCCAGGATGTCTGACTCTAGGTGAGTGATCACACCATCGTGATTATCTGGGTCATGAAGATCTTTTTCGTACAGTTCTGTGTATTCTTGCCACCTCTTTCTTAATATCTCCTGCTTCTGTTAGGTCCATACCATTTCTGTCCTTTATTGAGCCCATCTTTGCATGAAATGTTCCCTTGGTATCTCTGATTTTCTTGAAGAGATCTCTAGTCTTTCCCATTCTGTTGTTTTCCTCTATTTCTTTGCATTGATCACTGAGGAAGGTTTTCTCATCTCTCCTTGCTATTCTTTGGAACTCTGCATTCAAATGGATATGTTTCCTTTCAATAGTGTGAAAAGGTAGCTGTAGGGTGTACATCAGTTAAGCTGTACCTGAGAATGAAATCTGATGGAAAGAGGCTAAGTGGGTTACTGTGTTTTGTTTCCACACTTAAGAGAAATCTAGAAACCAAAGGGAAGGACTGAATCATAGAATTTCTTCAAGTAGAAATTTCTTTGGAGATCAGCCAGTCCAGTCTTATTTCACAGATGGAAAAACTTATACACAGATGACAGTGTGGCACAGGGGGCTGGCACTCTCCTGATGTCAAATCTGATGTGATTCCAGTATTTCACACTGGAAAAAAACTACCTAGACTCGTTTAGCTTGGAGAACAATGGCTAGATGACAGTTCGGGAACAAGGACGTACTGTGTGTCCAGGGATAATTAACTTACTCTAACTGTAGGTGAGGTCAAAATCCGTTCATTTATCAGCAAACGTTTTGAGTGTGTGCCAGCTCTCTCTCATTCAAGGTCACTTCCATCTCCATGCTTTTCATTTCTCAGTTCTGTATATCATCTTGCACTAGATGTTATGGGAGGACCTATCAAGTGTAAAGAAGGGAAGCTCACCCCTTAGAGAGAAGGTAAGATTCACAGTGTATTTTTTTTTTTTTCTGGCTGAGGCATGTGGAATCTTAGTTCTCTAACCAGGGATCAAACCTGCTCCCCATGCAGTAGAAGCATGGAGGCTTAACCATTGAACCACCAGGGGAGTACCCAGCTTATTTCACTGGAGAAGGAAATGGCAACCCACTCCAGTACTCTTGCCTGGAAAATCCTGTGGATGGAGGAGCCAGGTAGGCTGCAGCCCATGGGGTCGCTACGAGTCGGACACGACTGAACGACTTCACTTCACTTTATTTCACGTAGCTTATATTTAAATCTATCTGTATTCATTAGCTTGTTCCTTTATCTGATGGATAGTAGTCCCTTCTTTGTGTACCAGTTGATGGCCATTTGGGGAAATAAAGCTTTGATGAACATTAAATTAATAATATTAGTAACTTTTCATTTCTCCTTAGTAAATATCTAGGAATGGGACTGCTGAGTTAAATGGTAAGTGTATATTTAACATAGTAAAGAATTGCCAAGTTCTTTTTCACAGTGGCTGCCCCATTCTGCATATATATTGTGGCTCAGCAGGTAAAGAATCTTCCTGCAGTGCAGGAGACCTGGATTTGATCCCTGGGTTGGGAAGATCCGTTGGAGAAGGGAAAGGCTACCCACTCCAGTGTTCTGGCCTGGAGAATTCCATGGACTGTATAGTCCATGGGGTCGCAAAGAGTCGGACACGACTGAGTGACTTCACTTAACCCATTTTACATTCCTACCAGCATTGTATGACCAGTTTCTCTGTATCCTCACCAGCATTTGGTATTGTCACAACTTTTTTTGTTTTTTTCCATTTATTTTTATTAGTTGGAGGCTAATTACTTTACAATATTGTAGTGGTTTTTGCCATACATTGACATGAATCAGCCATGGATTTACATGTGTTCCCCATCCCGATCCCCCCTCCCACCTCCCTCCCCATCCATCCCTCTGGGTCTTCCCAGTGCACCAGCCCTGAGCACTTGTCTCATGCATCCAACCTGGGCTGGTGGTCTGTTTCACCCTAGATAATATACATGTAACTTTTTACTTTAACCATTCTGATAGGTGCATAGTAATATTTCCTTGTGGTTTTAATTCGCACTTCTCTGGCTAATTGTGTTGAACATCTTTTCATGTGCTTCCTGTCCCTCATTATTTCCTTTTTAGTTTAGTGAAATATATATTCATGTCTTTTGCCCATTTTCTGACTGGATTGCCTGTGTCCTTTTTTTTTTTTTTTAATTGAGAGTTAGTTTATTTAGATATATAGATATATGGTTTGCAAACGTTGTTTCCCAATAGTCTGTCTTTTCATTCTCTTCACATGAGCTTTCAAAGGAGCACACATTTTTAACATTGATGAGATCCAAATTCTTGATTTTTCCTTTTATAGAGCATGTTTTTGTTGTCAAATTTAAGAACTCTTTGTCTAATCCTAGATTTTAAAGATTTTCTCCTTTAAAAAAAGTTCTATAATTTTACAATTTACATTTAAGTCTGTGGCCATTTTGAGTTGATGTTTGAATAAGGTATTATACTTAGGTTGAATTTCGTTTTGGGCCTCTGCCTATCTAATTGCTCCAGCATCATTTGTTGAAAAAGCTATCTTTCCTCCATTGAGTTGCTTTGGTATCTTTGTCAAAAAAAGGAGTAGAACATATTTGTGTGGGTCTGTTTCTGAGATCTCTGTATTTTTCCTCTTATTGATGTGTCTGCCCTTCCACCTATAATACACAACATTGATTATTGTCACTATATATTAATAAAGTTGGGTAGATGGATTTATTACACTTCATTGTTTTTTTTTCTAAAATTATTTTAGTTGTTCTAGTTCCTTTGCCTTCCATATAAATTTTGGAACAATACTATATTTGTCAACAAAAAATGTTAGGATTTTGATAGTAAATTTCATTAAACCCACATATCAATTTGGGGGGGAGAATTGACACCTTTATTAAGTTGAGTCTTCTGATCCATGAACATAGAATGTCTCCATTTGTTCAGATCTTTATTTCAGTAACATTGTATAGTTTGTATTTATTTTGTTATTTATACCTAAGCATGTTTTGAGCAATGATAAATAGTATTTTTAATTTTGGTGTCCACATAGAGGGGTGTGTGTATTATAATGCACTGTTGACCAGAGACATATTAATACATCTTTTGTTACCCAAATGTTATTGACTGGAGACATCTCCATATTCATTTACATGATAATTCGCTGGCCACAGGCATTAGTTTCTGCAGAGATCCCCCAGTCAATAATGTGTTAATTTGCTCCTAGGAGGTTTTTTGTAGGTTCACTAAGATTTTCTACGTAGAAAATTTGGCATCCGCAAATGGGGACAGTTTTACTTTTTCTTTTCAAATCTGTATGCCTTTTTATTGCCTTTTCTTGCCTTATTGCACTGTCTAGAACTACTGGCACTATTTTGAATAAGAGCAATGAGAGCAGATATACTTGCTTTGTTCCTGATTTTAGGAGAAGAGCACTCACTGAGACTTTCAGCATTGAGTGTAGTGTTAGCTGTAGGCTTTATAGGTGTTCTTGTCAAGTTTTAGAGATTTCCTTGAATTCCTGTTTTCCTGAGAGTCTTTATTTTTTTTTTTTAATCACGAGTGGGTGTTGAATTTTGTCAAATGATTCTTTGAATCAATTGATATAATCATGTGATTTTCTTCTTCAGAGTCTTAATATAGTGGATTACATGGGTTGATTTTTTAATATTAAATCATACTTGCCTCCCAGGAATAAACTCCACTTGGGCATGGTATATAAATCTTTCCATACGCTGCTAAACTCTATTTGCTGATACTTTGTTAAGGATTTTTAGATTTATATTCATGAGAGGTATTTGTCTGTACGTATCTTTCTTTTGTACTGTTGTAGTCTGTCCCCTCTCCCCACCCCTGGGTATATATAACTTCATAAAATGAATTGGGAAGTATTCTCTCCTCTTCTACTTTGTGAAAATGATTATGTAGAATTGGTGTTAATTCTTCTTTAAACAGTTGGTAGAATTCTCCAGAGAAACTATATGGGCCTCAGGTTTTTGATTTTTTGGTGGTAGGGGAGAAGGGGACACTTTAAAACTACTCAGTTTTCTTAATTGTTATCAGTTCAGTTCAGTTCAGTCACTCGGTCATGTCCGACTCTTTGCAACCCCATAGACTGCAGCACGCCAGGCCTCCCTGTCCAACACCAACTCCAAGAGTTCACTCAAACTCATGTCCATTGAGTCAGTGATGCCATCTAACCATCTCATCCTCTGTCGTCCCCTTCTCCTCCTGCCTTCAATCTTTCCCAGCCTCAGGGTCTTTTCAGATGAGTCAGCTCTTCACATCAGGTGGCCGAAGTATTGGAGTTTCAGCTTCAACATCAGTCCTTCCAATGAACATTCAGGACTGATTTCCTTTAGAATGAGCTGGTTGGACTCCTAGCAGTCCAAGGGACTCTCAAGAGTCTTCTCCAACACCACAGTTTAAAAGCATCAATTCTTCGGCGCTCAGCTTTCTTTATAGTCCAACTCTCATATCCATACATGACTACTGGAAAAACCACAGCCTTGACTAGATGGACGTTTGTTGGCAAGGCAGTGTCTCTGCTTTTTAATATGCTGTCTAGATTGGTCATAACTTTTCTTCCAAGGAGTAAGCGTCTTTTTATTTCATGGCTGCAGTCACCATCTGCAGTGATTTGGAGCCCCCCAAAATAAAGTCTGCCACTGTTTCCAGTTTCTCCATCCATTTGCCATGAAGTGATGGGACCGGTTGCCATGATCTTTGTTTTCTGAATGTTGAGCTTTAAGCCAACTTTTTCTCTCTCCTGTTTCACTTTCATCAAGAGGCTCTTTAGTTCTTCTTCACTTTCTGCCATAAGGGTGGTGTCATCTGCATATCTGAGGTTATTGATATTTCTCCCGTCAACCTTGATTCCAGCTTGTGCTTCCTCCAGCCCAGCATTTCTCATGATGTACTCTGCATATAAGTTAAATAAGTAGGGTGACAATATACAGCCTTGACGTACTCCTTTTCCTATTTGGAACCAGTCTGTTGTTCCATGTCCAGTTCTAACTGTTGCTTCCTGACCTGCAAACAGGTTTCTCAAGAGGCAGGTCAAGTGGTCTGGTATTCCCATCTCTCAGAATTTTCCACAGTTTATTGTGATCCACACAGTCAAAGGCTTTGGCATAGTCAATAAAGCAGAAGTAGATGTTTTTCTGAAACTCTCTTGCCTTTTTGATGATCCAGCGGATGTTGGCAATTTGATCTCTGCTTCCTCTGCCTTTTCTAAAACCAGCTTGAACATCTGGAAGTTCATGATTCACGTATTGTTGAAGCCTGGCTTGGAGAATTTTGAGCATTGCTTTGCTAGCGTGTGAGATGAGTGCAATTGTGCAGTAGTTTGAGCATTCTGGGGCATTGTCCTTCTTTGGGATTAGAATGAAAACTGACCTTTTCCAGTCCTGTGGCCACTGCTGAGTTTTCCAAATTTGCTGACATATTGAGTGCAGCACTTTCACAGCATCATCTTTCAGGATTTGAAATAGCTCAACTGGAATTCCGTCACATCCACTAACTTTGTTCGTAGTGATGCTTTCTAAGGCCCACTTGACTTCACATTCAAGGATGTCTGACTCTAGGTGAGTGATCACATCATCGTGATTATCTGGGTCGTGAAGATGGTTTTTGTACAGTTCTTCTGTGTATTCTTGCCACCTCTTTCTTAATATCTTCTGCTTCTGTTAGGTCCATACCATTTCTGTCCTTTATTGAGCCCATCTTTGCATGAAATGTTCCCTTGGTATCTCTGATTTTCTTGAAGAGATCTCTAGTCTTTTCCATTCTCTTGTTTTCCTCTATTTCTTTGCACTGATCACTGAGGAAGGCTTTCTTATCTCTCCTTGCTATTCTTTGGAACTCTGCATTCAAATGGGTATATCTTTTCTTTTCTCCTTAATTGTTATAGGTTTGTTCAAATGATATATTTCATATTGGGTTGTTTGTAATGTTTTTCCCAAGGATTTAATCTGTTTTGTCCAAGTTCTCAATTTTATGTGTATAGAGTTCATAGTATTCCCTTATCTTTTTAGTATTTGCGGGGTTTTTATTGATATGCCATGTTTCATTCCTGTGTTTGTAATTTTGTCTTGTCACTCTTCCTAGGGGTTTGTCAATTTTATTGATTTTTTTCCTTTCAAAGAACCACCTCTTTGTTTCATTAATATTCTCTATTGTCTTTCTTTTATAAGTTTCATTGATTTCTGTTCTGTTTCCTTATCTTTTTTTATTTTCTTGCTCATCCTTGTTATGGGTTTAGTTTGATCTTTTTCTAGGTTCTTGAGGTGAGAGTTTAGATGATTGATTTTAGACCTTTCTTTTCTAGTGTATGCATTTAGTGCTATAATTTCCCCTCAGTACTGCTTTAGCTGTGTGCCCAAATTTTAATATATTGCATTTTCATTTTTATTTAGTTCGATGTATTAGAAATTTTTTTTTCCTTGAGACTTCATTGAGCCATAAGTCAGTTTCCAAGTATTTGGAGATTTTCCTCTTATTCTTCTATTATTGATTTCTAGTTTGATTTCAGTTCTTTTAAACTGGTTGAGACTGGTTTTATAGTCCAGGATATGGCCTATGTTGGGAGAATAAAAAAATATGCATTCTGCTCTTGTTGGGTAGAGTGTTCTATAAATGTTGATAAAGTCCTGTTGGTTGATGGTGGTGTTGAATTTTTCTGTATCTTTGCTCATTTTCTGGTGGTTCTATCAGTTACTGAGTTACTGAAGTCTCCAAGTATAATTCTGGATTTGTCTACTTTTTAGTTCAGTTCATTTTTGCTTCAGTTGTTTTTCACCTCTTTGTTTGGGGCATATACATTTAGGATTGCCATGTTTTTCTTAGTGGACTGATCTTTGTATTATTATATAGTGATCTTCTTGATCTCTGGTAATTCTTTGTTCTGAAGTTTACTCTATCTGATATTAATACAATCACTCCCACTTCCCATTGTTTAATATTTGCATGGTATAACTTTTCCCATCCTTTTAACTTGACTATATCATTATATATATTTATATATTTTATATATATATATATATATACATATGGGGCTTCCCTGGTGGCTCAGACAGTAAAGAATCTGCCTGCAATACAGGAGACCCAGGTTTGATCCCTGGAGAAGGGAATGGCAACCCATTTTAGTATTCTTGCTTAGAGAATCCCATGGACAGAGGAGCCTGGCAGGCTACAGTCCACGGGCATAGAGTTGGATACAACTGAGAAATTAGCCAATTAACACTTTTACTTTCATATATATATATACATACATATATATATCTTCCGGTTTTATTGAGATATAACTGACATACAGCACTGTATAAGTGTAAGGTGTACAGCATAGAGATTTGACTTACATACATCATGAAGTGATTATAACAGTAAATTTAGTGACAGTCCATTATCTCATATACAAAATTAAAGTAATAGATACATTTTTCCTTGTGATAAGAACTCTTAGAATTTGCCCTTAACTTTTATTTATAACATATAGCAGTGTTAATTATGTTTATCATGTGCATTATATCCCTAGTACTTATAACTGGAAGTTTGTACCTTTTGACTATTTTCATCCAGTTCCTCTTCTGCTCATTGTATCATTATATTTCAAGTGAGTTTTCAGTAGACAGTATCTATTTGGGTCATATTTTTTTTTCACCAACACTGTTGATTTCTGTCTTTAATTGATGTATTTGGACTATTGCATTTAATATATTTATTGGTATGTTAGAGCTTAAGGCTGCCATTTTACTTTTTGTTTTTACTGTTTCTATATTCTTTTTCCTGTCCTCCTGAGGATTATTTGGAAATTTTTTAGAATTCCATTTTGGTTTTGAGTGTATCTCTTTGTATAGCTTTTTAAAAAATTGACTGCTGTAGGTATTACATAATTTATCATAGCCTACTGATGTTATCCTTTACCAGCTTGAGTGAAGTATGGCAACCCTACATCTGTATAATACCCTATCTCTCTCGTTTATAGTTCTTTAAAACATTCCCTCTATGTATCATTAGGAGCTTCCCTGGTGGCTCAGATGGTAAAGAATCTGCCTGCTAATGCAGGAGACCTGGTTCGATCCATGGTCAGAAAGATTTCCTTGGAGAAGGGCATGGCAACCCACTCCAATATTCTTTCCTGGAGAATTCCATGGACAGAGTAGCCTGGCGGGCTACAGTCCATGGGGTTGCAAAGAGTCAAACATGACTGAGTGACTAACATACACACACACATATTGTTAGAACCAGATCAGACGATGTTAATATTTTTTCATCAGTTGTCAGACATAATTTATAAAACTCAAGAGGCGATCTATTGACTTTACCCATATTTTCACTAACCCTGCTGTTTCTTTCTTCCTGCTATTCCAAGTTGTTTTTTTCTTTATTGTTTCCTTTCTGTTTAGAGAATTTCCTTTAGCCATTCTTTTTTGTTGTTGTTTTGATTCCCCATGAGAACCCCCATAGACAAAGGAACCTGGCAGGCTACAGTCCATAGGGTCGCAAAGAGTCGGACATGACTGAAGTGACTTAGCACACATGCATGATTTTCTTTTTTTTTTTAAAATTCATTTATCTATTTTAATTGGAGGTTAATTACTTTACAGTATTGTAGTGGTTTTTGCCATACATGGACAGGAATCAGCCATGGGTGTACATGTGTTCCCCATCCTGAACCCCCCTCCCACCTCCCTCCCCATCCCATCCCTCAGGGTCATCCTAGTGCCCCAGCCCTGAGCACCCTGCCTCATGCATCGAACCTGGACTGGCTGTCTGTTTCACATATGATAATATACATGTTTCAATGTTATTCTCTCAAATCATCCCACCCTCGCCTTCTCCAAAAGTCTGTTCTTTACATCTGTGTCTCTTTTGCTGTCTCACATATAGGGTCATCGTTACCATCTTTCTAAATTCCATATATATGTGTTAATATACTGTATTGGTGCTTTTCTTTCTGACTTACTTCACTCTGTATAATAGGCTCCGGTTTCATCCACCTCATTCAAATTGATTCAAATGCATTCTTTTTAATAGCTGAGTAATATTCCATTGTGTATAAGTACCACAGCTTTCTTATCCATTCATCTGCCAGTGAACATCTAGGCTGCTTCCATGTCCTAGCTGTTGTAAATAGTGCTGTGATGAACATTGGGGTACATGTGTCTCTTTCACTTCTGGTTTCCTTGATGTGTATGCCCAGCAGTGGGATTGCTGGGGTCATATGGCAGTTCTATTTCCAGTTTTTTAAGGAATTTCTACACTGTTCTCCACAGTTAGCCATTCTTTTAGAGTCAGCCTACTGGTGACAAACTTTTAATTTTCCTTTGTCTTAATTTCCCTGTCATTCCTGAAGGATATTTTTTTTTCCTAGGTATAGAATTCTGGGTCAACAGTCCAACATTTGAAAAATATGGTATCAACTCCTTCCTGCTTCCATGGTTTCTGATGAGAAGTCTGCTGTCATTTGAATTGGGTTGTTTTTCCCTTAGCAGCAGTGTCATTTTTCTCTAGCTGTTTTCAAGACTTTTTGTCTTTAGATTTCAGAAGTTGGGTCCTGATATGTCTTGGCATGGATTTCTTTTGAGTTTATCTTGTTTGGGGTTTGCTTAGTTTCTTGAATCAATATGTTTGTCTCTTAACAAATTTGGGAGGTATTCAGACATTATTCTGTTGTGTGTATAAATATATATATATTTAACCCTGCCTTCTTTCTCCTTTCCTTCTGGGACTCCAGTGACAGAAATATTAGATCTTTTGTTATAGTCTCACAGGCCTCTGAGGCTCCGTTCTCCCCCGCACCCCCCCCCCCCAGTTCTGTTTTCTCTGTGTTGTTCATAGTGGGTAGTTTCTGTTGTTCTCTTTTTCAGCCCTTTCCTCTGTCCTCTGTTTTGCTGCTGAGTCCATCCACTGAACTTTTCATTTCCATTATTACATTTTATAGTTACAATATTCCCACTTAATTCTTCTTTGTATTGTCTATTTCTCTCTAAGCTGTTTTATCCTGTATGTTCAAAGCATATTCATAATTGCTTGTTGAAGCATTTTTCTCATGGCTGCTTTAAAATATGCCAGGTAATTCTAATATCTCTATCATCTCAGCACTGGCATCGATTTTCTTTTTTCATTGATTGAAATCATCTTGGTTCATGGTAAGAGGACAGATTTTTAAAAATTGGAATCTGGACATTTTTGTATTATGAGACTCTGAATCTTAATTTAAAACTTACTTCTGTTTTAACTGACTTTCTCTTATACTGCTTTGGCACAGAAAGGGGAAATAGGTCATTACTGCCAAGTACAATTTCAGATTTTACCCCTTACCTCCATTGACACCAAGGCACGTGGAGCTTCTCTTCCCTGTTAGGTGGGGATGTGAGTCCAGCTTCCTACATGGTCTCCACTGACACTGTGGTCAATGTGGCCTCATTACTGCTGGGTAGCGGTGAAAGTGCAAACTCCCCACTAGGCCTCCTCTGACTCAACCCTGTAGGAAGGCAGAAGCATGCCTCTTTCCTGCCAGCTGGGAGTGAATTCCAGGTTCCCTGCTGACACCAGGGAGGGATAGGACTCATTACTGGCTGGTGGAGGGGAAGGTTGTAGCTTCTTATTTGCCCTTCTGTGGCACCGCCCTGGCAGGGGTGCTGGCCTGGGTGTTAGAACCTTTGTAGAGGACGGAGGTCTAGAGCCCCCTCGGCCTTGGTACGGTGGCGTTAGGGCCAGTGTTGTCTGTGGTGTTTGGCCAGAGCAGAGCAGGTAACTGTCTCAAAGGTTTTTTGCTAAGGCTGCTCCTTTGCTTTGACTCAGAGCAGGCTTTTACTGAGGCTTATTATTTGTACTTTTATTTGTACCCCAATTTGGCCTTTCCAGGTTGCTGGTTCTTCAAATCTGGGATAAATGAGGCAAAAAGAAAATCCAAGGGATTCACTGCAGTGTTGTTCCTTGGGTCCCACCATTCCTAAGCAGTATGCTTTCTTCTTTCCACTTCTCAGTGGTCTTTGTTTCATGTGTAATTTCTAGGATTTATAGTTGTACTAGGAATGGTGAAAGTATATTTACTCCACCTTCCCCCGAAGTAGAAGTTCCATCAGCGTATTTTTCATGTTAGGTATTGTGTTCTTCATCTCTGAAAGTGAAAGTCACTCAGCTGTGTCCGACTCTTTGCGACCCCATGGACTGTACAGTCCGTGGAATTCTCCAGGCCACAATACTGGAGTAGGTAGCCGTTCCCTTCTCCAGGGGACCTTCCCAAGCCAAGAATCGAGCCAGGGTCTCCTGCATTGCAGACGGTTTCTTTACGGCTATCAGGGAAGCCCCACTAGAAGAAAGTTCCATCAATGTATTTTCCACGTCAGGTATTGTATTCTTCATCTTTAGAAGTTCCATTTGGGTCTTATATTCTCTCATAATTTTGTTTGCTTTTACAGCTGTAAATGTCTGAAGCATATTTATAGCTGTTTTATTTTTATTTTTTTTTTATTTATTTTTATTTTTTAAAAATTTTTTTTTATTTTTTTATTTTTTATTTTTTTAATTTTTTTTTTATAGCTGTTTTAATTCCACCATCACTGTCATTTCTAGGAAAATTTCTCTTGGTTAGGATAACATTTTCCTGACTCTCTTTATGTCGTTTTTTATGGTAATATTTGATTGGCTGGCTCTGTGGTAAAGACTCCACCTGCCAGTCCAGGATGTGCAAGAGACGTGTTTGATCCCTGTGTTGGGAAGATCCCCTGGAGTAGAAAATGGCAACCCACTCCAGTATTCTTTCCTGGAAAATCCATGGACAGAGAAGAGAAGCCTAGTGGGCTACATTCCATGGGGTCACAGAGAGTCACATATGACTGAGCATGCATGCATGCTGATTGGGCATCAGACATTGGGAATTTTGTTTAGAGTCATATTTTATGTTTGCTGCATCTTTCATGAGTGTTGGTCTTGGTTCTGACATGCATGGTTATCAGTATGATCCTTTCAGGGCTTGCTTTCAAGCTTTGCATGGTGGGTCCAGAGTAGCCTTTATCCTAATGCCCTTTTGAAGACTCCACCTGGTTCTCTATAAGATCTATCCACAGTCAGGAATACAAACAGAACATTCCCAGTATTGTGTGTGGGAGCTCTGAGAACTGTTTGGCTTACTGTCTTTTGGTTTTCCCCACTCCTCAGTCTCATGGTTTCACCCCACACATCCAGAGATCAGTATTCAGACCAAGGTTTGAGGGGACCCCTCTGCAGATCTTCAAAACTCTGGTCACTCCCTCATCTACAGTGTTCTGTTTCTCAATTTCTAGTCAGTTTATCTTCATCAACCCTAAGAGACCCCTATTATAGCAAGGAGGTACAACACTGGGTACCTGACCATAGGATCCGTGGTCTGATCACATACCATACTATCTAGAAGCAACAATGGAACACCTTGGAGACACCAGCTTGGAGACGACACCCTGTAAAGATGAGATACCATCCTCCAGGATACAGTTTATACCCTGGATCAACAGACAACCTAGAGTGCTGTCCCTAACTAAAACATGTGGGTCTGGGAAACGGGGTTGGGTGTAGGAGCAGCCCCCCTTTACCATCACTCTCAGTGACCCACCTGGAGGAAATCGTGCCTCCAACTCGGGGCTATGAATATTTAGAAGTCCTGCTTCACAGAAGGGGAATAGTTTTACTAGTGGACACACTAAAAATATCATTATATTTTAAGTTAGGGCTGTCACCAGATTTACTTCCGATCACTACCAAAAGACAATGAGGTTAAGGGAAGGAATCATTAACCTGGCAGGAGTAACTGACTCTTAACCATCAGGAGGCAGGGCTGCTATTACACAGTGGGGACAAGGGAGCGTATACTTGGCACCTAAGTCATCCGCTCTTGCCTAATTTTTATTATAAACAGACAAGTGTAGTCATGGCCTGAGAAGGTAACCCATTTGGGCCAACAGAAGTATAAACTGGGGGGATGTGGGAAAGAATCTAGAATGGGTAGTTGAAGAGGAAATAGGTTATCAGTTGTAGACTTAAGCTCCGGCAGCAGGGGCTATTGTCTGTCCCAGATCTTCCTTTTGTTTTCCCAGAACCCGAAGGATCATTTTAGGACTTATGAAGCAAATGGGTCTGAAGAGCACAGTAAGTGGACTGTAGTGGACACTATGGTGTGCTGCCCTGACGCCTGCCTTCAGCACCGAGGCACTTATTTCCCAGGCTGCTGAGAATGCATACAGCTCTCATCTATGTTCCCCCTGGGAACTGCCTGTGCCTGAAATTAGTCACCTCACCCAAGACCCTCTCCTGGTCAGTGTTGGGTTCTACAGATCTGGCCACTTGCCTAAGTGGTACATATCTCTGTAGAGCCATTCCTAGCTTCAGCCTCCTGTGGGACTAAGACCTTTGCTGAAACTGCATCAGCTCAACTTCTGTCTCTACCTAATCTTGCTTCCTTCATTCCCCAACAGGTGTTAATCTAGAGGACTCCCCCCAGTAAACCTCACCCACATCACGGTTTTGCCAAGAACTCACCTTATGACAAGTATTTAAACACTTTTTGAGATTAGCTGTGTGGAATGTTGTCTGTTGCTCAATTTCAGAGAGCTTTAATGTGGTGATGATGGCGGTATGGAATGATGCAGTGTTAAATGACCTTTCCATTTCAAGGACAGCAGGGATTGATGCAAATTTGACAGTAGAACAGCAAATTTCAAAGAATACTAGTGCTCGACCTGAGTTATGGAATTCTGGAAAGTATGAGGTTGGATACAGATAAAAGTGCTGCAACCACTAATGAAAGAACTCTTATTAGGAAGGATGGCTACATGTGGATGAAAGTAGTTAATTGGCTTGGCAAGGCAGGTGAGCTCAAACAGGATAAATCAATTTCTCTGAGCTTCTGGTAAGGGTAGCAAAGAGTCAATGGTCTCATCTTTATCCTTCCTAAAAATCTCACATTTGAGTGACTCCAGCACAATCCTCTTAACAAGAGTTGGTCTTTCTTCCAGGAATGAACCTTGAACTTATGCAGAACTATCTACTTGCCTCATCTCCCAATCCATAATTACTTATGAACTAGCCCCACATCTTAACCTTTGTCTAGAAACCAAGGTATTTTCTTTTTCAAAATTTTAGGAGTTCCCTTTTTAAACTTCTCTCATTCCAGCTTTATTTTCTCCAACAACTGTCCTTAGGCCTTATTCAGACCTCCTTAGACAAGTAGACTCCATTGTGCTTATTTGCATTGAAGACTTTATATTAATATACTTAATAAGTTTTAAGACCATAAGGCATATCAGCTTGTTGAGTAATTTGTCCATAGCAACTGTGGGCTGTAGCCCCCCAAATTTTCTTTTTCCCCTTTTAGCAGCAAACCCCAGGGGCTTTCCAAGAGGACATTCCACTTGGAAGTCCTGTCCCCAGTCTACTCAAGTCAGTAAACAACACCTAAAAAGAACACAAGCTTTTTATTTTTTCTTAGATACAGTGTTCAGTTTGGATGATGAGAATAAGCTAGCTAGCTCTACCATTTATTGCAATGAATTCCAATGAAGGAAGAGGCTAAGTAGGATCTAGACTCTTTTGGTCTATTAACATTTAGCTTATCAAATCCACAGCCTGTACTTCTGAAGCAGGCATCCCCAGTAAGGCCAAACGTGATAACTGTTGAAGATGGCAAATATGGACGATTAAACACATACATACAGTCCGGTCTGCTGTTGCTGCCTCTGTACGTTCTCTAAAATCCCGTGTTTGGTCAGAGCTAGGAGCAGCATCACAGTGCTGGTTCATCTTTGCTCCACTGTTCCTCTGTTTCTGCTTCACTGCTTTCGAGGGAGAACAGGTTCAGATCTTCTGGAAGCTGGTGGAGGCCATTCCCTTGGCAGCCTGCTGGGCTAACCAGTACTTATATCTTTTGGTTTTGGGCCTCTCAAAGTTCACCACGGACATAGGTACCCTCACAGTGTCAAGTCCATTTACCTGCACACAGAACAATAGGAATGCTTCAATCAGTTGGGCAAATAGGGCTACCACCACCCAATCCCAGCTTTCTACCCAGTCAGAAAAAGGAGACCGTATGTGGGACACTCACCGTCACCTCGCACCAGTATTCACCCCTCCGGGTGATGGGCTCTTCGGGCAACTGTAACGCATGTGGGGCAACCACAACGCCAAGCTGCAAAAAGTCACAGCCAAAAGGAGCCCTGCTTACACGGCTGCCACTCCGGGCAGTCTCAAGAGGATTTTAGACTTCCCTGTAGAGGGGTAAGTAAAACTAGGGAGTCTACCCTGGCTGATCCCACGGAAAGGCACAAACCTCCACGAAGAGTGGCAGGGAAACCCAGTCCTGATTTCTCAGGGAGGTGGTTTCAAAGAGAAACAGGGTTTGAGATCAAAATCACTTCATCCACATAAGTAAAAATTCTCCAGTGTCACAATTCCCCAGCTTTTCCTATCTAGAGAAAATAAATGTTCCCATCTTCTATCAGTTTTCAATTTCTTTGTGACCATCCTTAGTCATTTCCCTCCCACACTCCTGCAAACCAGTCAAGAACACTTTCCCTAAGATGGACAGCCACATGTAAATTAGTGAAGTTAGAAGACTCCCTCACACCATACACAAAATTAAACTCAAAATGGCGTACCAATGATTTCCTAGGTTAGTCTCCCAAGGCAACAGAAGTAAAAGCAAAAGTAAACAGTGATACCTAACCAAATTTACAAGCTTTTGCACAGCAAAGGAAACCATAAACAAGACAAAAAGACAACCTACAGACTGGGAGAAAATATTTGCAAATGATGCCACTGACAAGGGCTTAATTTCCAAAATATACTAACAACTCATATACAACTCAACAACAAAAAAACCAACCCAACTGGACTTCCCTGGTGGTCCAGTGGTTAAGAATCTTGTCTGCCAATGCAGGGGCCATGAGTTGAATCCCTGAGGATTTCACATGCTGTGGGGAAACTAAGCCCATGCACACTGGAGCCCGTGCTCTGAAACGAGAGGCCCCGCAGTGAGAAGACTGCGCGCTGCAACTAGAGAAAGCCTGGGCGCAGCAACGAAGACCAAGGGCCACTAAAAATAATAAAAATTGAAAGGAAAAAAAAAAGCCAACCCCATCAAAAAATGGGCAGATGACCTAAACAGACACTTCTCCAGAGAAGACATACAATGGCTAACAGACACATGAAAAGATGCTCATCACTGCTGATGATTAGAGAAATGCAAATCAAAAGTAAATGAGGTACCATCTCACACCGGTCAGGACAGCCATCATTAAAAAGTCTACATGGACCTCCCGGGTAGTCCAGTGGTAAAGAATTCACCTGCCAATGCAGGGGACATGGGTTCAATGCCCTGGTCCAAGAAGATCTCACATGTCGAGGGGCAACTGAGCTTGCAACCTGCAACTACAGAGTCCACACGCCACAACCACTGAAGCCCATGATCCTCAATAAAAGTCACTGCAATGAGAAGCCCATGTACTGCAAGTATAGAGTAGCCCCAACTCACCACAACTAGAAAAAGCCCCCATGAAGCAACGAAGGCTAGTGTATCCAAAAGTGAACAAAAGTCTACAGATAACAAGTGCTGGAGAGGGTGTGGAGAAAAGGGAATCCTCTTACACTCCTGCTGAGAATGTAAACTGGTGCAGCCAGTATGGAAAACAATATGGAGCTTCCTCAAAAAAATAAAACTAGAGTTGCCATATGATCCAGCAATACCATTGCTAGGTATGCACTTAGTCGCTCAGTTGTGCTGGACTCTTTGTGACCCCAGGAACTGCATGCAGCCCACCAGGCTCCTCTGTCCATGGGGATTCTCCAGGCAAGAATACTGGAGTGGGTTGCCATGCCCTCCTCCAGGGGATCTTTGCAACTCAGGGTTCAAACCTAAGTCTCCTGCATCATAGGCAAATTCTTTACCATCTGAGACACCAGGGAAGCCCATTCCTGGGTTTATATCTGGACAAAACTATAATTCAAAAAGATACACGTGGGACTTCCCTGGTGGTCCAATGGTTAAGAATCTGCCTGCCAATGCAGCGGGCATGGGTTGGATCCCTGGTCCGGGAAGATCCCCCATGTTGCAGAGCAACTAAGCTCCTGTGCCACAGCTACTGAAGCCCCCACACCTAGAGCCCATGCTCTGCAACAAGAGAAGCCACCACAGTGAGAAGCCTGCACACCACAACAGAGAGTAGCCCATGCTCGCTGCAACCAGAGAAAGCCTGCGTGAAGTAACAAAGACCCATCGCAGTCAAGACATGCAAACAACCTAAATGTCCATCAACACATGAATGGATAAAGAAACTGTCCTATATATATATACAATGGACTACTACTCACCCATAAAAAAAGAGAATGAAATCATGTCATCTGCAGTAACAGGGATGGACCTAGATTACCATACTAAGTGAACTAAGTCAGAAAGACAAATACCATATGCTGTCACTTATATATGGAATCTAAAATGTAACACAAATGATCTATGAAACAGAAACAGATTCACAAACATAGAGAACAGACTTCTGACTGCCAAGGAGGAGGGGGCATTGATTTACATATAGCTGTCCAACTTAGGGAAAGCATTCCTGACTGGCTTGCACAGCTGTGGGAGGGAAATGACTTGTGGCTGCCAGACTGGGGAGGGATGGATTGAGAGTCTGGGATTAGCAGACTATGAATTACGACTATACAGCACGGATAAGCAGCAAGGTCCTACTGTATACGACAGGGAACTATATTCAATATCCCGCGACAAACCATAACAGAATGTGAAAAAGGATACATATATATAAAACAGTCATTTTGCTGTATAGTAGAAATTAACATGTTTTAAATCAACTATAATTAAAAAAAAAAAGCTTTCCCTAACTTCAACTGGATGATCACACCCTTTCCTAACAGAGGGATCAATCCTGGAGTAGCTGCTGCTTCCCAGGGGTAGCTTCCATCTTAGGGGTATAGTGGTGTTTGGGAGTACTCACATTTCTGAGAAAGTGGCGGGCAACTATTTCAGGGTTTAGCTCCCATTTGACATTGTTCTTCATTCCTACCTCCAGGTGACAACTCCTCAGAAATTTCACTGTCTGAGAGGAATTATAAACAGAGGGTAGGTTAGAGTTGGAATCAAGGAGAGGAAACATGTTAGCAAGAGGCCAAGAGGCATAAAGTCTGAGAGTTCAGGCAAAGCACAATTCCTGCCTCATAGCCAAGCGAGGTGAGATGATGAATAGGAAAGATAAAAATTCCTATTGTCTCAAGACTGACATTATGGAAAGATGTTTTAACAATGCTCTGGAGGGGAATGCTGCCTATACTTGGCTATTCCTAAGCAAGGAGACACAGGCCATGTCAAAGTTAGGCTCATCGACTGTTCGTCTCAGGATGGAAACTTTCATAGACCGTTTTAACCCAATATTCTGGCCCTTTAATCTTACCACTACACCATTAATGATTCCTCCTTGCTTACAGAATGAAGTATAAATTCATTAGCTGAGGATTAAAGATGTTTTATAAATCATGCCTACCCCACTTTCCAGTCATGTATTTCCTAATATACTATTGTCCTCTGCTTTAACTAGACTGGTCTACTTTCTATTTTAAAACATGCTTTAACTGAGCTTTCACTTCACACCTGACATAATGGTGATCATCAAAAGAAAACAAGTAACAAAAGCTGGCAAGGATGTGGAGAAGAGGGAATCCTTGTACACTGTTGGTGGGAATTTAAATTTGTGCAGCCACTGTGGAAAACAGTAGAGCAGCTTCTCAAAAAACTAAAAATATTAAAACTACCATATTATCCAGAAATTCTACTCCTGGGTACATATGTCCAACCCCCCTCCCAAACACTAATTCAAGAAGATACACACACCCCAATATTTATAGCCATGTTATGGATGCAACCTAAGTGTCTATTATGAATGGATAAAGATATGGTATATGCAAATACACACACACAAACACATACACAATGGAATACTATGCAGCCATTTAAAAGAACAAAATTTTGCCATTTGCGGCAATAAGGATGGGCTTAGAGGGCATTATGCTAGGTGAAATAAGTCAGAAAAATATGGTATGATATCACATATATCTGGAATCTAAAAAATACAAATCAGTGAATATAATGAGAAAAGAAACAGATGCACACAGATACAGAGTGTAAGATAGGTTATAAGGATGTACTGTACAGCATGGGGAATATACCCAATATTTTGTAATAAGTATAAATGAAGTGTAACCTTAAAACATGCCTTAATTATCTACTGAGACTTTGTCTCCCTTAATACCTTTCCTACCTTCCTGGTCTATCCAAAGCCTATTAATCCCACAAGGCCTAATTCAATCCCATCTGAAAAAAATCCCTCCTCAGTCACCCTCATCTGTTTCGGTCCACGTCACTCATAGTTTATTGTCTTGAGTTTATGTATCACTTTCTCTGTGTCTGTGTTCTCTCCAGCCTGTCTGTAAACATCCCTGAAGGCAGAGTCCTCATCTCACATTTTTCCATGGGTCCCCTGGTGCCCAGGTTGGGGCCTCCCAATAAGCTAGAGCACTTAACTCAACATGTGAGGATCTCCTAGGAGGTCTTAGTATTAATATCAGTTAGAGTAGCCACAATACTTCCCCTTGCCCCTACCTTGTGCCTGAAATCAAGAGACCTCAAGGAAATCAAGAAGCCTTTTAAGGGAGAGGTTGGTGACTTCTCTAGGTGACCAATAAAGATTTTCTACGTTTCTACTTACCGCCTCACCTGCCTTGGTCTGGATCTTGTCTAGTTTTCCTTCTTGTCTCAGCTAGAAAAGAAAGTTACAGATTGAAAAAGAGGAAGGAGTCCATAGTAACTAACAACAAAGTCTTACTATGCTGGGCATAGTATGGGCTTCTGAATTCCTCTTCTAGTCCCTACCTCATTTTCAAAATAAATATCAAAGGGAAAGAAGTTGTCAGAAGTAATGTTCAGGTTTTACTATCTTTTGAGTCCCTCTGCTTTCTTTTTGGGCTCACCAGTTTCTCCTCTTCAAACAGCTTCTTGTTTTCAGGAGATGCATACACAGCCAGTCCTTCAGGAAGTAGTCGATTACGACCCACAGATTTTTTCACCGAGACCAGGTCACCTCGGACTCCAAGTTCTGCCAACAGAGAACAGGGGCACAGGATCAGAATTATCTAGCAGTCCCTGAAGAGGAGATGATCAAAGAAAAAGAGACCTCTTATTCTCTCTCAGTGCTTACTCCTCCCAGAAGAAATATCAGTACTCACTAGGAACAGCACGATTTCTAATTCATTTCTTTAGGGCCTGATTGAGAAACTCAATATTCCATGTACAAAGTGAAGCATTGTCCCATCACGGAGATTTCAGTATGTGGTGCCTACTGTCAGGCCTTTCTCCCCACACTCTGTAAAAGATGCTGCGCTAAGTGGCTTCAGCCCTGTCCAACTCTTGGCGACCATGTGGACCGTTGCCCGCCAGGCTCCTCCATGGGGAGAATACTGGAGTGGGCTGCCATGTCCTTCACCAGGGGATCTTCCCGATCCAGGGATCAAACCAGTGTCTCTTAAGTCTCCTGCATTGGCAGGCGGGTTCCTTACTACTAGCGCCACCAGGGAAGCCCATGCATAGGGAAAGTAAAAATGAGGCCTTCCAAGGCTCTGGAACATAAAATTAGATGATGCTGCATTCATATTCTAATTTTCTATGTAGGAAATCAATGTCACAATCACTTTTTACTTTTTACCGCTGCTGCTTTTCAGACAGCTGATCATTCCCCCAACGGAGTGAAAGGGCAGAAAAAAGTTGATGCCGAACAGAACCAGGCTGAGTGAAGTACCTCTCCCCGGGCCTTACCGTCCACCGACTGGGTGAGGATGAGCTCCAGGCTGCCTTTGGGCCGGTGTTTCGTATCTTCCACGAGCTTGTAGACGCGGTGTCGCCGGTGCAGGCGCGGTTTCCGGCCTTCCCCCGCTAGCGGCACTTTCCACCAGCGCTCTACGATGACCGTGCCCTGGCGGCCGGGGGAGCGAGGGTGAGCGAGTATTCGAGGAAAAGCCTCCTCCACTGGCCGCCGGCACCTCAAGGAGAGCCCACCACCCTCGATTTGGGGCCCACCCGGTCTCAGCGCGCTTCTCAAAACAAGCCTCGGCCATAACTAGCTCCACCAGAGGCAAGGAGCCCCAGAACTCAGACCCGGCCCTCACCCGACTGAGAGACAGGCTGAAGTCGCGCTCCGAGCCGGGGGTGCTCCCTAAAGGTCGCGGCCGGAGGAGCTCCCGGACCCCTCCTCGCAGCAGCCGCTCAGCGAACACCCGCAGCTGAATTCCCCGCGGGACGGCGAAAGCGGCTGCCGCCATGTTCTCGGGCGCAGAGGAAGGACCGCAAGGCGCAGGCGGCAGGAAAGGCCCCACGGGCTGCCCGCGGCGCGCCTGAGCCGGCGCGGCTCTGCGCGCTGAGCTTCAAGGAAAGCCTGGCGCGGATTGAGCTGCGGTTTGGATGTCTGGACCAGAGATCTGGCTGGCATGAGTGCTCCACGATTCAGCATTTCCGCCACTCCCCTTTCCCGATTTCTTCTCGGGGAGGGATACCCATAGCCATTGACAGATAGTGGAATGACTGTTAGGTGTACTGACACCGGGAAAGACACGCTGTCTCTCCCTTGGCTTCACTCGTCTTTATTAGTGTCTTTATTATTGGGGGCTTTTTATTTAGCTCCAGTCGCTCTCTGAGATCGCTTCCAGTTCTGACGTTCTGTGATAGCTGGATGCTGAGAGGAGAGGGTACTGCTCTCCCTTTTCCTTCCTTCAAATCTATCTAAAAGTGGTGGAAGGATGGAATCCTCTGGAAAACTGCCCACCTCAGGATCTCTTCTTAATCGTTACACTACAGTATTTAGTCCTCCTACCCTGGAATAAGATACTATCTTCCTTCAGGATTACTGCAATAGTCTCCTACCAAGTATTTAAAGAAGTGTAAATCACGATGGAGACAGTTCCCTCTGTGGAGGGTCTCAGTATTGGGGAGTAAACCACATAAGTGGAATGAATAGGGCCTGTTTGGCATAAGAGGTTTATGGAAAGATGCTCTAAGCATCATGTTATACGACCTATAAACAGCCTTTGGCCAGTAGTCCCTTGTAATCACACTTTCTTTAGGTAGCTTCCAGGACACCGATTTACTTTTCTCCTTCCGGTCTCAACATGCTCCCAGAAACAAGCGGGGAGCTTCACTCATTTTCTTCAGTCTCCTTTGCTGATTTCTTCTTTATTCTTCATCTCTTAGAGTGCCTCCAGGACTCAGTCTTTGGATCTTTACTCTTCTCAATGCCAGCCTTTACTCATATGCCAATGACCTCAAATTTGTCTTCACCCTAGACTTCTAAACTCCACACATGACTATCCAGCTGCTTACTTCATCTTCCCCTTATACATCTGTGGACAATTCAGTTAAGCTCCAAACTAAACCCATCTCTATCCTCTGCCCCATACTGCCTCACCTGCAGCCCTTCTCCTCTCAGTCGATGGTAACTCCATTCTTTCAGTTCTTGGACTCACCTTCTCTCCTACTTCAGGAAATCCTGTGGGTGCTACCTTTATACTATTTCCAGAATCCACCTACATCCCATCACCTTGAGCTCTCCACCATGGTATAAGATACTTTCTCCAGGATTACAGCGATAGTCTCCTAACAAATATCCTTTAGAGCTCTACAGTTTATTTGCAATATACCCATCAGAATCTTTTGAAAAACATGTTAGATCATGTCTCATCTGTCCAAAACCTGCAAAGACTTCCCCCTTTAGTCAAAAAAAAGGCCATACAATGGTCTACAAGGCCCTGTATGACCCAGTCCCATTAGCTCTCTTCTTCTTCTACTCCCCCTATAGTTTACAGGGCTTCCCAGGTAGTAAAATTTCTCAGATTAAAAAAAAATCTTTTTGAGAAACTTACCACAAAAATCTCTTTCCAGCTTCTGTTGAAAATCGTATGATCTGGTCTGCATTCCTGCATGGAAACTTGGAGCTGAGCTGTGTCACCACCACCCCCCCCCCACCCCGCCTTTTTTTAAGAGTGTGTGAGCTTTTCCTTTTGCTATAGTCCCACCCAGCAGCTCCACTAATTTCCCCTAGCTGTCCAGGCCCCTGGAGGCATTGAGTTTGCAGTTCCTACCCCATAAGGCACTGAGAAAGTTCAACAACATGTAGAACCATTGGGTTATTAAAGGTAGGGATAATAAAAATATTGAACTGATAGGAACAGGGAACTAACCAATCAAGTCAGATACTGGATCAGGGCCTTAGAAGCCTCCTGCAGTGTCAGACCCCAATCTGTTACTGAAGTGTGTTTTTGCCACATGCACATGCCAGAGGGAAGCCCACGTTTTGTGACCACAAGTGGTCAGCCAGGGGTGTTTACCAACCATACAGAAACAAACAGTATTTTAATTTCTGGTACAGCCGTGAAGTCCATAATAGTTGAACAAGAGCTTTGGGGGCTACCTAAGCGGCTAGGGTGGGGTAGGGAGCAGCAGAGAGGAGTCCTGAAGTGACTGAAGGGCTGAGCCTTTGTCCACGTCACAGTGCTCACCGTGTCACAATAGCACCAGTGGCCTGAACCCCTGCCGCCAGCCCCTGAACCTCACTTTGCCGCGGGGAGGCACTGAACTAAGAAACTGCCTTGTTACAGGTCACGCCCCTCTTTCTACTCCCTTTCTTATATCAAGAGGGGAAAAACACGGAACTACCTCTACCCGTTCTGGTCACCATACGCTTATTACCTTTACTGTTACAAGTACCGGATCACCCTCCGGGAGAAGATGCTGCCTTGCTGTAGAAGGTACTTGTTTTAATCTCTACCTGTAGTTGTTTATATAAACTGTAAAGAAAAATAAAAGAATTTGAAAGGACTCCCTAAGTGGCAAAAGATAATAGCAAAATAGGGTGAAAGGCTGGCATGAAACTTTGTAAACCTTTCTATCTGGCTGGCCTGGGGAAATGGAAATAGATAGGCTGGTTCACGTAAGATACAGAAGACAGTGCCAGAGCTTGGCCCAGTGTACCTGGAAGGTAAGTCTCTCCTCATCTCAGACTCAGAGATCTTTTTCCTCATCAGCATCACCACTTATAAGGAAGAGGAGGACTTGACACTCCGGCCCCGTTGCTGTCTTCAGTGCTCCTGAGTCCCTGGTAGGTCTTCAGGGGGGCAGACGCACCCAGCAGGGTGATCAGGACCAGCTTAAGGAATTATATTCGGTAAGTGGACTGGGAGCTGCTGCTGGGACATGGCAGCCCACTGCTTGCTGTAATATGATATCTTGCAAAGGGACATGAACTAGTTGGAAAATAAATCATAGAAAGCTGTGAACTCCTGTGTAAAAGTGACTTGCTTTTATAGACAAGGATTCTGGTCCAGAGAACTTAAGGCAGGGTCCTAGAGCTGGTGTTGAAAAGCAGGATGGGAAAAGAGGAATTGAAAACAAAGACTATGTTAAGACATAAAGCTGTATTCTGGGACTTAGATGCTAAGTGTTGGGTCTAGAATCCAGAACTCCTGCACTTGCCTTTGTATCATCATGCCTAGGTATGAGCTATGCATTTTTAGATAAGAAGTGGCAGAATTTAGAGAAAACATATATGATGGGGAAAAGTAGAAGAGTATTATTAGTGAGACAGTAAACAGATAGCACAGCTTTGTTTAAAGAATAAGCTGTTTGATGTAAGTAAAAGTTTCTGAACCATTAGTGCACCCCTGAGTGAAGTCAGCAGGTAGTATTGACTCTAGATTCCAAATTTTTATCAAGGAAAACTCCGTGGCAGGGACAGAGTTAGGTCCTAGGACTAAGAGATATTGAGTAAGGCCTGGCTCCACTTTATTGAGGCTCTCCATCAGCCCCCTTCTTGCTTCCAGACACACCCAAACAGGTCTGAGATCTGATTTGAGGGTTAGGTGAGCACAGAAACAGTAGGCTGTTATTCTCACTTTTACTCCTTTTCTAGGCTGGGAACCTGACGGTGCTGTCTACTGACCCCCTGCTTCACAAGGACCCAGTGCAGTTAGACTTCCACTTCCGCCTCACCCCCCAGACCTCTGCCCACTGGCACGGCCTTCTATGCGACCATAGGCTCTTCCTGGACATCCCGTATCGGGCCTTGGATCAAGGCAGCCGGGAAAGGTGACTGAGCCTGGATGGGGGGAGGGAGAGGTGAAGGGAAGAGGTAAGGTTTTCACTCTGATGTCATAATCAGGTTAACGGGCATGCTAGCCAGTGAGGGCTTATTCAGGAGCTGGATACATTCAAAACACTGAACCAGCCGGTGAGCTGAGCCAGGATCTGGATTCAAGGGATAACAGCCCATAGGAGGTTGCTAAACGGATTCAGAATCACAAGGTAGAATCCATAAATACTTGAAAGGAAGTGATCTCCAGCGGTTTGTGGCCCCTCTTCCCCAAGCCCCTTCCACAGCAGGAGTATCAGGCCATAGTGTATAAACCCTTAGCTTCAGAGAAAAATCCATCAAAACTAGTTTGGAACTTTCACTTCCTTGGGTCAGGAAACGCTGAGCAATAAAGTATCTTCTGCTGCAAATTAGCACCTTTCTCGATTTTGAGTTTGCGAAACATGCCATTAACCATTTTCCTTCTGATCCCTAGTTTGACCGCAGCACTGGAGTATGTGGAGGAGAAGACCGATGTGGATTCTGTGTTTGTAAACTTCCAAAACAACCGGAATGACAGAGGTGGGGAATCTGCTCTATCCTTCCTGGCCCTTTGTGCTGAAGCAGCTGACAGTGATTTCCCCTTTATAGGAGACCTTCCTCACCTCACTCGAAAGGGCATGTTCAGGCAGTTCAGGGATTCAACATCCATCCCCTTCTCCCTACCAAGGAAATTAAGGCATCTAGCATTCTGTTCATTCAAGTCATAACTGTCAGGAAGGCCCTGCACACAGATTTCAGAAGCTAGACTGAAGGAGTACTGGTGAAATTACACAGAAGCCATTCAAGGGGTGTGGCTGGTAGGACAAAGTCTCAAATGTATTAAGCACCCATAGTGTGAAAGGGTCAGGCAAAAGGCCAGGAATATATTTAACCAGATGCAAGGTGCACATTACAGAAACCCTCACTCCCTCAGGGAGCTTATACTCTGTTGGATATGAGAGACAGGCAAGAGTTTATTATACCATCATTTGTGTTAGGCACTTTGTAAACATCTCATTTAAATTCTGTGATCCTCATTTTACAAACATGTAGAACACTGAAGCCAGGTTAGAGTCCAGCTGTTTGACCCCAAAGCACATCATCCCTGTGCCCGCACCACACTGCTCCCTGCCCGGTCATTCCCCAGTGGAAGAAGCCAAATCTAGGGGAATGAGAGTATTCTAATTTTGTTCTCTTTTCACAGGTGCTCTGCTACGCGCCTTCAGCTACATGGGCTTTGAGGTGGTCAGACCAGACCACCCAGCCCTTCCTCCCTGGGACAATGTCATCTTTATGGTGTATCCCCTTGAAAGGGATGTTGGCCACTTGCCCAGTGAACCTCCCTGAACATGCATATTCCTACTCTGTGAGGGGCTGGGAGCCTTGTTAAGTGAGAACCAAGCTTCCAGGATGTGACACCTTCCATCTAGGAGTAAAGGGTAGTGCAATCCTCAGGTGTTTACTATTTCTTTGCAGGGGGGCGGGGGGGAGAGGGTTGGCTGGAGTGAAAAATGAGCCTTACAGAGCTGAATTCACTGTAGGATAGACAGACGTTTGATGACTGAAAAGCTCAAAGGGGTCTGAGCAAGACAGGGGAAGGACCCGAGGATTTTAAGCTTTCGCCTTTCCCCTGTCCCCAAACCATTCCCTCATTTGTTTTAACCATCTGAGCACCTGCCAGAAGCAGGAACCAAGCACCAGGGAATTCAGAAAGACTTAAGCTTTACTGGGATATTTTTATCCATATATTTCGGTTCAAACTGGAGACAAGTGAAGGAAATCAGAGAAGGTACATGGTTCCTGTGGCACTAGTTTAAGGGCAGGAACATTCCAGGAGGCTGCAAAAGTAGTGTTGTTAAGAATAGGGAACCCATCAGGATGGGTTAAGAGGTCTTAAAAGCCATATTAAAGGAAAAGGCTTTCATACACAGTAATAAACTGTAGCTAAGAATGAGACACCACTCATTTTTCAGAGAAGTCCTATGAACAATTTATATCAGGAGACCTCTTTTTAGAGTAAAGGCTGATAAACAGTAAGGTCCTACTGTATGGCACAGGGAATTATACTCAATATCCTGGGATAAACCATAATGGAAAAGAATACAGAAATAAAAGAATGTCTGTATGTGTATAACTGAGTTACTTTGCGGTACAGCAGAGATTGTCACAACACTGTAAATCAACTATACTTCGATGAAATAAAATTTTAAAAAAAGAGTAAAGGCTGAGGAAACTGGGGACTGACTAGCCCCATGATCCTGTCGTAGAGTAGCTCCAATTCCAGGGCCGAGCCTGCTTCAGTGAGCAAGTGCAGCCAAGGTCTGAAATATCAAATCAACGGCACGCTTTCATTGATTCCTGTGGGACTACCCAAGCTACCCAGAGATGCTCCTTCACTGAAGTCTTTCTGCTAATTGGTACCGAGGTTTTTCTAAGACAATAAAATTTGAAAATTGTGTTTCTGGGAAAATATAGTTGCCATGTAGTATACGGGTAGACTTCATTAACTCCTAGATTAAAAAGTCCCACATATCAGTGTCTTATATACTAGTTTTAAGTCTTCTACTTTACCTTGCTGATCTTAAAAAAAAAAAGTTAATTTACTGTTATTCTCCCGCCCACTTTCAAACACCTTCACAGTTCTCACTGGATCCTTACAGTACTGTCAGAAATGGAGAGATGCTATGTAAGGAAACAGGCTCTGTAAGTTCACAGCAAAGATGAGTCCTAGAACCCAGGTTTCGATAATTCTAATCTACCTCTTTTAGGTGAAGTGTTAGTGAATAATTAATCCTGAAGTCGCTTTAAGGAAAGAATATGATCTGCACATGAGAGGGACAGCTGTTTCATAGGTGGTGTGAGCTGTTTGGCAATTTTACCAGATTTCAGTACAGAAGGTACCCATAGGCTTGTTTCCACCCTGTGATTCAACCAGCACTTAGTTTTAGATAACTTTCTTAAGAACTTTATTTAGCAAAGAACACCCCAAGTGATCTAAACAGCTCTACAAGTTCTCTGTGGCTCTGTGTATACATATATTGATATAGATACTATACCAGCAATATAGCAATATTTCCTGAGTTACCTTTCTCCTTGTCTACTTGTATTTTAACCAAAGTTTACTGGGAAATAGCTAGAGCACTGTTACAAAAATCTTGTCTCCAGCAACACATCAGCAGTTGAGGCTGGGAAGCAGTATTCTCTTCTTACTTCCTGAGGCTTTTAATATAATTATGCTGATTTTTGCCTTTGCTGTCTGACTTAACTGTAATCTTTGAGTTTACCACTCAAAAGATTTCCCCTTAACCAGAGTCAACCTGATGCGGTGAGTCAGTCTGCAGAATCATCACTTCCAATAACCAAACCCTGGCTGTTTCCCAGCCTCAAGGAGGACATTGCTTAACATCTGCGCATCATGACTGGCAGAGGGGAACAAGCTGGATCCCGAGAGTCTGAGCGCCGTGCGGCAGTCCTCACACTGCACAGGGCGCAGGGGCGGTGGTGGAGTGGGGGCATGTGTCTGTCTCCCCCCACCCCACATGCCCTCTGGCAGTCCAGTGGAAGAAGAAAATGCACTTGGTTCACAGCAAGCCAGGTCATGTATATAACGAAGGAAGAACTGCATAGATCTCTATTACAGGCTCTTCTCCAGGCACCAAGTCTTACGCCAAACCTGCCAAAGACACACACACAGAGACACAAAAACCTTGAAAGGGCTCAAACTGAAAGTAAAACTGCAGGAAGGCAGCTGCAGAGAAGTAGTAATATGATGGGCTACAGGGAAGAGGCAAGGCCCTGTGGTCACCCTCATTACTCTCTGCTTGCTACAGATAGAGGACAGTTCTACTCACAGCAAAGTAGATGGCCGAGGCAACTGAAGGTGACTTCAGAGTAAGTAGTCATCTTCAAGATTATCATCACCAGACATAGAAGCAGCTTCTATTCAGACATGAGGATAAAGTTAGATACTGCCCTACTGTGGCAGGCACTGCCATTGAGGATCAGAGAAAAAAATAGGCTTTTTGGTGTTCAATGACCACTCTGGTTAGGAGATAAATCCTGACACAACTTCCCTAGTTCGGAGAGGCTGACTAAGAATTGGTAACTTCCAGAGATGCTCAAGGGAGCAAATGATGTTGTACCTGATAAACTGAGGCAGGACAGGGTGTTTGCTATCTCTCCAGGGCTCTTCTTGGTCTCAGTGAGCATGCTCAGTGAGACATCTGTTTCTGTGGCCTGAGGGCATAAACAGGAGAAAAAGGAAGAATGTGTTTGGCTGGTGGGAAAGGAGAAGCCACTGCATCATTTTGCTCAAGAGTCTGGTGTGGCTGCTGAGGGACACAGTGCTTCCCTTGATCAACTAGTGGAGCAACTCAGAGTCCTTAAGCGTGCTCTACAAATTGCATGCCTGACTAGAAGCCCCCTGTCTTGAGGCACAAGGTTGGTCCCAGAGCAGCACCCCATGACGGTAAAGGCTCACTTACGAGGTCGTCCAACATCATTGGGGCAGCTTGGCTTTTTTCCACATCTTCTGAAAGCTCGATTGCATATCCTTTACGAACTAATTCTAGCCCAATATCAAGTTTCTGAGAAAAAAAAAAAAATAAGGCTTCTTGGTGTTCAAAGAAGGGCAAATCAAAGGAAGGGCAGAAGAGCTGGGATTGATACTTTAAAAAATTCCTTTGGTGGTTCAGTTAAGCAGGATCTTACGAGGCAGGACTATCATCAAATAAGGATTTCTGGGAAAGGAAAAGAAGATGAGCCTATAAATATACTGAAGAGACAGTGAGCAACGAGTGAACCTCAGTCTTACCTTCCCGTCGCTGGTATCATATAAATAGATCTTGGGCCAAGTTGAGATCCCAGACTGGACATAGCTAGAGATCTTGGCCACCAGGGGCTTCCAGTCAGCACAGTGAGTGAGTCTGTCAAACTCATCCAAAGCTTCCTCTTCCCATTGTTCACCTGGTTAAAAAAAATTGTAGACAGAGCCTAAGAAGGGGTCAGTGCTGACAGGAGTGGGATTATGTCCTGGAGGGAAGCTGGAACTACCTCTGTCTACTTCAGAAGGTACCTGTGTCTGACTGCCAGGCAGGTTTCTGGCTGTTGCTGTCTGGCACTGGTGATGAAAAGGCGCCTGAGCCCCCAGAACTCAAAAAGCCTGGGAATGTGAGAATCCCCACCACATGCCCTATGAAAGTTATTCTATTTGGACGCAGAGTCAATAGTTAATAGGACCAATTTACCTGAGGGGGCAATCCGTGCCAGACTACACTCTATTGCTTGAAACGGAAGGCTTAGAAAATCACTCCTAAAGTGAAAGAAACTGAAATTAGAATCCTAGTGCCAGGAGGGCCTTCTTATATTCCTTGCTTCTAGACAGCACCAGTTAACCCAGCAGAAGATAATTAACTGAACTCTGTAAAGAGGTTATCTTCCAACCCTACCCCCACCCCCTCCCCAGTGAGAAGTGTCAACAGCTCACCATGCTATGGCCAGGACTGAGTCAACGGATGAGACTCCAGCCTGATGCCACACTGACCTGAGCACCCTGAGATCCTTCAGTGGGCAATCTCCATTATCTCCAAAGTCAACAAAGTAAAGGTCCAGGTTCCCATTCTCCAAGGTGCCGAGGACCCGGGCGCGATACCAGGAACCATTTGTCGGTAAAGGTGCAGCGACGATGTCTCCTGCGTGTACAGTCAAGTCTTCAGGCTACACAAGGAAGTGAGGAGTCAGGAGACGGCAGAGTTAGGAAGGGAGGGGCTAAGAGATTGGACACCAGAAGGAAGAACAAGCCACTGCTCCACAGGAAGGGGAAGAGAACACATCACAGTGAAAAGGATATGTCCCCCTTCATCGGACCCCAGCCCTGTCCCCGCAGCGACTCACCAGACTATTTTCGTAGTGCTGGGTCATCTCACTGACAAGCTTATCCAGTTGCAGGCTGCGGGAGCCAATGATTTGGATCCAGAAGTGGTTAGGATGTTCAGAGGCAGAGACATAGACTTCTAGGAATTCATCAGCATGGAAACTGAAGTCCGGACTGGGAACTAACCACAGGCATAAGCAAGTTAAGCTACAGAATCATTGTTATCTAATATGATGACCATTATCAGAATCATCTCCGGTTGAAATGGGAAGACTGCATCGGTGAGGTGACAGGTACAAATACCAAGTGGCTAATACCATTTAAAAATGGCTGGAGGGACAAGTGGATGAATCATACAAGAAAATCCTGAAGGAAAGGTACGATAAGCTATGTTCTCTTCCTTTCTATGTAATTGAATAACTAGAGTTCATTCACATTCTTTGTCATCTGCCATGTATTCAACTCAGCACCAATTAAAATGAAGGGAAATGCCCATATGCTAGCTACAGCAGGACCAGGGAGAAGATATGTGGACAGATGTGGGCCTGCTCCAGATTGTATTCCACCACCGACTCATTACAGACCCCGGACACGTCTATGAACCTCTTAAGGACTGTGGTCTTCCCTGCCCATCCCAGTGCTTATGCATAGAAGAAAAAGCCCACAGCCTTTTCATTCTTCTTGAATGGTGAAGATTTTTAAGAACAGTAATGAGACAGGAAAAAATATTGGACTCAAAAGTATTTTACTTATTTGTATATTTTTGAAGAAAGAATATCATATAATTCAATTATTTGATGTATTACTTACAGACCAATTTCCTGTGAACGAGCATATTTCTATATTGTTCTCTAATTATTAGCTGGTTTGTATTCAGAAAAAAAATTGGTGTTCAGTATTAACCCAAAGAAAATATTACCAGAAAGTCCCATCTGTAATTAAAGAACTGTAAATGTAGTCAAGAAAACAGAAATTTTTTTTTTATTGTTTCCTTATTCTGGGATATTTAAGCCAGTATTTCTGGCTTCCCAGGTAGCAGTGATAACGAACCCACCTGCCAATGCAGGATTGGCAGAGGGCTCGATCCCTGGGTTGGGAAGATACCCTGGAGAAGGAAATGGCAACCTGTTAAAGTATTCTTCTGGGGAAATCCCATGAACAGAGGAGACTGGCAGGCAACAGTCCATGGGGTTGCAAACAGTTGGACACAACTGAGCATACACACATAGCCAGTATTTCTATCTTTCATATGGCTAAGGGGTTCCCCCTTTGTTACATACTTTCAAACATGGACATCTCTGGACTGGTCTGGACACCAGACCTCTGAAAGCTGTCATCATTAGGTTTCTCCCAGGAACCCTCTTCTGGTCCTACAACAGCCACGTCGCCATCTCCTTTGTGGGGAGGAACTGCCAGAGGTGCAGCCTGTTTTAAGCTAGCGCCAGTGTTTTTCCATAAAGCTGGCTCTCTGGTTCCACCTGGCTCTGTCCCTTCCTCTCTTCTTACGCTGATTGGCTGCTTCCGTGGAACTCTGGTTTCTGCAGAATGAGCAATTCTCTTCCTAAGTTCTTCATCTTCTGAAACTTTCTCGAGTATCAAATGCTGTGGAAAATAAGAGAAGGGATGGTATCTACATGGTCAGATACTGACCCAGGATGGAGTGAAGGGTTCTTCTCACTCTCAGATACAATTCAGGTTAGCTACTTGCCTTAGCTGCTGCCACTTCCTTCTGCGTTCCTGAGATTTTTATAAGTCTTGATAGTAGCAATGTTCCTTCTGATTCTTTGTCACAGGTGATTTTGGCTCCTGAGGCCTTACAGATAGAACGAATTGTCTCGCCGCCTCGCCCTGTATTGAATAATACGTGAAACACTGTCCTTTCCTCTGCTACTACTAGTGATGCCACTATCTTGTATACACTACGAGGGGAGAGTCAGGGCTCGTTTTCAAACTAAACAGGATAGTGAATGGAAAACAGAAGCTACTGAAATCCTTACTATAATAAGGGGGGTACTTGATTATTTGCTCTATCCATTTTATTTAAATTCTACACACTGGCTAAGTTAATGTGGTCATGTCACTTTCATCTTCTGGCCACTGAGCAGACTTCACAGCCTCACTTTATTAGAAGATATCCTACATGAAACCACTGGACCAAGAACAGGACACTTCTCTGCCTCTCACAGCAGCATGAGGAATGCTCTAGGGGAAGGCATAAAAGGTCCTTTCTAGAGCATGGTCTTGAGAGATTTAGGATAAAATCAGCATCCTTAGCTTCCCTTTAAAAGTCTAATATGAGGTAAATACATTTACCTGAACCCTTGTGGAACCTATTTGTAAGGTTCAGATCATACTTTAAAAAACTTTTATTATTTATTTTTGGCTGTGTTGGGTCTTAGCTGTAGCATGTAGGCATCCCTCCAGTTGTGGCACACAGGCTTAGCTTCCCTGAGGCTTGTGGGATCTTAGTTCCCTGACCAGGGATCGAACCCATGTTCCCTGCACTGGAAGGCAAATTCTCAACCACTGAACCACCAGGGAAGTTCTCTTACAACTTCTTGAGGTGCTGAGTTTTGCTCTACCACTAGTTCTATAAAAAAGTAAAGCTCTGGTCTCAATTTCCCTGTCTTTTTTTCCTCAGCAAGGTGAAGGGGAAGTAAGCCATGAAAAACCCTCCGGAAGGTGTGAAAGAAAGGCAAGGGGAAACAAAAAGGAGACAGCAGAGAAAGCTGTCCAGGGGTACCTATTATCCTGCCCACAGATCTCTGGGGAACCGAGAGCTGCTCAGACACTGGGGTGTTCTCTGTCAGGATCTGATGAATCGCTGCTTTGGCCTTGCACACCTGAACAGGAAAACCACTGATAAGCAGCACCCGCTCATCTCCTATATCCTCCGTGTCCACATCGATCCGAGCACCTGTCTTCTTTCTTAGCTGCAGAGAAAAAGATACGTGGCAGTATGTTCTGGAAGAGCTCTCATCTGGGTCAGCTAAGGGTACTCTAAACCTAACCCTGGAGGTGGATGAACTGGACACAGCAATCAGTGAAATCGGGTGCCATAAGCAGTCTTCAATTATATGTACTTATGGGAGGAGAGACAAAGGTAACCCTAAACAGCAGTTAATCCAAAACAGCTTCTCTGTGTTTAGACTGGTCTTTCCCCAAATTTGGATTAAAGAATCAATTATTTTGCTTCCTTGACATTCCAACTGAATAATGGAAGATGGTAAAAACAATCAGGGAGCAATTAATTTATTACTGCCAATTAATGAGTTCATAATTCCATTGCAGAAAGGAATGATTCGAACTATACCAGGATGAGAACCATCCAATTAAAAATCCCCATTTCAAGCTAAGTCACCCATTCTATAAGAAGTCGAAGTACTCATCTCTGGAAGGAAAACAGCAGCTAGAAACTTCCTATTTTTGTTGTTGATGTTGTTTGTTTAAAATATACATAGTGTAAGTGGGTTTTACAGAATGGGGACAGAGGATGGACAGCAGAAATCAGTCCCTGGGAAAGCTGCTGCCGCTCACACACTCACTTGTTTAATATTGGCTCCTTGCCGGCCAATGATGAGCTTTACAGCCTCCTGGGGCACTCGCATCTCTATCTCGATGTCATCTTCCCCAACAAATGTCAGCCGTTCTTCTGCACAGATCATCAGATCAGACTTAGACAATACCCAAAGCTATTACTTCCCCTCCCCTGAATCAAAGCTGTCAAAGAGACACTGATGTAAAAGATAAATTGAGGATTTCAATCATAAAGAGAAGGAGAAGCAGCATCTGAGTGGGAACTAAAAGGTCCTGAAAGACCAGAAGATGGGCATTCTCTCTGGGATACTGTTTTCAAATGCTAAAATGGGAAAAGCCATTGGATTCTGGGCAAACTACTTCTCCCAAGACATGACTCCTGGAGAAGAATGAAGGCCAGAAGTTGCCTGAGGAGTCCACTAGGCTCAGAACTTCCCTTGTTTATACACAAATCATTTTTGTAAGTCCTACTCTCTAGGTCCAGCCTGTGGGGAAACTGGACTCAACAGTTAGCAGAATCCCTTACAGTGCTGACGTTGCTGAAGGGAACAAATCAACAGAATTATAAAATGACGCTTCATTTCACAGACTAGCTTCACATTAACATAGAAAAGAAAAACTTTGTTTCAAAGGTCCCTCACAGAGAATTAATTACATCCCAACAAATGATAACTTGAAAGAAGTTTCAAGTTAACAATGCCAGAACATAGTCTAACCATTTCGGTATGTACAGCCATGGATTCACATACCTCTGCTTTCCCTATATCTGCGGTATAGGATATAGGCAATTGTTGCACTGGCAGGGATCCCAAGGCCCAGTGCTATTTTTTGAATAGTGGACAAACTTGTCCAAGAAGTCCGTTCAGTGGACATTTTGGGCCGCCTCCTGAAATAAGCAAATGAAGAGAAAGGAGCTTTCATACAACTTTTATGTCAGAGAGAATGGAACACATTACAATATTACAAAGAATACTACAGCCTAGTTTCCCATTTCAAGAGCTTGAACAGTCTCAAGGTGTACTTCATGTGAAAGGCTACAGGGTATTTTTTCAGAAAGTTAGCTGAGGGACACATACACGTATGACTAAATAGAGGAGTACTACTCCCTTCTCAACCCCTGCAAAGAGAACTATCTATTGATCAGCTTTAAAAGACAAAGGAACAAGAAATTAACTGAATCAAATATTTTAAAAAATTTACATTTCATATCAAACTATTTAAAATTCCTTACATGTGCACTTCTATGCCTCCTGGCCTTTCCAGATGCTGTTGTCTCTGAAAGGAATGGCATTCCAGGCCCAGGTTTAGGTTTTGCTACTTCTATTTCTCTTTCTTGGAAGTGTGATCTATTTATTCTCTGTACTCCTTATTTCTATTTACTCCTCAACTAACAGTGAAAGGGGATTCTCTCTTGCTCCTTCATCAAAACTAAAACTTTCCAGGTAATTAACCTAGATGGCATATATAAGCCTTATCTAATCTCACCTCTGTTCTCTCTTTCCCATGGTTTCTATTTATCTAGAGGAGTTTTCTGAGTTTTGAGCTTGACTTCCAGTGGCCTCTATCCATTGCTATTGTCACTCTGCTCTCTTTGGGCAATTTTATCCATACTTGAAGCATGAACTACTATCTATATGCTAATGACCCTGACACTGTACCTGAACTGATTGCTCATCAAATCTCATTTAGACCACTCTAACGGTCTTCTTGCTATTAGTCTTTGACTGTATCTTCATTTTCTTACCAAGCATATCTCAATATATCCCTCATTCTATTTCTTTATTTCATGTATCAATACTTTCTTATCCTCCCAATTATTTTATACCATCTCTTCTCCAACCTCTAGTGCTTCCTTCCTCATTCTCCCTCTCAACTGATGTCTGCTTCCTATCTCACTGAGAAAGTAAAGCATTTGGAGAAAATATTCACTAACTTCCAAACTGATCCATCCACCTCCACCTCCTAAATATTTTATCTTCCTTCCTGTGGTCATGGATGAACTATCTTGGCTCTAGCACTGAGTCTTTCATATAAGTGTTGCTCTCCTTCCTTATCTTGCATCATCAATCTTTTCCTCTCTACCGAATCTTTCCAGGAGCAGACAAACACGCTATTATTTCTTTCTTAAAATTCTTTCTCAATTCCACTTATTCCTCTAAATACTACTCATTTCTTTTCTTCCTTTTACAAGAAAACTCAGTATCAATGCTTCTGTGATAGATTTCTCTTCTTGAGTTCACTCCTGCTGCTCCAGAGAAGGTCACCAGGGATTTGGATTTGCTAAATCCAGTGACCAAGTCTCAGTCCTCCCTCTACCTGCCCCACCACCAGAGTCTGGCACAGCTGGTGACTCCCTCTTCTCTGACACTTTCTTCACTTGGCTTCACAGTACTGTTTCCTGGTCTTTCTTCTCCCTCTCTGGCTGCTCCATCAGCCTGCTTCGTTGGTTCTTGCTCCATTTTTTAACCTCTAAACACTGGAGTGACCCAGGGCTCTGTCCTTTGCCCTCTTTATTCAAGAATCATTCTGTCTTGGCTTTAAGCCCCATCTATTTGCTGATGTTTAACTCCCAAATTCATAGATCAAGTGAGGACTGTTCTCCTGAACTCCAGGTTTGTACATCCAACTCCTTATGAAATATCTTCATTTGATGTTTAATAGGTATCTCAAACTTAGCAAATGCCAAGCTTGCTAAGCACTCCAGATCTCACTCCTTTCTTCTTTGCCCTATCAGTTAGTGGCAACTCCATTCTCTCCAGTTCCTCAGGCTAAAAATCTTACTCTTCTTCCCCTCAAACAGCACATCTATCCTGGAAGCAAATCTTATTTGTTTTACATTGATTATCCAGAACCTGACTACTTTTTAACCTCTCCATTGCTATGACCAACATCTGCTCAAAACCACCATTATCTCTTGTCTAGATTATTAAAAAGCTTAATTACCTCCCTGCTTTTTATCATCGTACAATTTATTCCCAATACAACAGCTGGAGTAAGTGAAAGTGTTATTCATCTGCTCAAATCCTTCCACGGTTTTCCATTTCACTATGATTAAAACCCAGTCATTATAATGACCTGCAAGGTGTTCATTTTGATTGTTTCCCCATTGGAAAGTTAACTCCCCAGAGGCAGGAATTTAAAAAATTTTTTTCCTCAGTACTTAGCACATGAAAGTGAAAGTGAAGTTGCTCAGTCGTGTCCGACTCTTTGCCACCCCGTGGAAGGTAGCCTACCAGGCTCCGCTGTCCATGCGATTTTCCAGGCAAGAATACTGGAGTGGGCTGCCATTTCCTTCTCCAGGGGATCTTCCCAACCCAGGGATTGAACCCGGGTCTCCTGCATTGCAGACAGGGCTTTACTGTCTGAGCCACCAGGGAAGCCCCTTAGCATATAGTAGCCACTTAATAAGCATTTGGTCAATAATAATCTTTGAATGAACACACTTCCTCTTATTCTTCAGCAACTCTCTTGCCTACACGTAAGCTCAGTGGTATGAAAGGTTCTTTATAACCTAATCTCTGCCTATCATCTCCACAGCCTTATATTCTAACACTACTTCTACTAGGGGAACAGGATGTGCTTTCTTAAGTATCCCTGCTCTGTCACACGTCACTTCTGTCTTCACAGACTTACTCCTTAGCCCATCAATACACTTACAACCATTCTGCTTTTAACTTTAACAAATTACGTGTGATGAAATAAAAATTCATATTCTAAGGCAAGTCGAGGATAATTTAAACATTAAAAAAAAAAAATTTCCTCTGCCCTTTGGCCTTCTCTCTCCTCTCCACTGTGCACTGTGTATCTGCACCACGCATTGACCAAACCATCCCACTGGCAGAAAATACCTGCCTGAACCATAAAGCATAACATTCTTGGGGAGCTAGACTCAGAAGCAGCACACATTCGATTCACTATACTGCCCTTATAATGTTGCTCAGACTGTATCTCATATCTGAATTAGGCTGCCAAGTTAATAATGGGAAATTGTGCCTCGAAGGCCAAACTCCCGTGCAGACAGACAGCCACCTACAGGAATACCAGCTGGGTTTATGTATGCTCGCAAATACTTAACTAAAAATTAGAGGAAACCCCACCCTGAAATGGCCAAGACTGGGTTCTCTTTTTGGCATTCCAAAACTGATTTTCTGAATGCAGTTAAAAGCTGGCAGTCTCCTGAAAACTCTGCCTGCAGGGTCTACTAGAAACAGTGGAAAGAATTTTTCTCTTTTAAAAATTAGGTTAGCAGGGAGAAATATTTGTACAGGGCTAGCTTTTTAAAGCTTTGGATCCTGTGAATTAAAAAACTTCCAAGTTAAAATTTTAGACAGCTCTCATCTTAAACTATTGTACCTATTTTAACTGATATATAGAAGCCTCAAAAGACTTCAAAATTTCAAAATAGCCTCATTTAAAGATTTGTTGTAGAAGGCTAATGAAAGACTAATGATAGGTACCTAAAAACTGCTCCCCTCTATCTTTGAATACTCATTCTAATAATCTTCTGACTTGCCTTTCCACTCCGGAGACACTATTAAATGGTTACCTTTAGAAATGGGACCACCTGAGGAATGCAAGTTGGTATAGCCACTATGGAAAACAGTATGGAGGTTCCTCAGAAAACCAGAGTTATCATACGATCCAGCAATCCCATTTCTGGGCATACACCCAGACAAAACTATAATTCAAAAAGATACATGCACCCCTCTGTTCACAGCAGCATTATTCACAGAAGCCAAGACATGGAAATAACCTAGATGTTCACTGACAGATGAATGGATAAAGAAGATGAGACATACATATACACAATGGAATACTACTTAGCCATAAAGAACTACAAAATAATGTCACTTGCAGCAACATGAATGCAATTAGAGATTATCATACCAAGTGAAGTGAGAAAGAGAAAGACAAATATCATACTTATATGTAGAAACTAAAACACAGCACAAATGAACCTATACAAACAGAAACAGACTCACAGACACAGAGATCAGACTTGTGGTTGCCAAAGGGGAGGGAGAGGAGGGACCAGCTGGGAATCTGCTGTTGGTAGATGCCAACATTTAGAATGGACAAACAACAAGGTCCTACTATATACAGCGCAGGAAACCATAATGGAAAAGAGTATTTAAAAAAAGAAATATATGTGTAAAACTGAGTCACTCGCAGAGACTGGCACAGTACCGTAAATCAACTATACTTCAGTTAAAAGAAAAAGAAATGGGACACCTGAGGCTGTAGACCATAGCTAAATACTTTCTTAAACCCAGGAAGAATCCTTAAAAGTGTTTGTAAATGGATTGCCAAGATGGGTGACCACTGGCCTGACTATACTGATCATAGCTGATATTTAGAACCTGACAGAAATTTTACTGGGGAGAGGTGGGGTCTCTGTCCCCCAAGCTAAATGAGGGAACATAAAATTCCAGCATTGGTCAATGCATATGTCAGTCCTTGCACTGAGGTGGCTACTCAGTTTTATGAGGAATTAAAAACCACTGTCCTTGTGTTGCAGGAAGGGGGACCCCTTCCAGGGCCCAAAAATGGGTTCCTGTCTGACACTTGGAAATGAACTGTCCGAGTAGACACATGTGCTAACCAAGCAAGAAATATTACTGGAAAGGGCTCCTGGGCAGAGAGCTGAAGGGTAAGGGAATCCAGGAAAACAGCTCTGCCACATGGCTCATAGTCTCAGGTTTCATGGTAATGGGATTAGTTTCCAGGTTGTCTTTGGCCAATCATCCTGACTCAAGAGTCCTTCCTGGTGGCACACGCATTGCTCAGCCAAGATGGATGCCAACGAGAAGGATTATGGATGGTGGTTGGACACATGGTGTCTCCTTTTGTTCTTTCCTGAACTCTTCCGGTTAGTGGTGGCTTATGAGTTCCGTGTTCCTTACCAGGAACTCCTGTCATAAAATAACTCAGGCAAATAGTTACTATGGTGCCTGGCTAGGGTGGGCAGTTTTCAGTCAGTGTGCTTCCCCTATCACTTGTTTTTTAAAATCTAGTCTTTATAGGACCAGAGTGTGGCCTCTAGAAATAATACAAACCTCACAGGTGGTGCCAGTGGTAAAGAACCTGCCTGCCAATGCCAGAGACTAAAGAGATAAAAGTTCTCTTCCAGGGGTTGGGAAGATCCCCTGGAGAAGGAAATGATAACCACTCCAGTATTCTTGCCTGGGAAATCCCATGGACAGAGGAGCCTGGCAGGCTACAGTCCACAGGCTCACAAGGAGTCAGACATGACTTAGTGACTAAACAACAACAAAACCTCACTTATTAAGAGGCTTGAAAGTACTGAAGAACAAAAATCTAGCCCTTAAGGAACAAAGTAGTCCAAGGAGGAACTTCTGTTTTTCTTCCCATGCCTTTGGGATGCAAATCTCCTGGAGCTCTTATCTGGACCCTTTGTTTTTTTCCTGCACTGTGTGGCTTGTGTAATTGAACCAGGGATTGAACCTTGCACTGGGAGTGCAGACCACCAGGAAATTCCCCGGACTATTTTTTAAAAACACAAATTTCATGCAAATCAAAACTACAATGATGTACTACCTCACACTGTGCAAAATGGCTATCATTAAAAAGTCTACCGTATATTGAAGAGATAAGATGGTGGAGTAAAAAGACTTAAGCTTACCTCCTCTCATGAAAACACCAAAATCACAACTGTTGAACAATCATTGACAAAAAAGACTTAAACCAATAAAAAAGATATTCTACATCCAAAGACAAAGAAGAAACCACAATAAGACACAGGGGCATTTCCACAATTTAATCAAATCCCATACCCATTGGGTAGGCAACTGACAAACTGGAAAATAGTTATATTGCAGAGGTTCTCCCACAGGAGTGAGAGTTCTGAGCCCTGCGTCAGGCTCCTCAACCTGGGGATCTGGCATCAGAAGCAGGAGTCCCCAAAGCATTTGGTTTTGAGGCCAGTGGGGCTTGAGTGCAGAAGTGCCACAGGACTGGGGGGAAACAGACTCTACTCTTAGAGAGCACATAAAAGGTTTTACATGTATTGGGACCTAGGGCAGTGACTCCATGGAAGCCTGGGCCAGACCTACTTGGAGGTCTTGAAGGTTCTCCTGGGGAGACAGAGGTTGGCTGTGGCTCACAGTGGGGGCAAGGACAGGTGGCAGAGGCCCCAGTGAATATTCAATGTGAGCTCTCCAGGAGTTCCCCGTTTGGGCATTGAGACCTGGCCCCACTCAAAAGCTTACAGGTTCCAGTGCTGAGATGCCTCAGGTCAACCAACCAACAGGGACTCCCTGGTGGTACAGCGGATAGGAATCCACCTGCTAATGCAAGGCACATGGGCAGATCCTTGGTCCAGGATCCACGGATCCCTGGTCGGAGAAGATTCCATTTGCCGTGGAGCAACAAAAGCCCATGGACCACAACTATTGAGCTCACATGCCGCAACTACTGAAGCCTATACTCTGCAATAAGAAAAGCCACTGCAATGAGAAGCTCATGAGCTGCAACAAAGAGCAGCCTGTGTGCAGCAACAAAAGACCCAGCAAGGAAGACCCAGCACAACAACAACAACAAAACTAAGGAGGTGGGAACAGAGCCCCACCCATCAGTAGACAGGCTGATTAAAGTTGTCCTGATCCCACAGCCACCTCTAAACACACTCCTGCTTAGCAGAGGGACAAGACCCAGCTCCACCCACCAGTGGGCAGGCACCAGTCTCTCCTTCCAGGAGGCCTGCAGAAGCCCCTGGACCAACCTCACCTACAAGGGGACAGAGAACAGAAGCAAGAAGCTACAATCCTGCAGGCTGAGGAACAGAGGCTACAAACATAGAAAGTTAGACAAAAGAGAGTAATGACAGTAAACAAATTATATCAAGCATCTTTTCCAATCACAACAATCACAACACTATGAGATCAGAAGTCAACTACAAGGGAAAAAAAAGGTAAGAAACAAACAACACGGAAGCTAAATAATATGTTACTAAACAACCAATGGTTTACTGAAGAAATCAAAGACGAAATAAATAAATACCTAGAGAAAAATGAAAATGAAAACAGTGATCCAAAACCCATGGGACACAGCAGCAGTTCTGAGAGAAGTTTACAGCAAGACAATCTTACTTCAAGAGACAAGAAAAAATCTAACAACCTAACCTTACAACTAAAGCAACTAGGGAAAGAAAAAATCCAAAGTTAATAGAAGATATCATAATGGTCAGAGCAGAAATAATGAAATAGAGATGAAGAAAACAAAAAAGATCAATGAAACTAAAAGCTGGTGCTTTGAAAAGGTAAAATTGATAAATCTTTAGCCAGACTCATCAAGGAAAAAAGAGGGTGCAAATCAATAAAATTAGAAATGAAAAACTGATACCACAGAAATACAAAGGATCATAAGAGACTACTACGAGCAACTATACACCAATAAAATGGACAACCTAGAAGAAATGGACAAATTCTTAGAAAGGTACAGTCTCCTTTCTTGGAAGAAAGGAAAGAAAACCAGGAAGAAAATAGAAAATATGAACAGACCAATCACAAGTACTGAAACTGAAACTGTGATTTAAAAACTTTTAACAAACAAAAGTCCAGGACCAGATGGCTTCACAAGTAAATTCTATCAAACATTTATTTAGAGTGAACACCTATCCTTTTGAAACTATTCCAAAACACTGCAGAGGAAGGAACACTCCAAACTCATTCTATGACACCACCATCAACCTGATGCCAAAGCCAGACAAAGATACCACCAAAAAAGAAAATTACAGGTGAATATCACTAATGAACACACATGTAAAAATTCTCATATACTAACCACGTGAATCCTACAATACATTAAGAAAACATACACCATAATCAAGTGGGATTTATTCCAGAGATGCAAGGATGTTTCAATATCTACAAATTGATCAGTGTGATACACCACATTAACAAATAGAAGAATAAAAATCATATGATCATCTCAACAGATGCAGAAAAAGTTTTTGATAAGAATTCAATACCAATTTATGATTTAAAAAAACTCAGGCTGTATATTGTCACCCTACTTATTTAACTTATATGCAGAGTACATTATGAGAAACGCTGGGCTGGAATAAGCACAAGCTGGAATCAAGATTGCTGGGAGAAATATCAATAACCACAGATATGCAGATGACACCACCCTTATGGCAGAAAGTGAAGAGGAACTAAAAAGCCTCTTGATGAAAGTGAAAGAGGAGGGGGTACTCTTTTGCCCCCTTCTGATGCCAATGTCAGAAGCTTTCTCTATCTCCTTTATACTTTAATAAAACTTTATTACACAAAAGCTCTGAGCGATCCAGCCTCGTCTCTGGCCCTGGATTGAATCCCGCGTCTCATCGTTCAGCAACAACCTTTCATCTTGGGGGCTTGTCCGGGATCCTTTAGGACAAGATGGGCCTGATAATCTATGTCAGCCTACTTCTGCTGACTCCAGAAATCCTGAGTCTGCTGTTTGATCCTCAAGACAATGCCTTCCTGTCCTGGGCTCACTTCTATGCTGCATTCCACAATCAGTTTAACTGCTGGGTCTGTGGAGCACTCCCCTCTTCATCAGTGAAAGGCGTCCCATGGTGGACATCTCCACTTCAAGGAAAGGACTTTCTCCAAGTCTGCAAATACCTTCAACAATCGCATGTGATGCCTCTTCTTAAACTGATGACACCTAACAACCTTAAGATGGACTGATGTAACGATGGACATAATGTGACTTTTCATTTTGATTTTAACTTGGTTTAATGACTATTTTGCCTTACATCTGTAACTGTATAATGGGGTTTTCTAACCGTCTAAAAGCTTTTAGTTTACAAATAGTTGTCCGAGCTCCTATGAGTGCCACAGCCTCCTCCAACTATTACTTGGAGCCCCTGGATCAGACATCCTCACTATGAGGATTAGGAGAATATGTTGCCTCACCAATTTAGGGACAACGCCCCTTGTCAGCTCGGAAGCAGTTATGGAATGAAAACGACGCCCCTTTTCCCTAGGCAACATAATTCTCCTAAAAGAAAAGGGGGGAATGAGAGAGTCATTTCCTAGGCCGGTTGATAAGAAGTCTAGGGGTCCCCAAGGAGAGAGAGGTCTGGGATATTCAAGGAGGAAGAAAGGACAAACTTTTTTACTTTTTTTCCTCTACATTCCTTAGGATTATATAACAATAATGTATCCTGCCTGAGGACAGTCTTTGGATTAAACCCTCTGGCTAATTCTGTTATCTTAAAACATAAATTATGGGAGTAGGTCTGGTCTTTACAAGGATGTATCCTGCCTGAGGACAATCTTTGGATTAAACCTTCTAGCCAGCTCTGTTATTTTAAAATGTAAATTATGGGAGTGGGTCTGGTGAGGTCTTTGCAACCTCCAGACATTCTTTGGATTCATTGGAGAGTATATAACTCCATTGCTAACACTAGCAAAGGGGTACTCTTTTGCCCCCTTCTGATGCCTATGTCAGAAGCTTTCTCTATCTCCTTTATACTTTAATAAAACTTTATTACACACACACACACACAAAAAGAAAGTGAAAGAGGAGAGTGAAAAAGTTGGCTTAAAGCTCAATATTCAGAAAACTAAGATCATGGCATCTGGTCCCATCACTTTGTGGCAAATAGATGGGGAAACAGTGGCAGACTTTATTTTTTTGGGCTCCAAAATCACTGCAGATGGTGATTGCAGCCATGAAATTAAAAGACACTTACTCTTTGGAAGGAAAGTTATGACCAACCTAGACAGCATATTAAAAAGCAGAGACATTACTTTGCCAACAAAGGTCCGTCTAGTCAAGGCTATGGTTTTTCCAGTGGTCATGTATGGATGTGAGAGTTGGACTATGAAGAAAGCTGAGTGCTGAAGAATTGATGCTTTTGAACTGTGGTGTTGGAGAAGACTCCTGAGAGTTCCTTGGACTACAAGGAGATCCAACCAGCCCATCCTAAAGGAGATCAGTCCTGGGTGTTCACTGGAAGAACTGATGCTGAAGCTGAAACTCCAATACTTTGGCCACCTCATGCGAAGAGTTGACTCATTGGAAAAGACCCTGATGCTGGGAGGGACTGGGGGCAGGAAGAGAAGGGGACGACAGAGGATGAGATGGCTGGATGGCATCACTGGACGGACATGAGTTTGAGTAAACTCCAGGCGTTGGTGATGGACAGGGAGGCCCAGAGTGCTGCGATTCATGGGGTCTCAAAGAGTCGGACATGACTGAGCGACTGAACTGAACTGAATGACAAACTCACAGCTAACATCATACTAATGGTGAAAAGCTGAAAGCGTTTCCTCTGAGATCAGGAACAAGACAAGGGATGTCTGCTCTTGCCAATTTTATTTAACATAGTTCTGGAAGTCCTAGCCATGACCATCAGAGAATAAATAAAAGGAATCCAAATTGGAAAAGAAAAGAACTGTCACTGTTTGCAGATGACATGATATTATACACAGAAAATCCTAAAAATACTACCAGAAAACTACTAGAGCTCAATGAACCCGGTAAAGTTGCAAGATACAAAATTAATACACTCTTGCATTTCAATGGGGCTTCCCAGGTGGCGCTAGTGGTAAAGAACCCACCTACAGATGTAAGAGATCTTCCTTGGGTCAGGAAGATCCCCTGGAAGAGGGCATGGCAACCCACTCAAGTACTCTTGCCTGGAGAATTTCATGGACAGAGAAGACTGGTGGGCTATAGTCCATGGGATCGCAAAGAGTTGGACATGACTGAAGCATGAAAGATTAGAAAGAGAAATTTAACAGACAACCCCATGTATCATCAAAAAGAATAAAATATCAATACTTAGAAATAAACCTATACATGGAGGCAAAACACCTGTATTCTGAAAACTATTAAATGCTGATGAAAGAAATCAAAGATGACAAACAGATGAAAAGCTATACCATGTTCTTGGATTGGAAAAATCAATATCGTCAAAATGAGTATACTACCCAAAGAAATCTACAGATTCAATACAATCCCTGTCAAATTACCAATGCCATTTTTCACAGAATAACAGCAAAAAAATTTTTACATTTTTATGAAAACACAAAAGACCCTGAATAGGCAAAGCAATTCTAAGAAAGAAAAGAGCTGGAGGAATCAGGCTCCCTGACTTCAGATTATGCCACAAACAGCTCATGCAGCTCAATTAAAGAAACAAAATAACCCTATCAAAAACTGGGCAAAAGATCTAAATAGACGTTTCTCCAAAGAAGACAGATGGTCAAAAAACACATGAAAAGATGCTCAACACACTGTTAATTATTAGAGAAATGCAAATCAAAACTACTAGGAGGTATCATCTCACACTGGTTAGAATGGCCATTACCAAAGTCTACAAACAATAAATGCTAGAGAAGGTGTAGAGAAAATGGAACCCGCCTACACTGTTGGTGGGAATGTAAATTGATACAGGCACTATGGAGAACAGAATGGTGGTTCCTTAAAAAACTAAAAGTAGAACTACCATATGATCCAGCAATCCCATTCCTGGGCATATATTTGAGAAAATCATATTCAAAAAGATACATGCACCTCTATGTTCATGGCAGCTATGCACAGTAGCCACGACATGGAAACAGCCTACTTGTCCATTGACAGAGGAGCAGTGAAAGAAGATGTGGCACAAGTATTACTCTACCACAAACATTACTCAGCCATAAAAAAGAATGTAATTTGCAGGAACACGTATGGATTTAGAAATCATCATGCTAAATAAGTCAGAAAGACAAATACCATATGATATCACTTACATGTAGAATCTAAAATAAGACACAAATGAACTTATTTACAAAGGAGAAACAGACTCACAGACATGGAAAACAAACCTATGGTTACCTAAGGGAAAAGGGAATGGACAAGGGATAAATTAGGAGTTTGGGATTAGCAGATACAAACTACTATATATAAAGTAGATAAACAACATCCTACTGTATAGCACAGGGAACTATATTCAATATCCTGTAATAAACCATAATGGAAAATATGAAAACTAACACGTGTATATATGTATAGCAGAATCACTTTGCTGTATACCAGCAACTAACTTAACATTGTAAATCAATTACACTTCAATTTAAAAAATAAAATGCAAATTTCAGGAAGGGTGTAGGTAATTTGGAATTTGTCAATGACAAAGTCTTAACTATCTTCTCCATTAAGTATTAGTAAAAAGGGTTTAGCCATCTAAAAAGGTAACTGATTTGTTCCATCTGCCAGAAACCCAATTTGAATCCAATTTGAATTTGTTTGTAACTGATGGGTTTAACATTATTGTCCCTGATTCATGGCTGAAATTTTGGAATGAAAACTATAGGGTGTCTGTTATGTATCTGTGTTGTAGCTGTGCTGCTGCTGCTAAGTCACTTCAGTCGTGTCCGACTCTGTGCGACCCCATAGACGGCAGCCTACCAGGCTCCTCCATCCCTGGGATTCTCCAGGCAAGAGTACTGGAGTGGGTTGCCATTGCCTTCTCCGGTAGATGTGCTGTATTGCCAAAATTAATTTGTAAAAGAACTCTATATAATTGGCTTAAAGAAAATAAAACACCTATATAAATACTCAAGAAATTTCACATGATCTTGTAAGCAGATAGATAAGAGGTCCCTGGACACGTTTTCTTGACAGTAGAGAAGCCATTTTTAGCCTAAGTCATTTTGTGATCTAAGCCTGGCCACAATGCTTGTCCTTGAACAGGTCTCATGACAGTAACTAATGATTTTAAGAGAACAAAGAATCCAGAAAACAATGGCTTATCAGGCAAGAGAAGTAACAACAGCTAAGATAATATTATCAGTTGTTAACAGAACTCCAGGTTCTGTTTCCATCTTAAAGATTAGCCTGAAGCACTGACCCACCAGATCAACTGACACCTAAGGGATGATGTTGTCTTTTCCTGACTCTCCTGACTTCAATCAACTAAAGCTAGGACTCTCAATCACCCAAGTCCCTTCATGAATATGCATGTGCCCTTACACAGCCCCACCAGTTTTGCTATTTGAGGAGACACTGTTTTGGGACAGATCCGCAGTGTTCTCCTTACTTGCTGCAAGTAATAAATCCTTTTTTCTCCCAGTCTTTGACTTGATTTTATGGCTTGACACCCACCAAGAGGTGAAGCCAAATTTGTTGGTAACAGCTGGGAAATACTCAATATTGAATCAATAGCTGGTATTAAAGTTAGCTTAAGTTTGCTGAATTAATAATATATATCTCTTTAGAATCATTAACATAATGGATAATATTTTTATTGTACTGATTTACTAGAAATCAAACAAGACCTTAAATCTGTTGTGAAATTTGCTGGCAAGAAAATAACTTGATATGATGAAACTTTTAAGTAAATAGAGGTAAATGAAATAAAAGTCTTTAGGTAAACTCTTTCGGACTAATTATGTTTTGGGAATGTCTATCCAAAATGCTCTCCACATTTTGGTAATTTGAAATTTTAGCATTTTGCTAAATTATGTTAAATGCTGAAAGTCTACCAAATAGATAATTACCAAATAAAATGAACTACTGTAGCATTAGTGAATATAGATTTCCTTTCACAAAGAAACTAAAGATATCTGAACTATTTAATAGGTTTGGTGTCATGCTAAGACATTTGCTGTTAAAAAGCACATGTTTTCTAGAAACCATAAATAGTATTTATGTACTATTTATGAGCATAAATAGTATATAAATATTTACATACTATATATAAACTTGCCAATCTACAGAATGCTAACATAAAAAAGTTAATTACGTTAGTTTTCATTAAAAATTAGAGTTTTAAGAGCTGGGAATTCTAATTAATACACACAATTAAAGCTACTAGAATAAGGGAAACATTGCAGTATCCAAGGAAAGAAAAATGTTTTCAGGAAAAAGATATGAGGAACAGAAATACATTTCTATATTTGCCTTTGAGATCTTTTATTGTCACTTTGGTTACGTGACTAAGAATCGTTCCACGTACAATCCTATTTGACCAAGTGTTTTAAAGCTTTTTGATATATTTCTTTTTTTTAAACTTTTTGGCCACATGGAGTGGCATGTGGGATCCTAGTTCCCAGACCAGGGATGGAACTGGCACTCCCTGCACTGGAAGCTCAGTCTTAACCACTGACAGAGAAGTCTCAAAACTTTTTGATATTTTTGACAAACTTCCCAAAGTTCAAATTCTAAATAAAGTTCATCTGACCTCTAATTAACTTTGAGGTTTTCCAAAGGGTCTCGAGAACACCTCAAAATGTTCTTCTCTGTCTCAGAGAGGACAGAATGACCCTAGTATGACCCTGTACTAAGCTGGGTTTTATTGCTATGGGTTTCCACAGTACTCCAAACATCCCTTCATAGCACTTGCTTGCTTATAATCATTGATTAAGGGCTATGTCTGTCTTGAGAATGAACTGAAGGCAGCAACAGCCGGTGTAGGGAGACCAATTCAGAGGCTAGTCCAGGTGTCAATGATGGAGATGGAGAGCAGCAGAGTCAGTTCAGAGAGCTTTCAAAGGAAGAATACACAAGACCCAGCAATTGATTTATGGAAAAGTCAGAGGGAGAGCCAAGGAGCCGGCTATCATGTTTCTCATTTGAGCACCTGGTAGATGGTAGTGTCTGAGACAGAATACTGATGATCTGGTGGGGGTGGGGGTGATGAACGTCTGTGACACGGATGAATTTACTGGGTGACTTCCATTTGAAACAAAACCTAAATTTTACTAACATCTCTTCAGATACTACAAATGAGGTTTGTGCTATAATATCAGCTGGTATCTCAAAGAATATCTCCTTGATTAATATTAATCAAGTATAATTGTTTACATGTCCTTTCACATTGCTAAATTTCTCTTAAAAATTAAAAGTGGAAAATATGATGGAAATGAGAATAATTCTACAGTGAAAAAAAGAAAGTGCAAGTGAAGTCGCTCAGTCCTATCTGACTCTTTACAACCCCATGGACTGTAAGCCTACCAGGCTCCTCAGTCCATGAGATCTTCCAGGCAAGAATACTTGAGCGGGTTGCCATTTCCTTCTCCAGGGGATCCTCCTGACTCAGGGATTGAACCCTGGTCTCCGGCACTGTAGGCAGACGCTTTACCGTCTGAGCTACCAGGCATTGCGCCAATTCTACATAACTAAATGCTAACTTGTGTTTGATTTTATTACTTCAAGTTGAACATGAGGAGGAGACTAGAACTTAAGATCATAGCTCCTAGATAAAGAACAGACATGTGGGTCATTTCAAGGTTGAGAAATGTAGTTAGGCAACGGTTTTCAGTAAAAGCTAACTTTGACATTTCCTGATATTTGTATTAAAACAGTTGCTAACAACTATCTGATATACATTTCAAAACACAAAGTGAACTCCATGGGAGCCAGGATCTGATATGTCACTCCAATATCTCCTAACAACCAGAACCTACAAGGTACCTAAAACACGGTGATCGGTTTGTTGAACGGAAGCAGCTCATTCAATTTTCTCATTTTTCTTTAAGCTTTCTCCTTCTTGTTACATTTATTTTTAAACCAGTGAGTGAAAAAAGCCTTCACCCATTTCTCTCAGCTGAGGAAAGAGTACCTGTGACACAGGAGTCTTGAGCCAAAACCCACGATTCTATCTGCATTAAAAACTAAAGAGGGAAACTGGAAAAACAAATACTTAAGACCATTAAAGAAAAAGCTTTGGGAAATAAGAGGCAAACTGATAATCAATGGCTTGGGGCAAACCCTCTCTTACGGTGCAAGGGTCCGCTGTGACTACCTTGGGACGAGCGCACTTTCATGGAAACAGTTACTAGCCCCGGGATGGGAGAAAGCTGCCCCCACATAGCGCCTCACCATGCCAGGCTCAGAAGCTAGCTCCCCGGCCCCACACCCTCGTCTCGCCCGGGGGCACCTTTCTTCTCTCAGCCCCACATTCCGCGCCTTCTTGTTGCCGGTGGTGTCCCTGGCTCAGCCTCCCCCACTCCCCAAACCTCCGCTCCTGGTCCCTGCCTTTACCGCTCCTGGAGTCAGCCGTCGCGCACTTTGCCTCGCACCTCACCCCTGAGGCGGCAGCCGCCTCTCACCAGCAGTAGCACTCCAAGGCGCGCCAGCCTCGCTTCAGCCGCCACTTCCCCGCCCCCGCAGCCGGCCCGCACCAATCAATGCCCGACTTGCAAGCCCGGCCAATCAACCTCCTCCTCGAAACCAATCCTCGCGGGAACTGCCCCTGAGCGACGGCGCTGTGCTGCGTGCTGGTACCCAATTACCCGGATGGAAAGCAAAGCCCGGCCCACCAGGTCAGCCAATAGACTCCAGGGAAAGCTGACTACGTTGAGACTGCACCTGCTGAGTATTAAACAGCCAATTAGAGGCTCAAGGAGTACTCCCAGCCCATCTCCAGGCCAATTACCTAGAGGCTTCCACTGAGGTGGGCGTGGGAGGTGTAAATCAACGCTCCGGAGGTGCAAGGGGGTGGAATCACGCAACCGCATCACCGCACAAAATTAGTGCTTTTGTACAAAGCCAGTGCCACTCTACAACCCAGTGACCATTGGGGAAGCCGCCTCCTGACGGGGGATCCTTTGCCTCGATCGGTCCGCATATCATGACAGAGACTCATGAGACAAGAAAAACGTACCCCCGCCTCATCCCGTGGGAAAACATTAAAAAGGCTTTGTAGAGATGAAGAAAAAGCCAAGCGGAAGGAATTGCGCCGCAGAGCGTGAGGATCTCTATTTCTCTGTCGAGGAGTGAACACACGACGACTGACACCACACAGCAGGAGAGATGAAGGACCCAAGTTCGGGGCAACGCGTGGTAAGGGAGCTGGGGGTAGTTCGGGCATCAGGGGCCCAACCCTTCCCTGGGGTTTAAAGGGAGACCGGTCAAGGCTACTGGCGCGAAGGCACAAGCTGCGGGTAGGGGGCCGTTTCTGTGGGGGCGAGGAAGGGGATGCAGACGGCGGTTTGCTTTGGAAGAGTGTATTCCAGTCGCCGCCTGGGTACTTGGACCGTTATGGACGGTTGGGCCCTGCTACCCACTCAGAACGGCGGAGAGCCTCGCGAGGCGGCCCCGACCCTTCCCCGCCGCCAGTCCCCGCCCCGCATTAGGGGCTCACCCTGCGGGCAGGGGTTGGGCGTTCCATGTAATGTGGGAATCTTCGCACCAGCTTCTCTCACAATGCCTGGCACATGATAAGCACGCAGTAAATGTTTGTAAAATAAATGCAAGATTATGTGTTTAGTTAACTAAGGAGATGCCATTGAGCCTCAGTTTTCAGTTTTGTATTAATCTAAAAAATATATGTGTTTTGAATAAGTAATACATGTACATTCTACCAAGGAATGAACAGGTTTCTCATCCTTAAAAGAAGCAACCCGGTTTTTACCAGATTCTTGTGGATTTTCCACAAGATTTCTATAATATGCATATGTTAAATTTATATATATTATCCAGTTGATAACATGTTAAAAATGACTATTTTGCAATTTCTTCTTGCATGGTCCAGATATTTTTCTGTAGCAGCACATAGGTATCTGCCTAGTAGTTAAGTTTCGCAGCAAGCTTGAGGCATGTATTAAGGTTTATTCAATCAGTCCTTTAACATTATATTGATACCCAAGTATATTTTGTTTGTCTCTTGTATATCTGTACAGTAAATATTTAGGGCTGCAAACATTTAAGTCTGACAAGTGTGTGTATTGTTTTTTTTTTAACTTAGCTATATACAATTTCACAAATTCTCTTTTCTTCCACAAAGATTTTTCTCATTTACATTCCACCAACAGCATTTGAAAAGGATTTGGTAAGTATGATATTGACAAATTGCCTTCTACAGGAGTTTTACAGTTTTCTGTGCCATCAGCAAGCTTATACAGCCTGTTATAAAACTTTTGGATTTTTGACACTCTGGTAGTGTAAATGGCATCTCACTGCAGTTTTAATTTTCATTTCTCTTATAAGGTTGAGCATCTCTTAGTATGTTTAAGTGGCAATTATATTTTTCTGTAAATTGTCTGTTCATATACTTTGGATATCTGATAAGGGTTGGATAAAAGCTTCCCAGGTGGCGCTAGTGGTAAAGAACCCCTCTGCCAGTGTAGGACAGGTAAGAGGTGTGAGTTTGATCCCCTGGGTTCGGGAAGATCCTGATTCCCCAAAGAACAGAATGGCTACCCACTCCAGTATTCTTGCCTGGAGAGTTCCATGGACAGAGGAGCCTGGGTGGGCTACAGTCCATAGGGCTGTAACAAGTTGGACACAACTGAGGTGACTTAGCACACGATACAAAATTGGATCTCTATTTCACACCTTAACACCCAAATAAATTCCAGGTGAACTAAATACTTACATATACAAAAAGGACATTATAAGAGTAAAGAAAACATATGATAATTTTTAAATAATCTTAGATGGTAGGAGGCTTTTCTAAATATGATATGAAACCTAGAAGTTATCAAAGAAAATGCTAACAAATTCAGCTACATAAAAATAAAAAATACTTGCATAACAAAAAAAGTCACAGTAAAAAGAAGATGACATAGGACAAATTGGGACTGGGTGAATTGTGATTTCTTTATTCTCATCTCCAGTCCTGAAGAGTCCATTTTATTTCCTTGAAGAGTATTCTGAACAAGGTGTAGGTGGCAGCAGGTGAAACTAGTTAAAGTATGGGTGGCCCAGAATTCAGTGGGCAGCTGTTTCCACTCCACAAGGCAAAGCAGGGAAGTAGACTTTAGCTAGAGGGCTGGACAGGGAGGGCTTCTCAATACAGTAGTTCCAGAGCCTGCTGCTTACAGAGTTCCCTTCTTGGACAACATGCAAACCATTCAAATGCTTCTCTATCTGAGGTTTTGGAAAACAACACAGTGGCTCTGCCCATTGTAGGATTCGCCCCATCACTCAAGGGTCTTCACCAGAAACCAGCAACTGGGAGCATGGGTCTTAGTATCAGAAATTATGCTGGTGCTACTCTTCTGTCTTTAGGTCAGATTAATGAGTTGTGGCAGGTGTCCTAGGAGAGAGACACTCTTCTCAGCCTCCTTGGCCACCACCATCCAGCTCGAAGTCTTCCTCCTTAATTCCCCTTTACAAAGCAGTTTGGAGGAAGAGGATTCAGGAGTTCTTTATCTCACACACTCTCCAGCCTGCATCACCACCACACTGACTTCTTAGAGCAAAAGTCCTACCCAAAGCTTCCTGCATCTCTCTGAGAGATAGATGCTGCGGGGAAAATGGTGGCGGGGAGGGGAGCAGAGCAGCTGGAGGCAACAGTACCTTTTCTTGTAGGATCTGTCCTATCACTTGCTCTTACTTAAGCAATTAGCTACTTCACACCATAGCCCTTCCTAGCCTTTTCTCTTTGCCGCTAATGGACCTGGAGAGCACAGGCAGCCTAAGCCTTCACCTTTCTCCCTGCCACCTGAGGCTTCTCCCAGCAGAGGTTCTAGAAGCATTTTTGTCCGTTGCATGCACCAGGTATTCTCACAGGGGTCTGTAACTCTCAAAGTTAAGGATCATTGCCTTGCAGCATGCTCTGCCTTTGAATCAGGGAAACAGCCCAGCAAAGGCCGTAGGGAAATTAGAATATCTCAGGAACCAAAATAGGGAGTGTGGAAGTGCTGCCAGAATGTCTTTGGGTCCAAACTTCTATTAGCTTAATTAGATGAGATCGTGTCTGAAATGAAAGAGAGGAGGGGTAGAGAGAGGATTGGGCAGGATGACCTCAGGAAGGTTCTCTCAAGCAGGAGTAGGCAGGTGAATAGAGCTGAATTCTTCTCGAGAGTAAAGCAGTTCACCAATCGTCCCACTGTACTGGAAATTCCTGAGCTGGCGCGCTATAACTTAAGAGGTTGTTGAGCTTAGGACTCTGAAAAGCACCTATGAAATCTGAAGCCTCCATTTTTAATCACAAGAGGCTGTATTGCTGGCATCCAGGCATTTCATCTGATTTCTGGAATTTCTGCTCCTTTCTGCTGGTCCCTGGGGCAGAGGTAAGGGCATTGGGAGAGGAGATTGAGAAAAAAAGATTAAAAACCAACAACTGATCCTCTGCTTCCCGAATCAGGTGCATTAGAGTTACTGAAAGAAAGTGAGGATCAACAACTGACCCCAGTTTTCCTTAAGAGTTGGTCAGAGTAGGTGGGGCGGAGGATGTCCCCTGGATTTTACCTTTCTCACAGGTCAGTTCCTGCAGCTGAGAGACCCTGGGGAAGCGGGTAATGAGAGCAGTGACTGGAGCTGAATGACAATGTCGTGGAAAGCATTTGGCTTTTGAGTCAGACAGCCCTAATTCAGAAGCAGCTCCCTTACTAATTAGCTCTATGTACTCGAGCATGTTACTTAGTCTACCTGACCTTTAGTTCCATCAGCCAAGATTCCCTATCTTATAGGGTTGATGTGAGGGTTAAATTAGAAATCCTACATATAACCACTTATATAAAATAAGTGTTATTTCTTTTCTATCTCCATGGCTGTCACCCCAGGGGAGAGCTGGCATTGGGGTGCCTGTGATGTGGACCATAACATTCCTGCACATACACACATACCACTTGCCCATGTCTTCGGTTGTCATCACACACTTGTCCACACACAGACACATACCACCACAACCCCCCACCCCCACCCCAGCTAAAGCAGCCTTTCCAGACAGGTGAGGTAAGCAGTTGGCTTACTGATGATGGTACAAGCTGTGGTACAAGTGCTCATCCCAGGAACCTTGTTACAGTAATTAGTGTCACTCCTTGAAGGTGTTCTGGAAAGGCTGTATCAGGAGAGCAAGGGGTGGTAGTGGGGGTGGGGGAGCCCCACAGGCATCTCCTCTAGGTTGAATGTATTTTGGGGGAGGAATACTTTTCCTACCTATGCTGAGGAGGCCCTAGTCTACACCTAGAGTTATAACATCTGGAGCTGTGTTGTCTAATATAGTAGCCACTGGCTACATGTAGCTAATGAACACTTGAATATAGCTGGTGTGACTGAGGAGTGGAATTTAAAATTTATTTCATTTCAGTTAATTTAAGTGTTAAAACCAGTATTTATTTATGGAAAACTTTTTTTGGCTACACCGAGCTACACGTGGTATCTTAGTTCCCTAACCAGGAATTGGAACCATGCCCCCCTACAGTGGAAGCACAGAGTCTTAACCACTGGACTACCAGGGAAGTCCCTAGAAAACTTTTAATATGGTTGGAACAACTTGGATATATGAGTTGATTTTTTCAACAGTGAATTTTATGAAACCTAAATACAGACCAGATATTTCTGGCGAAAATTTAGTTACCAAATTGAAATGTGCCATAAGTGTAAAGGATATGCTGTTTCAAAGGCCTAGTATGAAAAAATAATGTGGAATATTTCATCACTCATTTTTATATTGGTAACATGTTGAAAATGATCATAGTTTGGGTACACTGGGTTAAATAAACTATAGTCTTAAAATTAATTGTATCTGTTGCTTTTTTTTTTCAATATGATACCAGAAAATTTGAAATCACCTAAGTGACTCGCGGGATTTCCCTGGTAGCTCAACTGGTAAAGAATCCAGCTGCAATGCGGGAGACTTGGGTTTGATCCCTGGGTTGGGAAGATCCCCTGGAGGAGGGCATGGCAACCCATTCCAGTATTCTTGTCTGGAGAATCCCCATGGACAGAGGAGCCTGGCAGGCTACAGTCCTTGGGGTCGAAAAGAGTTGGACACGACGGAGCGACTCGGCACAGCACAGCACAAGTGACTTGCAGTCTGTTTCTCCTGGGCTGCTCTGGAGGCTGTGGGGCTCAGGCAACAGCAGCTCCTGATCTAGACACATGTCATCTGTTCCCCACTGCCTCAGGGTGGGGGTGCTTCCCAGAGAAGATTTCTCTGAACCTCAATGCTGCTCCTGCCCTTTTCTGCATTGCAGTGTGCACAATCGAAATGAGAATTTCTAGCACCTGTCCTCCGAGTCCCAATCTAACAAGCAGCTGGTGGAAGATTTTGGAGATGGGGGAAGAGGGGTGTGCCCCAGGGGAACCTTTCTGGTGTCTTATAACCTGGAGAAGAGAGGTTGCTGCAAGGCTAAGAGAACTGTCTGTGCAGTGGGGGGCAGGGTTGGAGGCTCCAGGGTACTCAAGATTGCCTGATTCCCCAGCCTCACTCTCCAAACTGCTGGGTTTCACATTCACCTCTGCGTCCTCCCCACCCCACCCCCACATTCCCACCTCTGCCCCGTTGAAGAGTTTGCCTACTGGTGAAGTCTGGCTGCCTCCACATGGCACCGGCTTCTCTCCCCTGTCAGGGATAGTTCGGGCTGGGAGTAGAGTCTCCCCAGAGCAAGGACTATGACAGCAGGAATGGCTCGGAAGCTGATGATGCTTGCAGATTGTTGGGTGAGGGATAGGTGGGGGCCCAGAAGATGGAGGGGAACTGAGGATGCTGTGCAGATGCTGCTGCAGAGAGAGAGGGAAGGAGAAAGAGAGGCTCCCCGGGACCTCGTGACTCTCCACTTCTTGGTCCCTCCTCCCAGCTCCTTTCCTCTCCTTTCGCTCCTATGATGCTGAGACTCCTCCTACCTCTCTTGAGCTCGCAGCATCTCCACTTTTTCTGGCACTGCTTTGCCCTCTCTTTGAAGCATTCAGAGGCAGTCAGCATCTTCTCCTCCCACTCCACCTCAGCATCTGGGGTCTCTATAAGGACAGCGGAAAGGCGTGCAGTTCCTGCTGCTCCTTCTTCCCTCCACTTTTCACTAGAGCTTGCAGTGCCCCTCCCACCTTGCTCCTCCAAACCTAGTCCTGTTGTGTTCTGGGTCTCTCTCCTTTGACAGCTGCGGATTCTCATTTTTGTTAGCATTTTGTGGAGGTTCTCTTGCTTTCCACCAAGGGCACTGCTGCTGCTACTGCTAAGTCACTTCAGTTGTGTCCGACTCTGTGTGACCCCATAGACGTCAGCCCACCACGCTACCCTGTCCCTGAGATTCTCCAGGCAAGAACACTGGATTGGGTTGCCATTTCCTTCTCCAGTGCATGAAAGTGAAAAGTGAAAGTGAAGTCGCTCAGTCGTGTCCAATTCTTGGTGACCCCATGGACTGCAGCCTACCTGTCTCCTCCATCCATGGGATTTTCCAGGAAAGAGTCCTAGAGTGGGGTGCCATTGCCTTCTCCGACCAAGGGCACTAGGGATCTGCAAAACAGGAATGGTAGGGAGAGTCCAACCAGAATGAGAAAGAAAAGGGAGGAGCTGGGTGTCCTGGGTTGGAATTTCTGCAGAAGGATCCTTTGGAAGGCAGAGACTCTGCTCCATCTCTGGAGATGGAGCACGCAGAGGAAAGGGCTGACATGGAACTGGACTGGGGGTGCTGATCTTTTCAGGCATGGCGGGCAACCTTTTGCATAAACCTTTGGCTGTCAGGCTCATTAGATTCAGGCAAGGTCACTGGGTTATAGGTTTAATAGGCAGGCAGAAGGGTAGGAAGCAGGATTCTGACAGAAAGAAGGGGTGGAAAAGACTGAAGTAAAGAAAACTCGAGTGATCACATTTAGTTGTGGCTGCCACTGTCATGGCCTTTTGATAGCAGGTTTAATGATAGGACAGCAGCTTTAATGACATGGCGGGGGTGGGGGCTCATGCAGACCCAGTGCCAGCATGTAGTCTGCCCACCCCCCATTCCCCACTCCCCCGTCACATCCTCTTCCCTTTAGCTTGCGGTCATTGGCCCTAGTTCCTTGTGCCTAGAGAGGGGACAGAGCAGCAAGAGGGAGAGAGAGACACCACCTGGATACGGAGCAGACTCCAAGAAGTAGTTGCACTTTCCAGCTCCAACCCTGAAGTAGCCTTATCGCTGCGGTTGGCAATTGGTATTGGTTATTAAGGGTATGTATAAGTGTGTGGGAAGGAAGTCGAGTTTAGCAGACTGGAGGGTTATAGTTCCTGCTTTGTATGTGGTGTGTGGGTAGGGCTGGGCTGACTACAGGATCTACACCTTCCGTTTCCTGGGACCCTCAGGGAAGAGATGACAATGCTACCCTTAAACTGCAAAAGCCTGAAGAGGCAGGCTATGAGGAGGCAGCATCTGCTGCTGGAATGGTGTGGGCAGGAGGTGGGGAAGATCTGGGCCGTTTGGGATGAACGTCCAGTCTGAGCAGCCTTGGTTCTCTCCCATTGTGGTATCTGAAGCTGGCCTAGATGAGGCCCCACTGTGGAAGGAAAGGTCAGAAGAGCTTGGCAGTGACCCGGTTACCCCCAGAGTTCTTATCCCCAGAGGTCCGAGGTGCCACAAAGTCGAAGGTCATGTGATGTTTGACCCGGCCTTTGCCTTTGCTCCAGAGGGCAATGAGGCCAAAGCAGAGGGTCACTGAAGTGAGGAATGGGAGGAAGCCAACTGCCAGCACCATAGCTATGCCTCTGCTGTCCAAAAAGAAAGGCCCTGGGATCCCTGGTGAGGTGATGTTGGGGTCAGAGAGAGTGCCATTCAGTGGTTCAACTTGGATCACTTCCAGCCAGGTCCTCAGGGAGTCATTCCCTGCCACGTTGCTGACCACACAGACATAGGCCCCTCTATCCCGGAGCTGCACAGAGCGGATCTCCAGCGTCCCATCCTGTAGGACCCTCACTCTCCCAGCCCTCCCCAGCCGAGCCCCCTGAGGCCTCATCCAGGAGATGGTGGGGGCTGGGTCCCCATCTCCAGAGCAGGAGAAAACAGCATGCCCCCCCTCCTCAGCCATGACCCAGCGCGGCCCGGATTTTCGGATCAGGGCTGGTCGGCAGGTGAAGTGCCCTGGAGGTAGGATGTCTGAAAACTCCCTCAGGCTTTTCCCCTGGACATGCTGGGGGCCAGCACAGGCAGGTGGGGTAGAGCCAAAGTCCAGGCGGCGGCGGAGCCGGAGCAGCCAGAGGAGGCGGCAGTCACAGGTCAGGGGGTTGCCTGACAGCCTCAGGGTGACCAGTTTGTCTGGAGAAGGGAAGGCTGCTTCCTCCAGTGTCTGAAGGGCATTGTCTGCCACATCCAGGAGGTGGAAGGCTGTCAAGCCGTGGAAGGCATGTGCCGCGATGGAGGTGAGGCAGGCACCCGACAGCCGGAGCTCCTGGAGCCGCACCAGGGAACTGAGCCTCCGTGCTGGGATGGCCGAGATGGGGTTCCGAGAAAGATCCAAGACCCTGAGGAAGCTCAGGTGGTGCAGTGCTTGGAAGGGCACCGAGCTCAGATTGCAGTGGGTGATGGCCAGGCTGCTGAGATTGAGCCCGCCCAGGCTCCCTGGCTCCAGAGCCTCCAGAGATGGCCAGTGGTGGATCTCCAGCTCCCTTAGCTGCCCCAGCCCCCACAGTGCTCCCGCTGGCAGCCGCCCGATGTCCAATTCTCGGAGCCTCAGGGCCCCCAGTGCCGGGAGACGTGCCAGGGCTGGGCCAGGCACAGTGCTGAGGTTGCAGCGCTCCAGGGTGAGGGTGCTCAGCTTGGCCAACCCGGCAAAGGCTCCCGGAGCCACAAACACCAGGTGGTTGTCCCCAACCTCCAGCTGCTGGAGGCTGCCTAGCTCCCTGAAAGCGCCGTCAAGGAAGAGGACGATCTGGTTGAGGCGAAGGTCCAGCAGTGTGAGGGCAGACAGGCCCGAGAAGACCCCGGGCCCCATGATTCGCAGCCGGTTGCCCTGCAGCCTCAGGGTGAGCAGGCTGTGCAGGCCATGGAAGGCCCCCGGCTCCAGGGTGGAGAGCTGGTTGTAGCTCAGGTCCAGTTCCCGGAGCTGGCCCAGGCGGGAGAGCATTCCCTGCTGAAGCCCCCACAGGCGGTTCCCACTCAGGTCCAGGAACTCGGTGTCTCGTGGGAGTCCCCCCGGGACAGCCTCCAGTCGCCGGTGGGCACACAGCACGGCCTGGGGGTGGGAGGTGCAGTCACACACGGCGGGGCAGGTGCCGCTGCTCCCCACCGCCGGCAGGAGGAGCAGGAAAAAGATGGGGGGCCATGGGGGCCAGGCTTGCTTTGGAGCTGTGGCCACAGCCATGCCCTCTTTGCTCCTGGAACAGAGGATGACATGGCCCTTTTTGGAAAGTGGCTCAGATGATGGGTACCATGGATTTCCCTGAGCCTCCATAGAGGAGAGGGATTGAGTTACCTGTCTCAGCGTGGCCAGGTGGTGTGCAGACACAGGAGAGATTCTGGCATATATCCCCTGGAGCCTCATTTCTGGGGACTCTCTACTCCCCTCCACCACCCCTGGGTAACAGGCCAAGTGCTTACTAGCTCATGGAACCCTAGTCCAGTGGGGAAGGTTTTATGGGAACATGACAGGAAGCAGCAGGGAAGTAACTTTTGAGTTTCCCTCTATCTCAGAGATCCAGAAATACCCAGGTCCCTTCTCCGGACAGCTGCTCTCCTAGTCTCTGCCCTGTCCCTCTCTGCCCACCCTTCTCTCATTTTATCTGCCCACAGCTTTGTCTAAGGCTTAAGGGGGTCATATCCCCGGATCCTGATCGGAGAGAGGCCTCACCTTGACTAAGTCATCCACGCCTGGGAAGCATGTGGGCCTCAATTTGGCCCCCCAGGCTCCACTCACTGCCTCTCTGCCCTCCTCCAGCCTGGCCCAGGGCCCGAGGCCCCAGACTAACACGAGGCAATCTCCCCAGAACGCCTTATGGATGACAGCCAAGCTGCACATTAAATGTGGCAGAGGATACAAAGCACACATGAATCCCTCACCAGGGCCCCAAGGGCAGCCCACCTCCTCTGTGGATGACGTTGCGGTGTAAGGGACCCAAGAGAGGCCTGAGCATTATTTGCTTGGCCCTCAGACTTAGGCTTCTCTCATGCCCCTCCATGGTGTTTTGATTCAAACCCAGTGTGGGAGTCTGAGAGAGATCTCTTGTTGCCTTTGGCCTCTGTTGCCTGAGAAATGCACAAGAGACACACTGGGAGCCAGGGAGGCATAGACGAGTGAGGAGGGACAGTGTCTGACCAGATACCGTGGTGGGAGTAGGCAGGCCCTTGGCTGGCATGGGAGATCTCCGCACAGGCTGTGTGCCCAGCCTGTCAACTTAAAGTAAGTTTCTGGGTGCCAGGTGCCTGGGCAAAATTAGGAAGATGGTGATTATGATGACCACTGGAGACTGAACGAGGTGACAGAGGAGAAAAGATCCCATGGACCCACCCTGTTCAATGACCACTGGGACCCCAAGAGAGGGGAGGTACTGAAATTGGCAAGGGATGGCTGCAGAGATAGGACAAGAGCAAACTAATGCTCCCTGGGAAGCAGGAGGCCTGGGTTTCTTTCTAGCTGCATATCCCAGTCACCTTTGACCTTTCAGACTTCTGTCTTTCTGGGCCCTATGATGTCAACTTTCTACCACATGGACCATTTTCTCCCAGGTGGAACTTAGGAAAGACAGTTTAAGAGAGAGTGTGATTTTTTTTCCCCTTTATTTCCCACACTGTACCCCCTCCCACAAGGATCATTCAGGTGGCTACCCTACAGCTATTTCAGAGGACCATAGTAGTTCAGGAACTGCAGAAAGAGACCGAAAGAGCAAGGGGTGTGGGACACTGTTCTGGGGCTTGGGCATGAGAAAGAATGGCTGAGCTGAGGCTACTGAGCAGGCTCCTCTGTTCCCAACCTAACAGGTATGGATGGCATGCTAAGAGTTCTCCAGGGAGCAATGTCCCAGCTTCCCTCATCCCTGCCCCCCTCCCCCAGTGCCTGTCCTGGGAAGTCCACCTGACAGCTAGCTCTTTATCACTACTGCTGCAGTTCCTGCTCTTCCTTCTTTCCTGCATTGAGCAAAAGTGCAGTGAAGCGTGTAACCCAGCTTCCCTCCTTCCCACTCTTGTGAGCATCCTCTTAGTCTCCAGAGCCCGCCAGACCAGGGGCTGGCAGCTCCAGCCCCCTTCTCTTTAAAGGTGGCTAATGTAATCACAAACTTCCTTTGCCAAGCTCCGTGGCTATGGGACTGGCTCCCGGCCACTGTGCAGGAAGAGATAGGTGTCAGAACCACTTCTTTCTCCCCTCATGTGGGCTGGGGTCCAGGGGCATCACCCTCAAGAAGCAGGGTGCTTTCTTCTTCTTGTCTCTGTGTGCCAGTCCAGGGACACATTTGATCCTGGATGGCCTCTTTAAAGCAGACCTGAGTGAAGCATGGGAAACTACATGTGGAGGGGGCTCCTGGAGGAAAGATCTCTGGAATATCCACACTGATTGCAAAATAATCCTTCCCAGAAGTAGAGAGAGCACCTGGGAAATGGAGGGAGATCTCCTTGGAGTCCTTCTGCCCAGGGGCACCTGGGACATCTTACTTTTCCCATCAGAGTCCTAAGGGGCCAAGATCAATGGTGGGCTGGGGGTGGAGTGGGCACAAACCCTCTAGCCCTCATGGGTCTGGCCTTGTCTCTGAGCATGTTATGGAGAAGGGCAGCTGCAGCTCCAGGACAGGAGGTGGGGGCACTTACCAGAGAAGCCGGAGGGTGGCATCAAGTTGGGCGCTGCATCTGTCCAGGGCTGGGGGCCCGTCCCATTCAAGCTGCCCCTCGGCCCGCACCTCCCCGTGTACCTCACTCCCCGCCTGCCCGCCTGCCGGGCCGCCGCTGCTATTGCTGCTGCGGCTGCCTGCTGCCAAGACCGAGGTAGACAGAAGAGCCAGAAAGCATTTCTCCTTTTTTTTTTTTTTCCTCTCTCTCTTTTTAAACCGGGCGAGAATGAGTCTGCAGCAACCCTGTTGGTGCAAAATAAATAAATAAAGCAACCAGGGAGGGCTGCAGCAGTCGCCACTACAGGCTGGCCGTGGAGGGGAGGGAGCGCAGGGGGAGGCTTGGAGCCCCAGGGGTGGGAGGGTTGGCAGCTCCATAGAGTCTCTTGGGCATCCTGACTCCCCCTGGGGAGCTCTGGGGCTGGCCGGGCACTCTGCATAGGGTTATCGTTCAGTCTCCCAAATGCCGGGCGATTCTGTGCCACCTCTCATTCTCAATGTCCCCTGTGGGTATCATTTGTGGGGGAAGTTCTCAGTCCAGAGCACCCGCTGTGGTGCTTAGTCTGAGATTGCTTCAGTGGTGTTGGGGGGGGCGTTCCTGATAGTCAGCTCCCTCACCTCTATGGGGGATGGCTCAGGGTTGGGGGCTAGCATCTTTACAGTGTTGATGGCTGCCTGGGCTAGGAACCTGGGTCCTCATGCAGAAATGAGGTTTCAGAGAAGTACTAGGATAACCTTCATTAAGGCTCCTCCCACCTGACACACACACCTCTTGCCTTTGAAATCATTTTATAAAGAATGGCACAGGTTGGGGTTTATGTTTACACTCCCCTGAGAGGAGAAATAAAGAAAAAAAACAAACCTCCTGACCACCTGCTGTTTCCCTCCAAGGAGGGCACACAGCTATTTATAAAACCAAGAGAAGTTCTTGGGCAAGATCATGGTCTTCTCCACCTTGCTGGACCCGGCGGTATCCACGTAGAGAGTGCTGGAATTGCATCTGCCTCCTTTTTCATAATAAGAGCAGGGCTGCAGGATGGGGACCAGACAACTAGTACTCCAAGGGTCTGTCCTTGGCCCTGTGACTGATCGGCGTCCAGCCTTTTAGGATTTCTTGCAACCAAAGACAGCTGGGGCTGGCAGAGAGTTTGGGCTACCCCTGGCCTAAGACTGGTGAAGTTGAGCACCAGGTGAAATGTTTTGGGGTTCCTCAGGATTGGGACTCTTCCCTGAGACTGCTAAGTTCCTCTGAGCTGTGACCTCAAGGAAGACAGAGATTGTGTCAGATTAAATGTGTCTATAGAGCCATATGACTGCAGGTTGAGTGTGTGAGTATGTTTCACCTGTCTGTAGATGTGTGTCTCTGACAGGTTTGGGTAACTCCTAAAGTCTATTTTTAAAGTGCACATAAGAAGTCTGAGTTCTAACTGTCTGTGATGTTCTTGGTCTTCATCATACCCTATCCCTATATGCAAATCCCATAAAATTATCATCCCCAGCCCCTCCCTTACTCCCATCCCATCCTTACCCTTCACATATCCAGTTTTTTGTGTTTTTTTTTTCAAAACCCCAGAGTGCCTAACCATTTCCTTGCTGAGCTGGGAGGGAGGGGGAAGGCAGAACACCTAGTGATGCAGATTCATGTTATATACAGGTCCTTCTGGGCTCCGGCCACCAGTCTCCAAGCTTGTTGCACCACCCCAGCCAAAGCCCCCAGGGAAATGCAATGAGGTATTTCAAAGTCCTATTCTTAGCTTCTGAGTCCAGAGGTGAGTTCCATTCATCTAGGGTGTCCTGGAACCCTCTATTGTCCTGAGGATACCTAAGTCCTCCAAGAGGTCCTTGTATCCCACCCCAGGCCTCCCAGAAGCTAGGGGTGACAGGGCATGGGAAAGGAGTCTGGACAAAGCTGAAGCTGGGGATGGAGCCCCTCCATCCCGACCCTCTGGTTCTTGGCCTGCTGCCAGGCAGGCCGGTGGGCTGAAACCCAGTCTCAGCGTTTGTTCACCCATCCCCCCAAACAGACAGAGACCACCCTCCAGGGGCCACAGGAAAGGAAAAGGCCAAGGGAAAGGTGAGCCAGCAGGCTCTAGAAAAGGGAACGGAGTCCCTCCTCCAGGTCACTTGGACAGTCCCTCGGGTGACTCGATTTCAGTGCTGAAGAGTTCCTTGTAGAGTGGAGGGAAAGCAGCTTGGACCACGATAGGGTGGAGATGCTGGAAGGTTTGCAGCTTTTCCACATGCTGGCTACACAGGCTCCGCAGCTTCCCCTTGGGTGGCAGCTGGAGGTGGGTTCATGGGGAAGGAGGGTGAGTACTGCAGCTCTGTCTCCAGGTCAGAGAAGTCCTCCCATCCTTCCTGGGCTGGGATAACCCTCTGTACTCTCTCCCTGCACACTCAGCACTTGTGGGTCAGCCAGATCCCATTGGTAGGGGTAGGTCTGTATTCAAGGAACTGGAGGCACGTGAGAACTGCAGTGGGATAGGAACATGTTTTCTGGCCGAACCCCCAAATGGTGTTCCTGATACTCCTTAAATAAGCCCTGTTCAGGGCTCTCTAACTCAGTCTCTTATGCTTTTTTAAAAAGTCTTTTTGCCGTGCCATGTGGCATGTGGGATCTTAATTCCCTGACCAGGGATTGAACCCATGCCCTCTGCACTGGAAGCATGAAGTCTTAATCGCTGGACCACCAGGGAAGTCCCCATGCTTTTATAATAGTGAACGTCTGTGACTCTCTGGTACATACTGTTAGGTACCTGTTTGCCTTTGTTGATGCTGTTCCCCTTACCTGGAATGCCTTTTCGATTCTTCTGTGCTTGGCTAATTCTTACCTTTGGTGTTACCTCCTCCTCCCTGGATTAAAGGTCCCATTCTTTGGGCTTCCCTCTGTGTAGCACTTAAATCCCATTTTAGGAAAATGATCCAGTTTGTCTATCTCTTCAGCCTAGATTTAAACTCCTTGAGTCTCCCTCCCTCTCCTCCCCCACTCACTCTGTATCCTCTGTACCTATCGTACTGCTTGCGCACGGCAAATGCTCAATAACTGTTTCTTTGGACTAAGCAATTTCCAAACAGATATCCAACACTGAAAATAGTAAGCCAACATTGCCAGCCCTCAGCCAGTGGAGGGGAATGAAAAAGACCCAGAGATCCATGAGGAGACAGAGGCAGAGAGACCTCACTGGAGAAAGACTGAGAAAACCATTTATCTTCTGCAGTTTCCTGTATCACCAAGTGAGGCTTAAAAACACCTCTCACCAGCCACCATCCCTTTCTCCCCAGGTTAATTATCTAGGAAAGGGACAGTCAGGGAAGAGCAGGCAGCATGGGGTCCCTTGATACCTCTTGAATTCATCCTCTCTTCGTTCCTCCTGCTTTATCTTGCACAGCTTCACTCATTCATTCTTTCACTCATTCTCATTGTATGTGTTGAGAACCTTTTGGCTAGGCATTGTGATGGGCTGTGGTGGTGCATCGGTGAATAAAATAAAATCTCTACCTTTATTAAATGTGTATTCTAGTGAGGGAGCCAGAAAATAAATATTAGAAAACTTCTTTAAAAAAACAATAAAGCGGACTGATGGGTAGAAAGCGTTTTGGATGGGGTGGCCTGGGAAAACCCCTCCAGAGTAAAGGGGTGGAGCAGGTTGTTTGGAAAACTAGGGGAAGAAGCATCCAGGCACCTGGAACAGCAGGTGTAAAAGCCCTGAGAAGCAACTCGATGTGTTCAAGGAATAGCAAGGAGGCCAGTGCTGCTGGAATGGGTGACTGAGAGGGCAGTGGAAGGGGAGGAGGTGAGCAAAGAAGTCGGGGGTCATGTCACGAGGCCAGGTGGCCACGGCACAGACTCTGGATTTGATTCTCAGCATGATGGCAGCTATAGGAGCACTGAGGAGTGCCGTGTGGCTGCAGTAGGACGGACCTGGTGGAGCAGGGGTCCAGTCGGAGGCTTCTCTAATGGTCCAAGGGAGCACCGACAGGAGGAGGGTGACGGTGGGGAGGTGATGCATGCCGAAGGTGGATTCCACCAGATTTGCTTTCCAGCTGCTCTCCCAGGTTCTCCTCCTCCTGAACTATCCTACCAGACTTGAGGTTTATGTAGGGCAGAGACTGTCATTTAAGTCATCTCTGTATTCTCAGCACCCAGCACAGTGCCTGGCACCCAGCAAGGGTCCATTGCTTGAACCATTCCATAAATGGTCCCCTTACATTGGTTCCAAATTGAATTGCCTAAAAAATAGCTCTGATGATATCATTCCTCTAGCCTTTGGTGCTCTCCATTGCCTGGAAATAAAGTCTTAATTCTTTAATATGGCATTGAAAGTCCTCTCTGATTTGCTCCCTGACCTAATTTTTAAGCTTGTCTTCAGCAACTTTCTTGCCCCCATCAATCTATCCCAGCTTCTGATCTTACACGTAGTCAAAATGTTCCAGGAACTCTTCTCCATATACACATCATTTTGCCTCCTTATTTTTGCTCTCATGTTGTTCCCTAAGCCTAGAATGCCTACCCCACCCCTCAATGCCTGTTAAAATAAATATTTCATGGCCTAGTTTAAATGCCCCCTTCACTAGGAAGCATTTATGATCCTCTCCTTTTGCCCTCAAGTTATTTTTAATCCCTATTCCACGCTGTCACATTTCCCCAATATTTCTTATTGTAGTAATATATCAGGGGCATAGAGATGTGGTAGAAAGAGCCCTGGGACTTGCATTTATCACTCACGATTGTGTAAACTTGAACAAGTCATTTAGGTTTCCTTATCACTACAGGGAGATTTTAACATCTCTCTTACTGACTGAGTTGTCACAAAGATGAGTATATCAGGGAAAGCATGTTGTTAATCACGTTATTATTTTATCCCATATTACATCCTATTCTGCGTTAGAGTCATTGGTATACAAATCTCTTCTTCACAGCAGGTTAAAAACTCTTGGTGGGGGTAAGGACAGCATCTCTGTATCTTTCCACTCACAGTACAAGCAGGTGCTGGTAAGCGGTGGCTCTATTAAACTGAATTGTTCCCTGGAGGTCCCTCCCAATTTCAGGCTCCCTAACTTTTCATCTGTACCCACACAGAAGTGACTGCTCAGTCCCCGTGTCCTGTGCTGTTGCAAGCTCTCTCATACAGTTTAGCTCTCAGGCACTTCCTCCTCTGGACCCTCAGACCCTGGTTCTCGCAAACCCTGAGGTCACAGATCTGGCGCTGGGCCTGACCTCCTCTGTCCCAGGGACTGCTCCTACCTTTGCCAGGATGCCTTGGCGATGAGTCTTGCAGAGATGATGATGAAAGGCCAGCTCCAGATTGCACTGCAGCTGTTCTACTTTCCTTTTCTCTTGGAGCCCTGGCCGGTCTGAAGGAGGGGATGGGGCCACAGCAAAAACAAGAAAGAACATGGACGTTAACTTCCCCCAAAGGGTGTGTCATTCTGGGCATCTGTGCTGAACAGAGATCTTCTTAGCTGAGTGAGAGACAGTGTAGGGGGTGTGGGTGTGTGTTGTTTTGGAGTTGGTAAGATGTTGGGGCCTTGAGTAGCTCTCTATAAGGAAAACTGGGGAGAGATGAAAGAGATGAGACATTCTGATCTCCCAGTTCCAGGCTGCCTTCTCCCTGGTACCTGATATTTCACATAGCTAATTCAGTGCTCTCCATTAAAACTCTGCTATGGGGAAGAAAAGATCTCCCCTTCACCCCGACGTGGCAAGGATGGCCCCAGAGAGGAGATGGGCCTTGTGTAGCCAGCCACCTAGGTCAGCACTGGGGCTTCTGCAGCAGTCTGTGGCTAACTTCAAGAGACAAACCACCTTTTGTCCTGACTCCATAAAATAACCAGAAGTCATCTTCTCAGTCTTTATTTCCAGTTCAAGGGGCATGTTTCTGTCTCTACTCATTGGCAGAGCCAGTGGACTGATAATGTGGTCTACAAACTCAGGTTAGTAGCACAACCCACTTCCCCAGGTTCTCGGAATCCTTAGCATTCAGCTGGCTCACCCAGCCCACTCCATTCTGTGGAGTGGACATCCAGAGTCCTGCCCTGATGGCAGGTAGCCTTTTGTTTTTATTTTTGGCTCTGTCCTAGGACTTGTGGGATCTTAGTTTGCGCACCAGTGGCTGAACCCGCACCCTCAGCAGTGAAAGCGTGGAGTCCTAACCATTGGGCCACCAGGGAATTCCCGATGGCGTGTTGTCTTAAAATGAGTTCACACAGAGCAGCGGTTCTCAAGCGTGCTGGCACATTACAATACCCTACGAGAGGCTGTGAAACATTCTGGTGTTCTGGCTGCACCTGAGATCCATGATGTCAGAGTCACAGCACTCATTTTTTAAAGCTCCGCAGGTGATTCCAGTGTGGGGCCACAATGGAATCCCTGGCAGGGACTCACATGCAGCCTAATTGCTCTCAGGGAAGCGGCTCACTTCCTCTCTTCCTCATGCCTCCCCACTTCTCCAGCCCCACCTGCGCTTCTCTCTTCCCTCTCTCAGACTCCTCTGGATCTTTATTTTGACTGATCTTATTTTACAGCAACATTGGGTGGGCTTATTCTGCTCTATAAAGCGCCTTCCCAGATTTAACCACAGCGAAGGTCCACACCCTTCAGTATCCGTCAGGCCCCCACCGCCCGCCTGTGGGTTGCTATTTCCTCCTCCAGGGGATCTTGCCAACCCAGGGATGGAAACCCACATGTCTTATGTCTCCTGCACTGGCGGGCGGGTTCTTTTCCACTAGCGCCACCTGCGAAGGCTGTTTGCGCACAGCACACAAGGTCCAGACTCTTCAGTACCTTTCGTGCCCCCACCGCCTGACTGTCCTTTGCCCAAGCCCAGTGACACTCACTGGCATTGATGAGGACGAGGGCTGTGTAGAGGGCGATCTCGTCCTCTGAAAAGCGCAAGGCACTCAGGGAGCGGGCGAAGTCAAAGATGGAGCTGATGAGTTCACTGCAGCCTGGGAGGGTGGAAACGAAACAGTGAGCAAGGTGGGTGAGGCCACGGTGCCCGAGGACACCCGCCCCCTTGGTGTCTGGAGCAGAGCGGGCAATCTGTCCTGAAGAGAGGGCGCCCTGGGTCTGGAAGCCTCGGATGGGGTTGGCATCGGACTCCTCTCGCTCATTTCCCCCTGCCCCTCACCCAAGGCTCGGAACAGCTCCACGCCACCGTATTTGCCTTCAAAAAAGACTGTGTCGTTGTCAGCGTTGTAGGCCCGGCACATCCTGACCAGCACCACTTCCATGGCTCCTGGGGAGCGGGGAGACATGCAGGCGCAGCGTCGGGCAGAGCCAGGAATCTGCCCCTGCCCCCCTTCAGTGTATTGGTTCCCTGAAGGCACCTCCCTCCACGCAGCCCCGCACATTCCACACTGGCCCCCACTACCCCGCGGCCCGCCCGCTCTCCCTGGGCACCTGCTTTGAGTAGCACGATCTGGTCGTTCTGGCAGAGCTCCATAAAGCCCGGGAGCCTCTTAGCGAACTCCACCACATACTGAATGGCCTCGGTGAGTCGGTGGGCACAGCGTCCCCACATCTCCCACATCGACTGCAGAGGAGGAGGAAGGTCCCACTGGAGCTTTTAGGACCCCCAGGACCCCACCGAGGCCCTGGGAACCCAGACAAAACTGCAAGTACCCCCCCACATTCTCAGCACCTGTGTTTTTAGCCTAGTCTTAGCACAGTGCACTTTGGGGCCCAGTGGATCTAAATTTGCCTTTGGCTCCACCATCTTGTGACGTGGAGTATGTCTATGAACTCCTCTGTGCGCAGTTTCTCAGTCCATTAAAAACAGGAATGGCAACCTCATAGGGTGGTTGTTGTAAGGGTCAAGGATAGTTTATGTAAAGTGCTCAGCACAGTGCCTGGCAGAGAAAGAGTGTTGAAACAGATGCTAACGAGGAGTCTGACTATTGTTGATAGAGGAGGAGGAAGGAGAGTATGCTAAGGCCTGTGCTTCTAGGTCTGGGTGGTGAAGGACATGGGTGTGTGTGTGTGTGTGTGTGTGTGTGTGAGTCACTCAGTGGTGTTTCGACTCTTTGCAACCCCATGGACTACAGCCCTCTAGGCTCTTCTGTCCATGGGATCAAAAATACTGGAGTAGGTTGCCATTGCCTTCTCCAGGGGATCTTTCTGACCCAGGGATCGAACCCAGGTCTCCCACATTGCAGGCAAATTGTTTACGGATGAAGACCAGGTAAAACAACCACAGGCAGGAGCTAAGGAGATGCTCTCACCTATTGCTAGGGTGCATACTTAAAAGCGGGCACACACGGTGTCTCTCTGTGATACCCTGCCTCGCCCCAGCCCACTCATGTGTGCAGGTTGCCGTCCCTGGACTCCCTGGGTAGTGGCGGGGCTTCTTCCTCCCCGGCGCGGTGTCCTGGCCTCACCTTCCTCTGGTAGCCAGCCACCTCCTCTCGCGAGAAGATGTTGGAGCGCTGACGGAGCAGGTCCTCCACCCGCAGCTGACACGTCTCCCGGTAGGACTTGCAAACATTCTGCACCAGGTGCTCTGGGGCCAGGGGAGGAAGGCAGAGGTTCCATCTCAGCCAGCTCCTACCTTTCGCATACCAAGGGCGCTCCTCTGCCTGGCCTAGCCCTGCTCTGCCTCCCCCCAGACCCTTGTGTATGCTTGGTTTACATGGGATGCTGACTGGGGACCCCCCACCCCATTTTTTTGCCGCATTGCACAGTATGTGGGATCTTAGTTCCCTGACCAGGGATTGAACCCATGTCCCTGCAGTGGAAACGTGGACTCTTAACCACTGGACCACCAAGGAAGTCCCAGAGGGCCCCTTTCTTGGAAGCTCCTCCCTCATCTTTCTACGCTCTCCGCCTCCCCAGCTGCTTACCAGTCTCCGTCAGGGAAGCATAAGGCACCTCTGGGGTGCTGCGGAAACTGGGGGTGAAGTAGCTGTCCAGGCCCCGTCCTGGCTCCCCAAGCCCAGGACGCCTGGGGTCCTCAAAGTGAAGTCCACACCTGTCCGGGGCCAGTTGGCTGCCTGTGCCATAGAAGTTCTCTCTGCCCTCAGCCTTGCCCCGCTCAGGGCTGTATTCCAGGTGGTATGAGGCCCCGTTGAGCCCGGCCTTGGCCAGGCTGTTGGAGTAGGAGGGCCCGCAGCCTGGAGCTCTCAGGAGACTGGGGGGACAGGCTGATGCCTCTGGTAGGTCAGGCGAGGAGCCCAGGGGTAGCTGCCCATCCGGGAGCCCCAAGGTGCAGGCGAGGGGGTCTGCTCCTTGGGCTCCCCTGGGAGGGGTCTTGGCCGCTTGTTCCCGTTGCTGCTGTTGCCGCTGCTGCAGCTGTTTCTGCACCTCTGCATGCAGGCTGTCCCTTTGCTTCTTGGACATGCGGCCAAACTTGACAGCTGAAAGAGGTCGGGGGATCAGGAGTTTTGGAGGCGGGAGGACGTGGTACAGGGCAGAGTCAATAGGCATTGTGATCATTACAGGATTAACTTGCTGCTCCTTGAAGAGCTCACTCCGAGCAGAGCTTCTCCAGTCTGGCCCGAGATCCTGCCTTCTAGGCATCTCTGTTCAAGACCCACTGCCCCCCACTCCTGTCTGCTTTTGGGCTCTGTCCAGCCCAGGTGTATCAGCAGACGTATCAGTCTTCTGAGCAAACTCTCCCTGTTTGAAACCAGCTTTGACTAAGTGGCAGAACTTGAGCAACGAGTCTGGGCTGAGGAGCCCGGCCTCCTGCTATGGGGCTGGGGATGGCTGAGGAGGGAGCCTCAAGCTGTATCGGGGTCACCTCGCCCATCTAGGAGGGTCGGAGGAAGAGGAGAGCCGAGAACACAGGTCTCCCTGTGGTCAGGCCTGCAGGCTCCCTTGTGACCTAGATACTCACCACAGCCCAACCCAGGCTCCGCGGCTTGCTTCTGAACATCCTCTTCTGCCCTCTTTCCTGCCTTTTCACTCACCCCGCCACCCCTCCCAGGTGTGGGGGCACAGCCCCTCACCCCGCCTGCCCCTTTGCAACCCTGCGTGTTTCCTTTCACTTTGTTATTTTGGGCGCTGAAAAGTGCTGACAGGCTCCTTCTGACTCCCCATCACCTCATGCCTCCCCCAGCCCCACCCTGGGCTCCCTCTGTGGTGTTGGAGGGGGGAGCTGTTTGGGGGCTGCAAGGGGGCTGTGGCTGAGAAAGATGGAAAAAGGCACCAGGAACAGCCGCCCTCGCCAACGTCAGCCTTCCGGGCTGTTCTCAGGGTGACTCTGGCCCCATTCATAGTCACAGCCCTTTGTCCCAAGCTGGGGATGGGGGTTCGGGGAGCCAGGTGGAGTTGGAGCAGTGGGGCAGCTGGGGAAAGATGTGGACTGTGGATGGGGATGGGATCTGGGCTGGAGGGGAGTCGGGTGAGGGGAGTCCCCCTCCCCGCCCCCGAGGAAGGGGAGAAGGGCTAGGAGTTTGAGAAAATAAGGGTTGTTGTTGCAGAGCCTGAAGCTGGGGACTGTGAAGACCTTTGATGAGGGCAGCCTGCCCACCCCCACGTGGGACAGTGGAGGAGACCAGGGCCTGCCAGTGGGAAGGACGGATGGCGGAGACCCGGAAGGCTGTTTAACCCCTGTGTGGTGCAGTAGGTCAGGCCGCCACTCTGGCGACTGAAGCCCTGGGGGGCTGCCCACGTGGCCTCACCGTCTCGGGACATGCCCAGGGCCAGGCATTTCTGCAGGCGGCAGTGCTGGCATCGGTTGCGGCTCGTGCGGTCAATGGGGCAGTTCTGCTGGCGCGTGCAGGAGTAGGCCACGCTGCACTGCTGGCTCCGGCGGAAGAAGCCCTGGGGGGCGGGGGAAGCCGTGCTGCCGATCCTGGCCAGGCCCCGGCCAGCCTGAGGGCCTCCAGATCGGAGGGCCCCTCAGTTTTCTCCCTCCATTACAGTCTGTCCTGCAGTCACTCCCCTAGTTGAAGACAAGGCCCTCCAGTGCACAGGGCTCTCCAAGCAGGGAGCCGCCGGGCAGCTCCCTAGCTGTCTCAGGAGACCAGCCCTGCAGGCAGTAGGAAGGCCGCCGAGCCCCCTCTCCTGTCCTCTGAAGACTGTGTATGAGCGAGCACTCACCTTGCACCCCTCACAGGTGATAACCCCGTAGTGGATCCCAGATGACTTATCCCCACAGATTTTGCAAGGAATCACTTCAATTTGTGCTGGAAGAAAGAGAGAGCAGAGGTCAGCCCGGGAACCTTCAGTGCATCCTACCCCAGCACCTGGGAGGTAGATACAGGGACGTGGTGTGTCCTCTGCTGCCCTATCCCAGTCCATCTTGCTTTCTCTCTCTTGTAAGATGGAAGACTGGGCTTCCCTGGTGGCTCAGTGGTAAAGAACCCACCTTCCAAGCAGGAGACGTGGGTTCAATCCCTGGGTCAGGAAGATCCCCTGGCGATGAAAATGGCAACCCACTCTGGTATTCTTACCTGGAGAATCCCATGGACAGAGGAGCCTGGCGGGCTGCATACAGTCCATGGGGTCGCAGAGTGGGACAGGACTTATCGACTGAACAACAACAGTAAGATGGAAGGAGGAGTGAATGCCGAATGCCACTCAGCAAAGGATCTGTGGGGGCTGTTTTAGTTTTGCGGAGCGGCTGGGGTTGTATCAGTTCTACGGGGGCAGAGAGAGCAGCTGCAGAGAGGCCACCTGCTCAGCCCTTCAAGATGAAAAGCTCTAGTTGCCTCCCTCCCGCCTGGGGACCGAGGAGTCCTCACTACTTCACAACACCTGCTTCCCGCCCAGGGGGCTTCCTCTAAGCTGCCCTCCCCCCGCTGGGGCTTGGCCCCCAGGGCAGAGTGTGGGGCTTGGCGGGAAGATGTGGTGCACCAGGCGGGAGGCACCTGGGGGCCAGGTAGAGCTGCCTGCCATCCTCAGCCGGGCTGTGCAGAGACTGGGGGGCCGGGAGGACAGGGTCACAGGGTGGGGCCCAGAGAGGGTAGAGAGAAGCCAGATGGAGCCCAGGAAAGTGGGGTCAGCAAGCCAGCTCTTCTGGATGTCTGAGAGCCAGGGGGCAGATCAAACAGAGCTCCCAGGTTCCTGGCTCAGAGCAGAGGGTGGCTCTGTGTGTGGATGCTTACGTGTGTGTACGTGGGCCTCTGCCTCCACTTGTGTGAGCCCAAATCATGAATGTTAACGCTGGCTGGGACTAGAGACCATCAGATCATTCAGACCTCTTTTTTTTCTCCCTTTACAGAGGAAGGAATAGGCCAGATGAGATCAGATGGTTGGCCCAGGTTCACACAGCTAGCTTACTCAGGACCTGGGTCTACATCCCAGTTCCCCAGAGCTTTCCATTCTGCTGATCCATGTCTGTGATGTCAGGGGCACACACATCAGTGGGCACGTTGCCTGTGTGAAGGGGTGCTCGTGTGTGCCTGTGTACATGAAAGGTATTTGTGATTCATGAGCCAACAGGCATAGCTGCTTGGGCCAGTGTGTGCATGTGCACATTTGTGTGTTAGTGTTTGTTCACTGGCTGCCAGGACCCTCCCCCTCTCCCACTAAGCTCATTGTAACCTACCTCCCTGGTGCCATGGCTGTGGTTGTTACTGGCCCCAGGTTCATTCCTACTTTGCCCCATCCTTGTCAATGCCCACAGCTCCCTGCTAAGTTTCAGGGAGCCGCCGGCCTCCCCACCAGCCAATCTTTGGAGAGACTGGGCAGGGATGGGTCCCCTTTCAGGTGTTTTCATCACTCCTTAAGGGCATGCGCGTCTCTCCTCTGCCCTTGCTGACCTGCTGCCTCCCCTCTGAGGGAGAATGCCTGGGATGGAGCAGGACGTAAAAGTGGTCTAGGACCACAGCCCCTCCTCATCTCTGATTCCAAGGGTCAGAGAAAGCAGCAGCCCGCCTACAGGCCAAATCCACAGTCCTGTGAACTCTCTTCTGGCCTAGGCCTGGATTCTGGTTGTGGTGTAGGGCCTGCTGATGTGAGGTGGGGAGGGTGACCATGGCTTGCCCACCATTCCCCCAAATATTGTTTTTGTCACCCTTAAACCATCATCCCCTCAGGCTAGCCTAGACCTGAGTCAGAGTACAGCTGCCTCTCATGGGGGACAGGGTGTCTGAAATCCTTCCATTAGAACGCGAGTCTCTCCTAACTTGAGTTCTCAGGCAGGTCCCCTAGCCTGCCCAGCACCCACCCAATAGGCTGTCCTGATCATCTAGGACAGATGGCAAGAGAGCTTTCAGATTCTTTCCAGTAAATTAAGAGCAGATGGGAATGAATGGAGGGAAGAGAGAACAAGGGAGGACTGGATACCTAGAAAAGGGGCAGAGAATGCAGGGACGCCTGCCCGTCTTAGCCACTGGATTCTCTAGGTCTCAGGGCCCTTGTCAGTGAAATCAGGGTAAGCACAGCCTTCATTGCCGGTGCAGGGGGTGACGGGCGTTAGCATAGAGGGGTACATGGAATCACCCGAGGTAAGTGCCTTGTGGCTGTAAACACTGTGTGCTGTGCCGTTGAGCACAGCGGTGGGAACAGAACCCCGAAGGCATTTGAGGCCCAAGAGAAGTTATTTGTCTCCTGCGGAGTCAGCTCTTGCCTCTCCCCCACACAGTTCCCCTCCAGCATTGTGGGATCTCACTCCCCAGTGGCCCTCAGCCCGGAGAGGGCAGAAACCATCGTGGGTCACCCAAAAAGTAAGCGGGAGGGAGACTAGGCCAAGCCACAGCGGGAACTTGGGCTCCAGCCCAGCGCTCAACCACAGGCCTCCCTGCCTCTTCCCTTCTCCAAGGGCCACATCCGTGTGCGTGTATGCGCTGACCACACGGCTGACCCAGACACGTCTCTCGGCCCCACCACCTGACCCACTGCTGGTCCCAGCCCCAGGAACCTCACAACAGTGTCACCGGGACCTTGCCCTTTTCATAGGACGATGTGGCCAGCCACAGACCACCTTCACAAATACCCGTGTTTGGGGGAGACCAGCGTTTGGACCCCAGCCACCAGGCCAGCCAAACATAGTCCCACACTCCCCAGCCACAGTCCAAGACAGAGGTACAGAGTGAGACAGGCACACAGGGTCAGGGGTTTGGGGCTAGACCCTCCAGCCTCTCAGCTAGAGAGACCAAGAGGTTCGGGACCGGGAGACGACAGAGACAGACGCAGAGATGGAGAGAGAGCCCGGAAACACAGAAAAAACCCACACTGGCGTCCTGGCCCCATGCCCAAGCCCTGGCCCTGTCAGCGCCGTCAGACCCTCTTATCCTACTCCTCCCTCCTGGCCCTGCCACCTGTACCCCAGCCATGCCATCCACCCAAAACCTCAAAGAGAAAGTACCGGTGCACACGAGTGTGACTTGTGGAGGAGGGGCGGGGAGAGGACGGGAAGGGGACTGGCAGAGGTGGCGGTCGGGTGAGCTGAAGCTGAAAAACACCTTGAATACCTCACCTTTGCAACCTCCCCCCATGAGCCCTGTCCCTGAAGCAGCAGCTGGTGGGAACCCAGATTGGGGAGGGGAGCTGAGTAATCACAGGATTACTCAAGCTGTTTCCCAGGAGCCTGGCCTGCCAGGAACTTACCATCTCAGGGCCTGACAGTGCCAGGAACTAGAGCTAAGCAGAGGTCAGGAGCCTCGAGGTCAACCCCTGCAGCATGGCTCCCGCAGCAGCCCTCTATGTCCAACCTCGCCTGCTGCTTCAGGAAGATCCGTGTAGCTCACTGCGGTTCTCTCCCAGGGCCCATCAAAGGAGACCCTTCAATTCCAAGGAGGGAGACGACGTGCCCACGTACACACGATACCTCCTGAAACCACCTAGTGACTGCATGACCCTAGACCTCTGAGTTGCCAACAAGGTCCCCTAGGGAGCTAGTCAAGATGCAGGTCCCTACTCAGGAAGTCGGAGGGCCCCAGGTTCTGCATTTGAACAAGCTCTTGGTTGGTGCCCAAGCTTGCTGGTCCTCACCCTACATTTCAGAGTAGCAAGAATGTAGTCCCTCTTCCTGCTTCTGCCTCTTCCTGGGGCATAAGGGTGGGGCTGGTGGTCTCCTCCCCAGCTCATTCTTTCATCTGCCAACCGGTGTGACTTCTAAAACTTCATTCCAATAAGGTGCTAGGAAAAGAAAATGAATCTCTTGCGGACTGCTTTGGGGACTGAAGGACCCCCAGGGAGCCTCCTCTGAGCACGTCCTTTGCGGGGAAATGCGGTAGAGACCAAGAAGGCTGGCCCCTCCCTCCAGCCTCCTCTGATCTCACCCTTCTCGCAGCTGCAAGATTCATTGATAGCGCTCTTTGAATGCATCCCGAGCTTGGCCCCGTGCCACCTTAGAAAGCCAGCCCTGGGCCCTGTCCAGGTGCCCTCTGCCACAGAGAGGAAGTGGTAGGAGCAAAGGAGGGGCTGCAACCCATGGGGATCTTTCCCCTCAAACCCCAGAACCACCCCAGCTCTGGCAGAGAAAGATGCAGGCAGAGGCACCCTGAGGTCCTCATCTTCCCCTGGTGCTCTATCCACCCAAGGCTAGGCTTTTCCTCTCTCCTCTTTCTCTTTTTCTCCAGAGGACATTGATGAAGGATGATGATGACAGGTGGCATCTTCCCAGGTGGCAGAGTGGTCAAGAGTCCACCTGCCAATGCAGGAGACACGGGAGACATGGGCTCGACCTCTGGGTCAGAAAGATCCCCTGGAGAAGGAAATGGCAACCTACTCCAGTATTTTTGATCCCATGGACAGAAAAGCCTGGAGGCTACCCACCCCAGTATTCTTGCCTGGGAGGCAACAGTTGATGGGGTCGCAAAGAGTCAGACATGACTGAGCAGCTGAGCACACACAAGGATGATAGACATAAGCATTGGCGGAATTCTTACTCTGTGCCAGGCTGTACATACACTTTTCGTTCAATGACCACAACAGTCCCATGAAGTAGGTACTCTATGTATCATCCCCATTTTAAGAATGAGAAAACTGAGTCCGGGGAGAGTAAGTGGCTTGACTAAGTTTGCACAAGCTTGCTGGTCCTCACCAGAAGTGGGAGATCTGGTATGTAAGCCTAGGTCTCCGTAACCTGAGAGGCAGTGTCCCCAACCATTGAGCCTTTCACTCTAGAAGGATGAGACACCCAAATGCACTAGGCAGATTGTGGGTAGGGGCATGTTTACCGGCTGCAGCGGAAGTGTGAAGTGAGGGGGGTGGGCTAGGACCAGAATTCAGGGAGGACACCTATGGAACTAAAGCTGGGCCTCATGTCTAGTCTAAAGATCCAGAGAGTCATTATTCCCTCTGTCCCATACCTTACCCTGTGGTGTTAGCCCCCTCCTGCCTTTAACCATGGTTCGCCCACCCCAGCCGAGCTCCTGACTTAGGACTCCTCGCAGGACCACAGCTCCTCTGGCGTGTGGTCTGGCTTTCAGGTCAGGCATGCTGGCAGGCCTCTTTGCAGAAACCAGTGAGTGACTGAGTGAGAAAGAGGACTGTATCTCTTTTCTTAGCTCAGGGGCCCTCACCCCACAGCTCCAACTCAGTCCCTCTCCCCACAGAGACCACACCTCCGGCCAGGGGATCCCTGTGTACCCCAGCCGGTCACCAGCCTCCCTCCTTTCTCAGCTCTCAGTTCCCGCAGCTTCTGCAAAGCTGGAAACCACGGAGGTGGGCTCCCCGCCGCAAAGAGCAGGAGGGGGAGGGCAGGGTGGGGGTCAGAACAGAAGCCGCTGTACCTGGGGAACGCTCCTGCCTGCCCTTCGTGAAAATTTTCTGCTGATACACCCAGGTCCCAGGGCTGAGAAAGTAGCGAAGCTAAAACTCAGGTGGGCGAGGGAGAGTCTGGGGTTTTGAAAAGCTACGAAAGACAGCCAGCCACCTGAAACCCCCTCCTGGTGCCCCCGCCACCCCCGCAGTCTGGGACAGGAGAAAGGAGGGGAAACAAAAGAATTGAGTGAAAACAACCAGGGGATGGGGGGAGGGGATGAATCACCAGGAGGAAGCAGTAAGGAGCAGGAGCCCAGACGCACTGCCAGTGACCTTCCCGAGGCTCGAGTCTCCTTTCCAGAGGGCCTCTGCTGCTGTGGGAAGGCCAGGGCACCCAGAAAAACCCAGGCTCTGGCCCCGAGCCCCTGCCCTGTTGCCTGCCATCCCTCCTCCTAGATGGATATCTCCATCCTTTCTGAGCCTGGAGTCCCAGGGAGGGGGCAGCTGGAGGAGTGGAGATGAGATCTCAGAAAGGACTAGTCATTGGAGGCGACCCCAGGGCTGCCTCTCGAGGAGAGCTCTCAGCATGGGAAAGTCCCAGTTCCCCGTCTGAATCAGGGGACAGAGGCAGGGGACGGGGAGGGAGCCCCTGGGGGGGGCAGCCACACCAATACCCATGTTTCCTGGTGATGGGACAGGCTGGGGTGCTCCCAACCTCTAGAGCCCTGAGCTGGAGGTGTTTGGGATTCCTGTTAGGAATGGGCAGAGAGAAAAAGCCAAAGGTACAACAGCAGTTCGAGGAAGGAGGGGGCCCTTTGTGTGGCCCTGAGCTCTCTGGGTGAGGTCTGTGGCACCCTGGGACTTGGACTTCTTTCTGGGTCACAGGTCCTCCTCATCATGACCAGACTTGAGAAAGATCAGGGCACAACAAAGACGAGAACGCAACCTCATAGCCCTTGCCCTCCCACCTCCCCATCCAGGCCTAATGCCAGGGCCTTATGTCCATTGGCTCCACCCCAGCCATGCCCCGGAGTGAGCTGGCGGGGCCACCCTCCCCTCTGACTGGCTGGGGAGTTCTTCTGGCTAATGGATGTTCCCTCTCTACTCGGCAGCAGGTCATGATGGAGTCCCTATCATTCTTTTGAAACTTCTATAAATTCCATCCCTCCCACTTCTGCCTTCCTACACCTGATCAATACTCAGCGTCTCCCCTCTCCTGCCCACCTTCTTTTCTCTCTGTCACCCCGTGTCTTTGTGCCTTTCCATCTTCTGCACTTCAGTCCTGTCTCAGGCTACACGTTGTAATGTTTTGGCTCTCCTGGCATTTCTCCAGTTGTAGCTCTATCTAGACATCCCTCTCTCCCCATGTATTTCATAGATCTTCTGTCATTTGAGTTTGGCCTCTGCATCTCTTTATTTCTTGGTCTGGTTTCTTTCTTCTTCTTCTTCTTTTTCATTTGTTTGGCTGCACTGGGTCTTAGCTGCAGCATGCAGAATCTTTTATTTTCAACATGTGGGATCTAGTTCCCTTACCAGGGATTGAACCTGGGCCCCCTGCATTGGGAGTACGGAGTCCTAGCCACTGGACCACCAGGGAAGCCCCACTGGTCTGTTTTCTGCTCCTTGTGTGTCTGGACCTTGGCCTTTGTGTGGGTCGCAGTTCCAAGCCCCCAGTGCTGTGCCCGCCCCAGAGAAGGTCAGAGGACATGGTGGTAGCTGGTACTCACGAGGGACGGTGAGGTACCCAGAGATGTCCAGGTGAGAAGGACTGGTGGCACCAGTCCCGGAGGGGAGGAGGCCCCTCTCCAGCCTAGCAGCTTGGTGGGGGGGTGGGCTTGTCATGGAGAGCTGCTCTGTTCAGTGTCTCCCCCGTTCAGTCCCGGGCTCTCCTGCCCTCCTGCCAGGCTGTGAAGCACATCCGACCATTGCTTCCCAAGGCGGACTGGCTGATTTGAGACCATTTCTGGGAAGACTAACCTTTGCTAACCTTTCCTGCTAACCTTTGCTGCTACTGGGAAGAAGCTAGAAGGGAGACTGAAGTTTGGGTCTCCTCACCCCTCCTGACTGCCCCACTCGTACACCTGCACTGGAGTCTCCACCCCAAGTGTGGAAGTGAAGCCCCTTCCTTTCCTTGGCCACCTCTCTGTGTCCCCCGAGTTTTCCCCACTACCCTGGGGGATGTTTTACTTGGAGACCACCGCTCTCTTCTTGGTCAGAACGGGAGTTTCTCTAAAGTTAGTTTTGTTTTTAAATTCAGCTTACTTTTTTTTTTTTTTTAAACAAGAGACGGGGCCCAATGACTTGCCTAAGGACAAGGCTAGTCAGGGACAGAGATGGCTCAGAACCTGGTATTTAGACTCAGCCCATGGGTTTTTCCAGTATACAATATGGACTCTTTTTTGTGGGTTGTGGGAAGACCCCCAGTTGAGGCTGGGGGTGCCTCACGCCTCAGGCCACAGGGGTCCAGGGCTTCCCTTTTCGTCCTTCACCCTGTGCTCTGGGAGGTTCTCTGGCTCTCCACATGAGGACGATTTGCCCACCCCTGCTCTGCTAGAAGGCACAGGGACCCCAGACATCTGCCCACCAGCTGTTGGCCCATGGCTTTGGGCCAGGAAGCCGGTAAAGTTGAAGGCTTTTTGCTCTCATCTCTACTGCCTGAATCCTACTCATCAAATGGGCATCTGAACCTGGGATGAGGGGTCTCTCCCTCATACATACACACACACACACACACACACACACCCCACCACCCTGGCTGGATTCCACTTGGTCCTCATGATCCTGCAGTGGGCAGGGAGTATGATGGCCCAGAGGCCTGGATGCTGGGGTTCTGACCCCCGCTGCCAGCTCTTTACCCTCGCTGACCCTCTGCTTCAGGGCACAGTGGCTCCTCCAGCCTCCTTTCTCACCCTGCCCACAGGTAGTTTGGAGGCGTGGAGGGAAACGCTGCAGTGGGTGCCGGGACAACGAGTTCAGGCTGCCTGTTCATTACCAGCCTCCACCTACCACAGCTGTGTGATCTAGGGGTGAAGCACTGGGCCCCTCTGGGTCTCAGTCTCTTTATGTAAAACAAGGCGCGGGGCACCTCACCTACCCTGGGAGATCCTTGCCAGAGCCCATGACAGAGGAGCTCCTCAGTAGTCCTTTCACAGCGACTGTTCTACGAGAACCGCTTGAGGAACGAGACTCCATGACTACGCCACCCAACAGCTCCTAGCCTTGACCAGGACACGCCTTGCCAGGGAGGAGCACTTGGCTTTTGCCCACACTGCTCCCTCCTTTTCAGAAGGCCCGGGAATGATGATGGGCCCCAGGCTTCCCCGCTCCCAGGAGGCCCATTCACTTACTTCTCATGACTGAGTCCTGGGCTTTGCCGCCTGGGCTCCCTGTCCTTCTCAGCCGGGGTGGTCCAGGGATGGGGTGCAGTTGACAGCAGGGTTGGGGGCCAGGCCCTCTTGGCAGAGCCTCAGTCCGCAGCTCTGCACCTAGCTCTCCCCCAATGCTTCTGGGCCGGGGGGTTTAAGATCTGCACCACACAGGTGGCCGAGGGACAACCCCCCCCAACTCCACCCCCCCACCCCCCTGGGGTGCAGCGGGTAGGATGACAGGCGCCCCATGTGGCCAATCTGGGCCTGGGGCAGAGTGTGAGGGGCGGGGCAGCCAATCGCAGGGGGCGTTGGAAAATTCCAAAACCACAGGCGACAGCCACACGCGTAAAAGCTGTTTCCACCCGCCGGGGTAGTTCTGGCTGGGGAGCCGGAATGGAGCTCACAGGAGCCTGGGGCCAGGTCCTTACTCCCCCTCCCCCCGAGGATCCCCGAGAGCCTGACCCTCTTTGCCAGGTGACTCCAGGGACGGGGCTATTTCTAGAGGTAAGTCACAGAATGTCTGCCTGGGGCCACCTGCGACCCTATGGCCTGCCGACAGTCGTGCTCAGTGAGATGCAGTCTGGGAGGCTGCCCACCACCCACCACGCTCATGCCCTCCCTGCAGACACCGTGCGTGCCCTGGGCCAGGGCATAAGTGATTCTAGTAGCAGTAATAACCATCAGACAAATGCCACTATCTGTAGGAGGGATTAGTCGGTCAGAAATTTCCTCAGGAGCAAAACTGCTGAACTTGGAATGAAGATGGTGTTAACAATAATGTGTAACCATGTGCCAGAAATGGTTCTTAAGGCTTTATGTGGATGATCTAATCCTCACAGAAAACTTTGTGTTGTAGGTACCATTATCCCTACTTCAAAGATGAGGACAGTGAGACACAGAGAGGTTAAGTAACTTGTCTGAGGTCACACAGCTAGCAAAGTGGTGGAGTCAGGATTCAAAATCAGGTGTTTCCCAGATTACACTTGAGAAATGGGAAGCTTTCTCTGGTTCAGGTCTGCTTAGGAGGGTGTCCTGCTGTGGGAGTCTCCGCAGAGTTTCTTGGTCTTGGAGTCCTTCTCGGGGTCCATCAACCTCAGAGGCCCTCTCAGCCTCAAATCTGCTCTGTGGGCACCTCAGCCTCGGGGCTCCCTCTTCAAGACCCCTTAGTAATCAGGTGCCCCTCTCAGTCTGGGAGTCCCTCTTGGCCTTCTCCCTTCCTGGGTTTGTCTTGGAGCCCCCTTTTATGACTGTCTCCACTCTAGAGCCCACTTTTCAGAGTCTCTGGGCCTGGGGGAGGCATTAATCTTTCCTGGATTCTCTGGGCCAAACCTCCTAAGAGGTCTCTGATCTTGCTGGGACTCTAATGGCGCCTGGCACAGGCCTTTCCCTGCTGGCCTTCCTTGGGCATGCAGAAGCTGGCAGTGGGTTGCCGGAGGGGCTGTCAGCCCATGTTCTCCTGAGGACCCTCACGGGTGGGGGTGGGGTGGAGGTATGGTTGCACAGGGCCAGCGGGTTGGAAGGGGATGAGGGGGTGTGGTCCTGGCCGAGGTTTCTGTGGTAAGGGGTTGAGGGTAGGAATGGCGTTTAGCCTCTTCCAGTTCCAGATGCTCCGAAAGTCCCCCTTCTCCCCCCCACCCACATATGGTCCCTGGCCCCCACCTCCCCCAGCTCACCCGCGTCACTCCTTGACCCGCTTTCCTCCCAGGGCCCTGCTCAGCATTTCCGTGGGGCCCTGTGGCTAGGGGCAGGCGAGGCACTGATCAGGATTGTGCTGAGCAAAGCAACCCCTCACTCAGAAGGATGTAGCCTCTTGGTGGCCCCCCAGCCCCTATCTGACCAGCTCAGGGAGGAGGGTGATGCTTGGGCCCTCTGAGATCTCTCTGCTTGGAACAGGGAGCTCCAGGTGATGATGGCAGCAGAAAGAGCTGCAGTGAACTCTCAGGAGGAACTAGTAGGCAGCCCAAGGGAGGGCCATGGAGAAAGGCAGGTGACCTCTCATGCCCTGGTGTGGTCCTCCTCAGTTCAAGGATTCTGAGAAGGCATCCTGGGGCTGGAAGGGCATGTTGATGGGACGTGAGCTTTGAGACCAAGGTGCAATGGGTGTATTTTCTGGGGGTGTATCCTCTTTTATGAACTAGGAGGATAGATCTGATGAGTTGAGAGTTCCCCAGAGAAGGTGTTCCTTGCTAGTATCCATTGGTGAGTCCTTCCTGAGCTCTAATCCCTTCCTCACATGTTGCAGCCTCAGCCTTTCAACGTCCCCAGGACCCAGAGTGTTTCTCTCCATGTGTTTCCTACCAAGATGAAGGCTTTCCTGTTCTCCTGCTCTGCACAGGCTGGCCCCAGGCTTGTTCATGCCTTGGGATGTGTTAACCACAGAGATGCACAGCAAACCTGACTCTGCCACCTCAAAGCCTGGTGCAGGCTCCCTGAGTCCCTGAGGCCACCCTGCCTGACCTAGTGATCTCCGCCACCGCCCACACCCCCCCACCCCCAGCCCCACCCGGCATCTCCTGTGCCTCTGTCCAGCAACTCCTTCTCCTTCCTGGGGCTCCCCTTTCACTGTCCTCTTCTTACTTCTTTGCGATGTTCCCTCGCACTTTTCAGGCTTCTCCCTTATCTCCTCCCTTTGTCCCCCAATCTTGAGGTTTCCTCACTCCTCCTCCTCCTCATCTCCCCATCTCCCTGGCGTTTCAGCTCCACCTCCACCTCCTTTCAGGCCTGGCCACCTCCGCGCGGATGCCCCAGCTCTGTGCATGCAGGGCATGTGCCTTGCTTCTACATGAACCTCCTAGCGCCCTTGCTGAATTCTTTGCCATCTCTCCACACCCCAGCACCAGTTCCTGCCCCAATCCTCTACTCACAGGTGTGGGTCTTCTTTGCAGCCAGCAGCTCTGTAAGGAGAAGAGAGGGGGTCAGGGCCAAAAGTTGAGGACCATGGAGGATCAAGAGATCCTCCCCAATGCTCAGGCCCTCATCCCTACCCCAATCCTTCCTGGAAGAACCTGGCATCTGAGGAGAAGGTGGGACCACCTCCACTGCACTGCTCTCTTCACTCTGCCCTACAGTCATGAAAAGCCTCTTCAAATCCTGAAATGTGCCAGGCTCCTCACCACTCTGGGACTCCCCCACATTCTTCTTTCTGCCTGGAAGGCCCTTCCCTGGCCCCTCCTCAATCTAGACAACTTTTCATCCTCCAAGTTCCCAATCAGGTCTTTTCCTCAGAGAAGCCCTCCTGCCCTTGTGCTGACACACTCAGCACCAGCAGTTGATTTCCTGGCGCTCATCACATCATCTCACTGCTATAATTGTTCATGATCTAAGAAGAGGGCGCTTTCCTGCTAGACAGTAAGCCCTATGGAGGCAGGGACTGTGTCCGCCTTGTTCATATTGTTATTTTGTAGGGGCTGCCCCTTAGAGATACACAGTAAATATTCTGCTGGCTGCACAAGCATGCTCAGTCCTGTTCAACTCTGCAACCCTACTACTGTAGCCTGCCAGGCTCCTCTGTCCATGGGATTTTCCTGGCAAAAATATTGGAGTGCGTTGTCATTTCTTCCTCCAGGGGAATCTTCCTGACTCAGGGATTGAACCTGCGTCTCCTGCATTGTCAGGAGAATTCTTTACCACTGAGCCAAGTGGCAGAGTTAAAACTCTTGACTGCTTGTCTGTGCCCACAAGCACCTGGGAATTTCGAGGTATAGAGGTTGAGGGTAGGGTAGTGAGGATGTTAGGAGGAAGAAGAAGGGAGAGCTGCAAGCACAGACACCCCCACCATACACACTGCCTCCTGCAGGCTCTGGCTCCACTGGCCCCCCAGCCTGCAGAGGAAGGAATGCCTCGTGCTGTGTGTGGCTGGTCCAGGTGAAGAGAAGGCTGTAGGGAGCACAGGTGGGTTGATGTGGGAGGGAGGCAGGGAGGCACAGACCTCTAGAGGGGCAGCTGCTGAGGGGGAAGCCTTAGCTAGAGCCTGGTTGGAGCAGGGAAGAGCATGTCATTCATTCATATGGTTAACTTTTATTAAACACCAATCAAAGGAGTCCCTGCGAAGCTTCCCTTGCCAGACCTTACTGCATTTTGTACATCCACACAGCAGCTCCTCACGGAGCACAAGGCCAGTCTCTCATTTCAGTAAAGGCTGCAGGCCTGCCTGAAGCCCCCTGTATGTTCCCTGACCTCTGACCCTGCTCTCCTGTTACTTTTTCCTTCTACTTGCCCAATGGGCTTCCCTGGTGACTCAGATGGTAAAGAATCTGCCTGCAATGCAAGAGACCTGGGTTGGATCCCTGGGTTGGGAAGATCCCCTGGAGGAGGGAACCCACTCTAGTATTCTTGCCTGGAGAATCCCCATGGAAGAGGAGCTTAGCGGGCTACAGTTTATGGGGTCGCAAAGAGTCAGACACCACCGAGCGACTCAGCACAGCACTTGTCCAGTGCTCAGCATCTTTCCCTTCTGCCCACCCTCCCGGCTCACACACTGTCCCTCTGCCCAGGAGATGCCCCCTACAAGCCAGTTGCTCCACTGGACTGGGTGGCAGTGAGGCACTTGAAGGCCTGGTCTCAGCTGGGGTGGGGTAGGGTGGGGGGAGGACTGCGCAGAGAGGGAGTGGCTCCATCCGGCCCCTCCCGCCTGCCGCCAATCCTGCCTGGCCCCACCCAGCTTCCTCCCTGACGTGGCACCCTCTCTCTAGCCTTTAGCCTTGAACCTCACAGCAGGCCTGGGGTGGGGAAGCTCCCCTTGCTTGCCCGGGCAGTGGAGTTCTTCCTCCACCAGGTGGCCCCACCACTTTTTACTTCAGGGCTCACACCTCACCTAGCATGTGGCCATGGGATCCTGCTGAGCGGCCTCTGAGTTAGACCCGCCTTGGGGCCAAGGACTGCCTGACTCTCCACACCCCTCCCCGCCCCACGCTACCCCTGGCCGAGTGTCCCACATTTTATGCAGAAATGAAACCGCATCCTCCACCCCCCACCCTGAGCCAGTGGGGGTGGGCGTGGGCAGCGGACAGGGTTCTACTGCTTGCTCCCCTGACCTTTGCCATCTTTAGAGGCAGGACAGCTTCCTCCGTCGCTGAATGAACAGACGGTGGAGTGGTCGGCCTCTTACTGCTGCCTGGGGTCCCAGCCGGATGAGCAGTGCCCGCCCCTCCTCCCAGGGGGCGCTCTCACTTGAAACCAGACCCGGCCCACACGCGGGCCCTTCTTCCCTCCAGCTTCCCTGACTCTCCTCTCCTCTCTTCTCCTCCCCCAGCCCACCTGTCTCTTCCTTCTTCACGTCTCGCTTCCTTTCCCCTCCATGTGCTGCCTGCTTCTCCCTCCTCTTTCTCTCCTCTGTCTGGTCCCCGGCCCTTCCTCCCATGTCTCCTTCAGTCTCTATCAAGACCTGTCCTGTCTCAGCGGCCTACCCTCCCCTGCCATCCCATCTTTCTCTCCTTCTCTCTTCTCTTGCCCCACTCCTCTCACTCCGGACCAGCGCCTTCCCATCTCTCCTCTGCACCTCCTGGGAGCCCCTTCCACCTGCCTGTAAGGCTGCAGGGCCCCTTACCCTGCGAGGCTCGGTGGTGTCTCTGTGGGGCCCTGTCCATGGGGCAACTCCCTTGGTGCCGTCCTTGCTGCCCTGGCTGCCCAGGAGGGCAGGGAGCAGGGCCCAGGGGAGGGAAACGGGAGGAGGGAGGGAGCACCTGGCCCGAGAGCAGGCAGGGGAAAGGAGTGGCTGGCAGAGCGTCCCGGCATCAGGAGGGGACACAGGGAGAGATGGGAGGAACAGAGTCTGGGGCCTTGAGGAGAGACAGGATAGGTGACGGGAAGGGCACTGGCCTTTCTGCATCACCTACTGTGTGCTGGGTCCTTTGCCAGTCACTTGCTGTAAATCCATGATTTTCTCCAATCTTCCCAATGTCCATCATGGAGCAAGCATAGTTGCTGCAGATAACTATGTGATGCTTATAAGCTAGATGATGCTCGAAGATAGTCACAACTTGCCCAAGGATTGTACAAGGACAATAAGTGGTTGAGCTGTGATTTGAACTCAGGTCTTTGTGACTTGAGAATCATGTGCTTTCTATCTGACCAAGACATGCGTGCCCAGTCACTCAGTTGTGTCTGACTTTTTGCAACCCCACGGACTGTGGCCTGGCCAGGCTCTGCTGTCGCTGGGATTTTCTTGGGAAGAATACTGGAGTGGATTGCCATTTCCTCCTCCAGGGGATCTTCCTAACCCAGGGATCCAACCTGAGTCTCCTGCACTGGCAGGCGGATTCTTTACCACAGAGCCACCAAGACAGATGACTGGTGAAGGGGAGGAGGGGAGGGGAGAGATGAAGATGGGATGGCTTATTTGGGGGATGGTGCCTCTTCTACAGGGTGAGGTCGGCTTCATCCCAGCAGTCCTTGGTTTCCTTGATTCCTCTGCCTGCTTAGCCTCTGCACTTTGCTGACCTTCCCGAGAACTCCCCGGCTCCCTGATGCCTTCACAGCCTCCTGGTCTGCTGGGTGCTGGGGGCAGGCCTGGGGGTGTGTGCCGAGGCAGAGGAGCAATGGGAGAGAAGTGTAGAGGAGACACGCTACATGCAGTAGTTGCAGGAAGGAGACCTCCCCTCCCCCAGTCTGGCAGCCCCCATGGAGGAAGGGCTCTGGGGAGGCCACAGGTTTCAGCATCTGAGGGTCCTGGGTGCCACTGATCCCCTGCACAGCCTCGGCCCAGAGTTTGATTAGCTGGGCCTGGCTCTCCTGGTTACCCAACAGGCCGGCTGGCCAGGGGCCAGGCTGCAGTGGGGAGGCTCCCTGGCACCTCCTCCTGCTCTCACTCCCAGCTGGTAAACAGCAGAGCAGGAGCCAGACACGCCTCAGCCTCGTGACTGCAGCCCACTCCCCCCGACGTGGTGCACGTGGCACCTGGCGTGGAGAGGGCGGGTGGCTGTCCCCTCCCGGGCCTGCCCTCCCATCTCGCCATCCTCCACTTGTGCCCCACCCTGGAGCTTCACGCTCGGCTGCCAGCAGCACCTCCGTTCCCAGGTGGCTCCCAGAGTCTCCGAGGGCTGCAGCTTACAGGACAGAGGTTAGAAGTAGAGGAGGACTTTCTAGCTCCCAGGATGGTTGACACGGGGGTAGGGAGTGAGGAAGAGTGAAGTGGAAACTTTCGGGGACCTTCTCGTACTGAGAGTCTGAGGGCGTGTGTCTGTGCCTCTGAGGCTCTGATTATCCACGTGTCCTTTTGGTAAATGCATGGCCCACGCATCTGTGTACACTTCTCTGCACAGAACAGGATGTTGGTCTGTTTTGGGGTGCAGCCCCTTGGACAGGCTTCAGTAAGCGAAGCTCTCTGAAGAACCCCCAGGCAGATCAATAGAGCCAGTGAGAGGCAGGGGGGCAGGGGCACCGGGAGTGCTGCTCTGCTGGCCCCTCCCCACCCACAGTTGGCTTTGCTTCCACTCAGGACCCTCTCTCTGTGTTTCCCCCTGCCAACCCCCCACGCCTATGGCTCTTCTGTATTCTGTGCCTCATCTCTCTCTTTTCTTCTCTTTAAGCCTCCCTTCCTCTGAGACTCTGGGTCTCTCAGGATCCTTCCTGACCTCCCAAGCATGGGCACAGAGCAGAGGCCATGCAGAGCGCCTGGCAATGGGCACTTGGCCCCGGCATGGTGCCAGGCAGCCCTGCCTGCCCCAGATACCACAGGTCTGGTTGCCTGTCTCAGCCCCGCTGCTTTGGGTCATGGTGTAAGGTGGGCAGGAAGTGACTGGTGGATGGGAAGACAGGGTCCTCCTAGACCTAAGCTAATTACATCCCTCCTGGACATTTCTATCCCTTCTTTGCTGTACGCATGGATGGCTGGTATTCTTTCTCCCTGGGGCAAGAAGATAACTCAATCCTTTTGGGAAGTCCCCTCGTGCCTACCCTTCCTCTCTTCTGCTCCAATCACAGCCCCCTTTCTGGAGGTTTCAGTCCTTTCAGAGCAGGGCATTGGTTATTTCCTCCTCACATTTTTATGCAAGGAAGAGGCTGATAGGGATCAGAGAACCATTTCACCCCCCACGTGCCCAAGTTCCCTTATCAGGGGAATCTGAAAGTGAGGGGCAAGCAGCCTAGAGGGGGTGGAGGGTGGTGGTGGCGGCTTGGAACTGGGGAACAGTCACCAACTTCTCTTTCCCTTCTTCCCCACCCCTAAACCACAGAAACCACTTAAAGCTTAGGGCAGGCCTGCCCTCCTGGGGGGGCCTGGGGTGGAAAGGTGGAAAGTACGGGGGACCTGGGCAGCCTGCATGCCACATACTACCTCAGCTCCATCCTTCAAGGCCCACCCCCTCTGGGAAGCCCGACCCTGTGATTAGGAACACTTTCCTTTAGGTCCTCCCTAAGAGATCCATGCCTGGGGAGACCTCAACCCACTGGAGTGACTCGGGAAGGGGACCCAGGCCCCTCAACCATGAAAGAAAAGACATCCCACTTCTACAAACACCTCACAGTCACCAGCTCTCCCCTTTCCTGTCACAAAGGCCACTGTGGGTGGAGGGACAGTAGAAATTTGACCCTAGTTCCTGGCCGTGAACGTTCCACATGCCCCTGCCTGTCAGTTAACATTTGTGGTCATTTAGGCTTGGATGCAGCAAGGAGGGTTGAAAAGCAGGAGCTCTGATTTTTGGAGCCAAAAGACAGATAAGAATGCAGCCTACTATTATCAGGCCTCAATTACCACATCATTAAAAGGGGGACAATAGATTCAGGATGGGGGACACATGGACACCCATGGCTGATTCATGTCAATGTATGGCAAAAATCACTACAATATCATAAAGTAATTAGCCTCCAATTAAAATACATTAATTAATTGAAAAAAAAATAAAAGGGGGACAATAATATCAGTCCAGACTTGTGTCTGAACATACTTTGAGGCCAGAGCAGTCTGCACACTGGAGGGGATCTTCTGACCTTATTGGCCCCAGGGCAAGCTTTTGTGGCTTTAGCTTGCCAGGAGGTTCCTCCTGAGACATTGTGGCCCCCGTGGTGTGGGGAGGGGAAGGTCACAGCTGTGGACACTGAGTGAACTGCTCCTGACTGGAATGGACTTGAATTCTCACCTCTCAGCCACCTCTGAGCAGCAGTGGGAGGTTTGGAGGAAGCCACAGTCCTGAAATTTCCCTGCAGCCAGGGCTGATCCTCAGGCAAGTTTACTTAACCTCTCTGATCTATCGGCCAGGTCAAATGGTAACAGAACCCACCTTGCTGAGTAGTTGCAATGATTAACTGGCATAATGAGTAAAATACAGGACCTACGGGTACAAAGTACTGTGGTTAAAAAGAAATGTTTCAGTCTCTCTCTCTCTCTCTTTCCATTCCTCCCTTCTTCTCTCTGTCTGACTTTCTTCCTTTGCCCCCTTTCCTGCTTCAATTTTCTCTAAAACATCATCAAGTAACATTTTTACATTTTACTTATTCATTTTGTAACTTGTCTGATTCCCATTTCTGTTTTTTTTTTCACTGTTTATTTATTAATTGGAGTGTAATTGCTTTCAATATTGTGTTGGTTTCTGCCATCCATCAACATGAATCAGCCATAGGTATACATATGTGCCCTCCCTCTTGGACCTCCCTCCCACCCCTCTAGGTTGTCACAGAGCACCAGGTTGAGCTCTCTGTGTCCTATAGCAACTGCCCATTAGCTAGCTCTTTTACATATGGTAATGTATATGTGTCAATGCTACCCTCTCAATTCATCCCACCTTTCCTTCCCTGTGTCCACAAGTCTGTCCTTTATGTCTGTGTCTCTGTTGTGCTTGCATGCTAAGTCGCTTCAATTGCGTTAGACTCTGCGACGCTGTGGACTGTAGCCCCGAAGGCTCCTCTGTCCAAGGTATTCTCTAGGGTTCTTTACCACTAGCTCCACCTGGGAAGCCCTGAGTCTCTATTGCTGCCCTGCAAATAAGCCCATCACTACCATTTTTCTAGATTCCATATATAAGTGTTAATATCGATATTTCTCTTTCTCTTTTTGACTTGCTTCATTCTGTGTAACAGGCTCCCGTTTCTGTTTTGATCACTGCCGTATCCAAAGTCCAGCACCTGCGGTGTGTGTGTGCTCAGTTGCTCAGCTGTATCCCACTCTTTGCGACCGTATGGACTGTAGCCCCCCAGGCTCCTCTGTCCATGGAATTCTCCAGGCATGAATACTGGAGTGGGTTGCCATTCCCTTCTCCAGGGGATCTTCCTGACGCAGGAATCAAACCCAGGTCTCCTGTGTTGCAGTCAGATTCTTTACTGACTGAGCCACCAGGGAAGCCCCTGCTGGCCCTCCGTAAGTATTTGTTGAAGGACTGCAGGAATGAAGGGTGAATGGCCTCTTCTTTTTTTTCTCCTTTGAAATAGGCATCAAATACAGCTGCACCAAATATTGTTAGGGGAGGATTTGGGGTTGAAGTAGGACAGTACTAGGGATAGAACTGGACCTATGGGTGGACTTCACATGCTGAAAAGATTGGAGAGCTATCATCCTAGGGAAGGAAGTGACCTGATTGGGAGGTGGCAGCTGGCACTTAGGATATTATGTTGCTGTTGTTCAGTTACTAAGTTGTGTCTGACTCTTTGTGACCCCATGGACTGCAGCACTCCACGTTTCCCTGTCCATTACCAACTCCTGGACTCATGTCCATTGAGTCGGTGATGCCATCTAACTATCTCATCCTCTGTCATCCCCTTCTCCTGCCTTCTATCTTTCCCAGCATCAGGGTGTTTTCTAATGAGTCAGCCCTTCATGTCAGGTGGCCAAAGTGTTGAAACTTCAGCATCAGTCATTCCAGTGAATATTCAGGACTGATTTCCTTTAGGATTAACTGGTTTGATCTCCTTGGAGTCCAAGGGACTCTCAAGAGTCTTCTCCAACACCACAGTTCAAAAGCATCAGTTCTTTGGCACTCAGCCTTCTTTATGGTCCAGCTCTCACGTCCATAGGTGACTACTGGAAAACCCATAGTTTAGTTTGGACTAGACCTTTGTTGGCAAAGTAATGTCTCTGCTCTTTAATATGCTGTCCATGTTTGTCATGACTTTTCTTCCAAGGAGCAAGCATCTTTTAATTTCATGACTGCAGTCATCATCTACAGTGATTTTGGAGCCCAAGAAAATAAAGTCTATCACTGTTTCCATTGTTTCCCCATCTATTTGCCATGAGGTGATGGGACTGGTCAAAAAACTAAAATCATGGTATCTGGTCCCATCAGTCAGTCAGTTCAGTCACTTAGTCGTGTCCGACTCTTTGCGACCCCATGGACTGCAGCACGCCAGGCTTCCCTGTCCATCACCAACTCCCTGAGCGTACTCAAACTCATGTCTATCGCATCGGTGATGCCATCCAACCATCTTATCCTCTGTTGTCCCCTTCTCCTCCCATCACTTCATGGCAAATAGATGGGGAAACAATGGAAACAGTGACAGACTTTATTTTCTTGGGCTCCAAAATCACTGCAGATGGTGACTGCAACCATGAAACTAAAAGACATTTGCTTCTTGGAAGAAAAGCTGTGACCAACCTAGACAGCATATTAAAAAGCAGAGACATTACTTTGCCAACAAAGGTCTAGTCCAGACTAAACTCTGGTCTTTCCAGTAGCCACATATGGATGTGAGAGTTGGACCATAAAGAAGGCTGAGCACTGAAGAACTGATGCTTTTGAACTGTGGTGTTGGAGAAGGCTCTTGAGAGTCACTTGGACTGCAGGAGATCCAACCAGTCCATCCTAAAGGAAATCCTGAATAGTCCTGAATATTCATTGGAAGGACTGATGCTGAGGCTGAAGCTCCAATACTTTGGCCACATGATGGGAAGAAATGACTCATTGGAAAAGACCCTGATGCTGGGAAAGATTGAAGGCAGGAGGAGAAGGGGATGACAGAGGATGAGATGGTTGGATGGCATCACCAGCTCGATGGACATGAGTTTGAGCAGGCTCCGGGAGTTGGTGATGGACAGGGAAACCTGGCGTGCTGCTGTCCTTGGGGTTGACGAGTTGGATTTGACTGAGTGACTGAACTCAATGGACCAGAAGCCATGATCTTCTTTTTTTGAATGTTGAGTTTTAAGCCAGCTTTATCACTCTCCTCTTTCACTTGCACCAAGAGGCTATTTCCTCTTTGTTTTCTGCCATAAGATGGTGTGTCATCGGCAATGAATATTAAGGGGTTGATTTCCTGTAGGATTGACTGGATTGATCTTGCTGTCCAAGGGACTGTCAAAAGAGTCTTCTCCAGCACCACTATAGTGAAGTGACTGAGAGCTCAGACTCTAAGGCCAGGCTGTGGTTTAAATCCTAGTTCTTTCCCTCACTGGATTAGTAAAACTTGAGGTCACACTGGGTAACAATATTAACGATAGTACTTAACTCTCATGGGAGTTGCTGACAAGTTGTTGGATAAGATTCCTTGCATGCTGCTGCTGCTGCTGCTAAGTCGCTTCAGTCGTGTCCGACTCTGTGCAACCCCATAAGTGGCAGCCCACCAGGCTCCTCTGTCCATAGGATTCTCCAGGCAAGAATACTGGAGTGGGTTGCCATTTCATGGCGATCATATTTTTTGGTAGCTGTTAGCGCTTAATATTAGTTGATCAATGCTACCACCTGGTGGACATCTGGAGCAAGACTTTCCCTGGCCTGGTGGGTTGGGGAGGGACCTAATCAGGGGAGGGAGAAGGAATGGAGCAGCCTGGTGGGTGTGTGGGGGGGTGTGTGTGTGTGTAATGCTAGCATTGTATATGCTGAGGTTTATCTAGGTAATGAAGGCTTGGCCTTGGTTAGGGGCACTTGGCAAAATGAGAAATGGCCCAAGGGGGTGGGAAAAAGAAGCTGGGTTGGCACTGTGTCTCCCTTCCTCCCTCCCTCCCTCCCTCCCTCTCCTCCTCCCTTTTTTCCTCTTCCAAGCCTGGCCTGAGCCAAGAGGAACCAGCTTCAGAGAAGGAGGGGTGAGAGAGAAGGTCACCGCTGACGTCAGGGACATTCAGGTAGGAGGTAAATACAATGTGACCTACATGCATTCATCTTCCTCATTCTGCCCCTGCTCACCTGGGTAGCCTTTTCTGGGCATCCATGAGAATAGCTCTCACAGTCCAGTGGGACCCCTCTGCCCCCAGGACCTCCATCCCTGTGACTCCCCAGGGAGGCCCAGGTGTGGAAGGAACAAGCAGGAGAGAGAATCCCTAAAGGCATAGTGTGCTAGTCTGACATCCTCTGACTCACTCCCAAGACCCAGAAATTTCATCTCTCTCTTCAGATCAGATGTGGGTGTGAGTGGGCTGCTAGATGGGTGGGGAGTGTTGATTTCCCCTGTGTGGCCCCCAGGAACCCCCAGGGGAAGGTGAGTTATGCTGGCTTCAGTCACAGAGCTTTTCAGTGATTGGAGGGCCCCCTGAAGGGGTAGGGGCCTTGTTGACCAGGAAACCTCTGACCCACTCAGCTCAGACCTAGTGAACTAGTGTCAGAGTCTCTCAGGAACAGAACTCACGATTCTTTCCCTGTGTTTAACAAGCTCATCCAGGATTTCTGATGTCTGGTAACTGTGATACTCACATTCAAGTTTGAGAACCACTTCTTAAGGTCTGCTCCAAATCAGAAAACCTGAATGAGCTTCCTCCATCCCTTGTAGGGCCGGGGCAGAGGGGGGAGAGCAGGCTGCAGATCTGAGAGCGCAGTGTGCAAACAAGGGGAGACAGATATTTTATTTGCAAAAATAAATACATGCTGGGCAGATGGAAAGAATGAAGACTGCAGACCCGGGGGAGCCCTCCTGAGGAAGAGACAGTCTTTCAGGCTACAGGCTGAGATGGGCAGGCACCAGGGAGGCCCCGGGACCTAGCCCACCACCCAAGGGCGGCAGCAGGGCAATCAGGGGCGTCTCACACTCCCCCAGCAGCACGTCCCTGCGGAATCCTGCGCCCCTGTCCAGCACCTTGGCCCTCAGACTGTGGGCGGCCAGGTCCGGCGGGCCGAGCCCATCGAAGAAAAAGTCCTCGTTGAAGATGGGGTTGGTGCTGCATTTGACCACTCGGCTCCGCTGGCCCCGCGGCCGGACGCGCGGCCGCAGCCTCAGCACCACGCAGCAGCCGCCGCCGCCGCTCCCAGGGCCGGCCCGAGACCGCGGCAGGCCCTCGGCGCTCACCAGGCGCAGCCGCAGCCGCCCGGGCCCGGCCGGGTACTCGGCGGAGAGCCGCAGCTGCCCTCCCCGGGGCTCGAGGTGCAGCACGCTCTCCTGGGTCGGCCGCAGTTGGCAGCACAAGAAGTCGAGGTGGAAGAGGGGCGGCGTGGGCGGTCCCGCGCGGCGCGAGGCGTACGGGCTGGTGTCGGCAGAGCCCGCCTGCACCCGGGACAGCGAGCGCGGCCGGGGCCGGTCGGGGCCTGGCCGCGGCGAGCCGAAGGGCGACGAATCCGGCGACGAGGCCGTGTCGCTGTCGGGGGCCCGGCAGAGGCGCAGGTCCGGGGCGGAGACGTGCAGCCGGGACGGCGCGGGGGGCAGCCCGCCGGCGGGGGTGGGCGGTGGCCGGTGGAACAGGGACTCGCGCCGGCGCGTGTGCGGGCTCTCGGGCAGGAAGGCCCAGCCTTCGCGGCCCGCCAGGTGTGGCAGGGAACAGGTCGCGGGGAGGCCGCGCCCGCCGCTGTGGGGCTGCGCGACGCCTGGGTCCCGGAGCCGAGGCGGGATGCAGAACTGCGGGATGCGATCCGGGGTGAGGACGTTGGGGCAGGGGCGAGCCAGCGGGCACGGGGTGCGGCGCTTAGGAAACAAACTGGAGGGCGCCCACCCGGCCCTGGGCTCCGCGGCCCCTACCCTGTAGCCAGCTTTCTCCAAGAGCCACATGAGGCGGCGGCGGTGGGGGGGTGGGGTGGGTGCTGAAAGTCCGAATTCCAAGAGGCCGAGAGGATCCAAGTCCAGCGTGGAGGCCTGGGCACGGAAAGAAGGGGAGCCCAAGGTGAATGATGCTGCAAACGTACACCACACCGGGTGATCTGCCGCCGCTCCCTTCTTTGGGGGCCCAACCGGCGCCCTAGACCCTTTTTGAGCGGCAAAAACAAAGGGCGGCAAAGTCTGGGGGTGCGGAGAGAAACAGAGGGAGCCCAGGGCTAGACAGTAAGGCCTCGGACATCAGACTCTCCCACTGCTCTCCCCGGTACTAAAGATGTACACCCACTTCTGAGTGAGAAGGCCTAACACACCCACTGGAACCCTAGACTCCTATTAGAAGAATCGAGTAACATCACATTATCAACAGGTCTGTAGTCACAAACTGACCCAGAGCCGAATTATCAAAAGCTCTGAAGTCACAAACACTGACCCAGAGCTGGAACTCCTTCATATTCACTCTCCTCCTCAAGAGACACCGCGGCCCTAGGGAAGGCGTGGGGGTCACCCCCTTCTCCCATGCCCATTCCGGAACACTGGGGCTCTCCTCCAGGGTCTGATCTGGCGCCGCTTGGGACTCCCCCCACCCCCCTCCCCACCCCCACCCCTTGGCTCCCGTCCCCTGCGGCTGCGCAAGTTTCTCCAGGCTGAGCCATCCTTCGTCCCTGCCCCACTTGTATCCTCTTGCTCCTCCCTCGCCTTCCGGGGTCGTTCCAGGCCAGAAGCAAACTGCCAGCACATTTGACTGCTGCCCTGAGAGCACCCACGGCCTGCTCAAGAAGAGCACCCCTCGGGGGCACAGAATGCCACCCCCACTTAAGCCCTGACTGTCCGGCTCCCTACCTCCCAGTCCTACCGCATCCCGAGTCTGCAGCGGACCGAGTAGTTGGGCCGCCCCTCCCACTCTCCCCTCCTTTTCTCCCTAGGAAACCGCTGAGCACAAAGACAGCATTGATTCTCTGTCACCCTCTGACCTGATTCCGGGAGGCCCTCCGCAGCGCGCTTACCGCACCCGCTCGCCGCACTCCCAGGGAGCGCGATGTTCCGACTTTCTCTCTGGGAGTTTGAGCTCCAAGGCAATGCTCTCGGCCTGACGCCCAGAGTTCAGGCCTCACCTGTGGGCCGCCTCTGGGTCCTGGCCTCGGGCCAGGAGCCGTTCGGAGCCCGGAGGGGAACAACTTCCTCTCCAGCTTGCTCCCCCAGCCCAGTCCTGGGAGGAGCCGGCAGGGGCCTCCGTTGCCTACGTACGACCTCTTTTCCTGGATAAACACAGTTCTGTCTTTCCGTCCATCAGCCCGGCCTTCTTAACTCTTTCCTTCAGGTTTCTAGCAGCAAGCTAGCCCTGTGCCCTGGGGCCTTCTCTGCTGGGAGTTGGGGAGGGCTGCTGCGAAAAGGGAGACAGCCATTCGTTCGCAGTGGCCTCCATCCCTTAATGCTACCCGTGCCCCACCCAACCCTCCTAGGTGAAACCCGCAGCCCTGACCACACAAACGGTAACTTCTGCAAGGCCCTCCTTGCTGGAATCCTGCCTTGGCCCCCACTGTTTAGTTCTGGAGACATCCCAGTGACTGCAGTGACTAGTTCTTTGAGTTACACTGGACCAGGGAAAAGTGACCAAGCTGGAAATATCTGGACATAGAGACACTGAGGACAGAGCTGTTTCCATCAGTGAGTAGAGGTCAGGCTTGTCAGATGTGTGTTAAACTGTAAACATAGTGTCTCCCCCTTCCTTCCTGTCCTTGAAGGCAGATTCTAGGAAACACAGGCCACTGCTGGCAAGATGAGACCATCAGCTGTACTTCAGGAACACTCACCATCCTTCATTCCCTCCTTAGGACAGTCTTCTTCGAGGACCACTTCGCCTTCACCCTTCAGATCTGGAGGTCCTCACTGACATTCTTCCACTGAAATTAGGACATTCTGTTGTCTGTTTTCATAGTACCCCATACTTCTCCCTTATGGCCCTGTTCACAGTTTCTTTTTGTGTGTGTGTGACTTTATTTCTGTGACTGTTTAATATCCTCTTCCCTTAGTAGACTATAAACATCACAAAGACAGTGCTCAGAACAAGTCAGATGTTTAATCAGAACTGTGAATGAATGAATGATATTAAGCAGGTGGCTCAGCCAGTAAAGAATCTGCCTGCAATGCAGGAGACCCAGGTTCCATCCCTGGGTTGGGAAGATTCTTTGGAGAAGGGAAAGGCTACCCACCCCAGTATTCTTGCCTGGAGATTTCCATGGACAGAGGAGTCTGGTGGGCTACAGTCCATGGGGTCTCAAAGAGTCAGTCAAGACTGAGTGACTAACATTTTCACTTCAAGCAGAATTGTATCTGAATTAGTTCATTTATCCCTTCATTGTGTTAAATGCTGGGGATACATAGAAGGGGGAAGCAGACAGAGAATAATGACAGCAACAAGGCAAATTGTGAAATTCAGGAAATGAACAAGATTATTATTTTGACATCTGATACTTAAGAGTCTTCAGGGAGCAAATGTTTCCTTTATGGAGGTGACTGGCAGCACCCAGACCCTCCAGTCCAAAGGCTTCTGACTTAGCTCAGCCTTGGTGTCGTTTCTGGGGACGGTGGTCTGTGTGGAGTGCTGCAGCTAAGAACTCGCAGCTGTGGCATCAGTCAGGTTGGGATTTGAGCCCTGGGACTTACTAACTGTATGACCTCTGGCAGGTAACTTAATCTCTCAGGAGTTCTCCTTTCTCATCTGAAAAATGGAGAGAAAATATCTAAACTTCAGAGTTAGCATGAAGATTAAGATCACACATAGGGGCTTTCCTGGTGGTACAGTGGTTAAGAATCCACTGGCCAATTCAGGGGACACAGGTTCCATCCCTGGTCCGGGAAGAGCTCACAATCTGAGGGGTAGCTAAGCCCATGTGCCGCAACTACTGAACCCTTGTGTTGCAACTACTGAAGCCCATGCACTTAGAGCCTGTGCTCTGCAACGAGAAGCCACTGCCATGAGAAGCCCATGCAGTGCAATGAGTAGCCCTCATTTGCTGCAACTAGAGAAAGCTCATGCATAGAAGACCCAGGGAACTAAACAGAAATTTAAAAAAAATGTAAAAGAGTGAAAAAGGTCACACTTGGGTATCAGTTAGATTGACTTCTGCTACAAGTACATGAAAACAGAAACCGCAATTCAATCTTATTTGACAATAAGGACATTTTTGTCTTCTGTGATAACAAGTCCAGAGGAAGGGTAGGATTCAGGGAAGTTTGATTCTTTAGTTTCATTCATTCATCCATCCATAGTTATTGACTACCTACCACATGCCAGGTACTGTGTACTAGACTCTGAGGATATAGCAGTGAGAAAACAGAGAAATCTTCTGGCCAAATGGAATTTATACTTTAGTGGAAGAAGAAAGACCGTAGACAAAAATAAATTAGTTAAAAATACAGCTTGTCAGATGAAAATCAGTGTTGGGGAGAAAATTAAAGTAGGGGAGGATCATGGTATCAGGAGAGCATACGATTTTAAATAGTAGCGTCAAGGATGGCCACCTTGAGAATGTAACATTTCAGTAATGATATGAAGGAAGGAGAAAGGAAAGCATTCTAAGCAGAAGGAATTGAAATGCAAAGTCCCTGAAGCAGAAGCATGCCTGGAGTGTTTAAGGAGGCAGAGTCCAAGGTAGCTGGAACAGAATGAATGATGGGAAGATGACCTTAGAGATAAGGCCAGAATCTTATGGGGCTTGAAGCCACTGTAACAATTTTAGCTTTTCCTTGTGGTTAGCTAAGGAGTGATACAGCTTGACTTATGCGTTAAATAGGTTGCTCTGGCAGCTGTGTTGAGGGTAGAATGAGAGCGATAAGGGCATGAATAGGGAAAACAGATAATATTGAAATAATCTTTGAGCAAGATGATTGGGGCGTCGATCAGCATCATAGTAGTCAGTTTCTGGCTATATTCTGAAGATAGAATCAACAGGATTTCATGATGGACCCATCCTTATCTAAAGGGAAAGAATTATCCAAGGTTTTTGGCTCTAACAGTTGGAAGAATGGAGTTGCCATTCGCTGAGGGGGAAAATAGGAGCTCAATTTTAGATCTGAAGCTGAAGCTCCAACACTGTGGCCATCTGATGTGAAGAGCTAATTCATTAGAAAAGACCCTGGTGCTGGGAAAGATTGAAGGCAGGAGGAGAAGGGGATGATAGAGGACGAGATGGTTGTATGGCATCACTGACTCAATGGACATAAGCGTGAGAAAGCTATGGGAGATGATGAAGGACCGGGAAACCTGGTGTGCTGCAGTCATGGGGATGCAAAGAGTTGGACACGACTGAGCGACTGAGCAACAATTTTAGATCAGTTAACTTGAGATATCTGTTAGACATCTAAATGGAGATACTGACTAGAAGGATGGAATTGGGTGGGAGGTAGGAGGGAGGTTCAAGAGGGAGGGGACATATGTATAGCTATGGCTGATTCATGTTGATGTATGGCAGAAACCAACACAATATTATAAAGCAATTATCCTTCAATTAAGAATAAATAATTTTAAAAATGGAGATGTAATACATTTTTTAATAAATAATTTTAATAATGGAGAGTAAGCAGGTAGATATATTAATCCAGAGCTCAAGGAGAGGCCCAGACTAGAAGTATAAATGTGGGTACAAAGAGAAATGTAAATGGAATTTAAAGTCAGAAGACTTGATGAACTGTAGGTAGAAAAGAAAAGCCAATCAACAACTGAGTCCCGGATGCCCCAGCAGAGTGGGAGAGGAGGAGGAAGCAGCTATGCCAGATGCTGTGGCAAGGTCTGATAAAATAAGGACTGAGACTTGACCATTGGATGTAGTATCTGCAGGGTCATTGGCACCTTTGACAAGAGCAATTTCTTGGAGTGGTGAAGGCAAAATACTAATTGGAGTGGGCTCAAGAAAGAATAGGAGAAAGAGAGTGAAGACAACTCTCTGGAGGAGTTTGCTCAAAGGGAGAAAGAGGGGCAGTCACCAGAGAGGGAGTAGAATCAAGAGAAAATATTTTAAATGACAGAAATAATATGTTTGCCAATGGGAAAAATCAAATAGAAAAGGAAAATGATAATGCAGATGAGACAAAGGAAAATATTTGGAGCAATGTTGCCAAGTAGATTAGAAGAAATTGGTGTCACGCATAAGGAATAGAGCTAAGGGTGGTCCCTTGCCTGCATATGAACAGTTCGCCCACAGTTACTGGAGAGGAAGTGGAATAAACTGGTAGAGGCAGCAGGTGGAGAGATATGGTGGTGGGGGCTTGCTCTCTCTGAATACTTCTAATTTCTCAGTGTCACAGGAAACAAGGTCTTTAGGTGAGAGTGATGATGGGGGAGGAAGATGGTGCTTGGGGTTTGGGTAGAGGGGACCAGGAATGAAACAGTCAGCTAGGAAGTCAGGAGAGTGAATGATCTACAAAACCGCAGGGTGATTGCTGGACAGTATTATGGGCCCGCTTTACAGCCTTGTGGCTCAGATGGTAAAGAATCTGCCTGCAATGCAGAGATCCAGGTTCTGTCCCTGGGTCAGTAAGATACCCTGAAGAAGGGAATGGCAACCCATTCCAGTATTCTTGCCTGGAGAATTCCATGGACAGAGGAGCCTGGCAGGCTACAGTCCACGGGGTCAAAAAGAGTTGGACACGACTGAGCAACTAACACTAACTTAGGATAGTGAGACTGGACAGGAAGGTTGTGTGGGTTTTCTCCAGCTGTGCTCAGCTGTGCTGTGTGCAGGGGGAAAATGGGCCGAGATTTGGGTTTAGCCAGTATTGTGCTCAATCTCTGTTCATTTTCCTCCTTCCTCTTGCCTTCCATTTTCTCTTCCTGGTAGATATTAAATGAAGGGAGCACAGAAGATTGTATACTACCTAGGCTGTACACCAGTGGGACTGAAAACTGACTGTAGACAATCCACAGTCTGACTCTATTAGTCAGGGTCTGGTGAGGAAGACAGTCTTCCCTCTGGTGGCTCAGACAATAAAGAATCTGCCTGCAATGCAGGAGACCTGGGTTCGATCCCTGGGTTGGGAAGATCCCCTGGAAAAGGAAATGGCTACAGACTCCAGTATTCTTGCCTGGAGAATCCCATGGGCTGAGGAGCCCGGTGGGCTACAGTCCATGGGGTTGCAGGCAGTTAGGTGGTTCAACAGAGAGCATTTATCACAGGGAACCTGTCACCAAAGTGGTGGAAGAACAAAAATAGCAAAATAGGAAGGTGAGGGCTGTCTAGCAGGATCTGTAATTATTGAGACACCGCCACTACTTGAGTTGCCTCTCAGAACAGAAAAGGGTGAGAAATACGCTTACGTCTCCCGACTTCCCACTTTCCAGTCTGCCACCAGAGCCTTTCAAAGCCGATGACAAAGGAGACTGGGAAACGTAGACTGCAGGCACTGGGCCTCTGCAGTCCACGGCAGAGTAGGACAAGGATGGGGACCTGAGAGCAATCACTCAAATGACTGGCACACCAGGGAGCTGAAAGTTGACTTAATTAGAACAATAAGACGTCAGACCTGGAACTTGGAGGTCACCTCATCTACTCTTTCATTTTTATAGAGCAGGAAACAGACCCCAAAAGAAATGATGTGCCAAAGAGTAGCAAGAGTTGAGACTAGAATCCAGATCTTCTATCTTAAAGAACCTCTGTTCTTTCTTGTACTCCAGGGGTCTTCATCATTAAGCAGAGCTTCTTCCTGAATGAGGGCCCACAGTGTGGCTTCCCGCCCCTTCCAGCACCATTGCTGCCACTCAAGAACTTTATAGGTGACCTGGGGCCTCGACCTCCTTTTTCTTGCCAGTGCCACTGTAGAAGGACACTTAAAAGGACTGGGCAGTACAGAGTGCTTCCCTGGGTTCAAGCCAGAAGAAGAGACACAGAGGGGAGAGGCGTTTCTTCCAGGTCAGCAGACAACGACAAGACTTCCTGGGCTTTTGGGCTAAATTGTCCCGTGTCCTTGAGCAGTGGCCTCAGGCAGCATAACTTGGCCACCCGCGCACATTGCAGGTACTGGCAGGTGAGAGGATTGGTGATATACGATGTCTTGTAGCTCTGGCTCCTCACCCAGGACCCTTGATGAATGACCTAACTCTCTGATCTTAGTTTCAGGAAGACCTTAGGGGGAGCTGATATGATGCCGGGGTCCAGCCTCGGCAGGATCCAGGGGGTACCCTCAGGATGAACGGCGTCGACGAGAGAGAGAGAGAAGACACGTGAGACCAGCCTTGATAGGGCCAAGTCTGCGAGGGAGAGAGAGAGAAAGGGAGAGAGAAAGAAAGAGAGAGAGGGTGACCAGATGGGGGGTGCAGAGTCTGGCAGAGTCTGGCAATGCTTTATTTTTTACCGTGGCTTTTATACCCTAAATTAGTACATTTCTAAGGGGAAGATAGTTTAACATTACATCAGCTTATTCTTCATGAAACCAGGGTGTTTTCTGCATACTTCTTTGTTTATGAGGGTCTTGTACATTATCTTCTGGTCTTGGGGCCTATTAACATTTTATGCAAGTCAGGTGTATGTAAACCTATTTTCTGTTTCTATGGTGACCTTAACTGAAAGGTAGCAGTCTCATAGGGCAACAGTACAGAGTAGAAGTATAGCCTTATTAACACAAAAATTAATCCTTCTGCAGAAGTTGTCAGTTGCATTTATCTAAGAAGTTTACCCCACACTGACTCTGCGACTTTGGTGAGGCAGCTTCTGCCTAGCACTCCTGGCTGACAATTAACAACCATCTCATTGTTACCACACTAGGGCTAAGTTCTTATTTCTCTAGATCTTTAACTATATTAACAATGGTTTCTATAACACAACCTTAGCACATTAAAAGCAAAAACACAGCAAGCAAAACACAGCAAGCAAATGTCAACCCAATAACCACCTATAGAATAATTTTTCTTATGTTTTCTAATAGGACTCCTTCACCCCTCAAAAAGGCTCTATGTCTATTAGGGCTTTTATATAATCAGGTTCTTTTTTTTTTTTTTTTAAATTAGTTGGAGGCTAATTACTTCACAACATTTCAGTGGGTTTTGTCATACATTGATATGAATTAGCCATAGAGTTACACGTATTCCCCATCCCGATCCCCCCTCCCACCTCCCTCTCCACCCGATTCCTCTGGGTCTTCCCAGTGCACCAGGCCCGAGCACTTTATAATCAGGTTCTTTATGCTATTTTATGATTAGGATATTATAAGCAATCATGCATATTAGTACCAAGCGCATAAATGCATTTGGCTAACAAACTACCAGCAAAGGAGTTTAAATTAAAACACTCCTTTCACCCTGTATAATCTCATAAAATACCACCACCTGGGAAACTTATTGATTAAAGTTCTAAACTGATTCTTATTTGGGAAGAGATTGGGGAAGGCCTTCTGCCTGTGTCACAGAAATTAGGGAGTAGTCTATTGAGGCAGGCATCAGAAAGACAGATATCATCTTTAAGGTGAGCGCCGGGGGCAGCTTTTCGAAATCCCTGAAAACCTGATCTGCCTTGCCCATCAGGTTTTCTCCCTCATGGCCTTGTCATGGGTGGGATCTCGTGTGTTGGCTCCCAGCAATATGAGCTATTGATATCCCTTGCTTTCTGAACTGGTTAGTCTTATAATTGCTTTATTCACTCTTTGGTTTCTCTTGGCCCTTGATTCAAATATTTGGAGAACACATATCCTTTGCTTCAAGCAGAATAAGCTATCACATTTGCCTGGATGGCCTGTTGGATTCCACCCCATCTACCTGAGTAGTAGTTGCATTCCAGATGAACGCACTACACATGGAATTGGTTTTTAAAGTGTGGAGGTGGCACTTCCCCTTGTTTCTGCCTAGAAAGCTGCAATACTTGGCCCTCTGTGAGAAGAGAGGCATCTGTCAATGCTCTCAATGCTAGAAAAGCATCCAGCAGCTGGTGATCTCATTTCCATTCTTGAGATCCCTGCCTGCCCTGCAGGCCTTTTCCAATCAAGGCTGTCACTCCCAGCCTGGCTGTGGGTCTTGCCTGAGACCCTCCTACTTCTGTACGTTTTTTCAGCTTATGTTTGTTTTCTGCTAGAAACTGGCCCCAGTAGGGAAGTGACAGGGTGTATTGAACCTCTGCCATCCTCAGCACTTGGCTTTCAAAGTCATCCTGAGTGTTGACATCCAGTTGCCAAGTAAGAAAAGAAAGAAGCAAGTTGTATTTGGGTTTCCAAATACAACTGTTTTGGTTTTCTTCCTTTTCTTGACTGTATGGGAAAGATGGAATATATTTCCCTTCTTCTCTTGGAAGTGTTTAAATGAAGATTAGGCCCTAGATGGTTGGATGGCATCACTGACTCAATAGACATGAGTTTGGGTAAACTCCAGGAGTTGGTGATGGACAGGGAGGCCTGGCATGCTGCAGTTCATGGGGCTGCAAAGAGTTGGACACGACTGAGCAACTGAACTGAACTGACCTGACCATGAATAAAGGACAATAGGTTTTTGGTGTACACTGATTTAGACTCTGGGTTTAATTGGTTTTCAAAGGCAGCCGTGAAAGCACAAGAGAAGGGTGTTTTGTTTTGTTTTGTTGCTGTGCCATGCAGCATGTGGGATCTTAGTTCCCCAACCGGGGATCAAATCCATGCCCACTGCATTGGAAGTGCAGAGTCTTAACCACTGGACCACTAGGCAAGTCCCTGAGAAAGGATTTTTATGTGAGTGTGGGGGAGGGAAGAGCTGCCACAAGGTTTCTGGCTGTGGCTTCTAGTAAATCTCCAGTTTTTGGAAGGTACTGGATCAAGTCCCTTCAAATCCATGTCAACTGATCTTTTGCTTGTCATTCAAGACTGATGGCTTAGGAAGTTTGTGGTCTAGTTGCTAGAAAGAGAACCTGATCTACCCACCACTGCTGAATTTGTGTCCAACTCTCTGACCCTGTTCCATGCCACAAAAACCTCATTTTTCCCGAACCCCTGAATTACTTGGCAGGATGAGAATTTGGACACAGACTCACCCTCCTCTGCTGATCCTCCTTTCAAACGGAGGCAGTGGTAGCTAGCTATTACCAACCCCATTTCCCTTTCTTCCACAACATGGAATTAGGCCATATTTTCCAGCTAAGCTCCCTTGCAGTTTGGTGGAGTCTTGTGACTGAGGAGACACTTTGAGGCTTGGTTCTGAAAACCTCCTTGTGATTATCTCTTCTCTCATTTGGCAACTAGGCATCGACCCAGGATGATTTTGGAAACTGCATGTTGAAGATGACAGAGCTTTTGTCAGTCAGGTTCCTGAATGACTGCTAAAAACCAAACACTAGACCTAATATTAATGAAAACCACAGTCTATTTACAAAAAGGGTTAGACTATGGAGATGCAAAGCTTTATCAGTTTCAGCATTTGGCATCACCATACGTAATAAAGGGTGTCCCGGGTGGCTCAGTGGTAAGGATCTGCCTGCCAACGCAGGAGACGGGGTTTTGATTCCTGAGTTGGAAAGATCCCCTGGAGAAGGAAGTGGCAACCCACTCTGGTATTCTTGCCTGGGAAATCCCATACACAGAGGAGCCTGGCGGGCTATAGTCCATGGGGTTGCAAAGAGTTGGACATGACTTATCAGAGAAATATCAATAACCTCAGATAGGCAGATGACACCACTCTTATGGCAGAAAGCAAAGAGGAATTAAAGAGCCTCTTGATGAAGGTGAAAGAGGAGAGTGAAAAAGCTGGCTTAAAACTCAGCATTCAAAAAACTAAGATCATGGCATCCAGTCCTATCACTTCACAGTAAATAGATGGGGAAACAATGGAAACAATGACCAACTTTATTTTCTTGGGCTCCAAATCACTGTAGACAGTGACTGCAGCCACGAAATTAAAAGATGCTTGCTCCTTGAAAGAAAAGCAATGACCAACCTAGATAGTGTATTAAAAAGCAGAGATGTCACTTTGTTGACAAAGGTCCATGTAGTCAAAGCTATGGTTTTTCCAGTAGTCACGTATGGATTGAGAGTTGGACTATAAAGAAAGCTGAGTGCCGAAGAATTGATGCTTTTGAACTGTGGTGTTAGAGAAGACTCTTGAGATTCCCTTGGACTGCAAGGAGATGCAACCAGTCCATCCTAAAGAAAATCAACCCTGATATTCATTGGAAGAACTGATGCTGAAGCTCCAATATTTTGGCCACCTGATGTGAAGAGCTGACTCATTGTAAAAGACACTGATGCTGGGAAAGATTGAAGGAAGGAGGAGAAGGGAATGACAGAAAGTGAGATGGCTGGATAGCATCACCGACTCAATGGACCTGAGTTTGAGCAAACTCTGGGAGTTGGTGACGGACAGGGAAGCCTGGCGTGCTGCAGTCCATGGGGTCACAAAGAATTGGACACCAATGAGCAGCTGAACAATGACACAGCTGTTCTCACATCAAACCTTTCCTCCTTAGAAATGTGCACCAGCCATATCAGTCTTTTTCCTCCTTTACCATTGTTCTCACCTGATGCGTCTGCCATGGCCCCTTGGTTTTGCTGGCTGCTTCACACCTTCCTTTCACTCCAGGTTTGTGCCACTCCAGAGGCCTACGTTTCACCAGCAGCTGGGCCTTCAGCATGCCTTAGCCCCATGTATCGACAATTTGTTGTCCTGATCCTCACTGTGGCTTATGCAAGTCATTGCCTTTCCTCCAGACCCCTTTCCCCACTGGTGGCCTTGCCTCCTATCTCACTGAGGAAGTCAAGGTGCTCTTATCAACTTCTAATCCCTGTCAACTTTTTCTAATCCCTCTCTGTCCCACCCTCCAACTCCTTCCTTTTGGTCTCAGAGTCACATTGATGTTCTTCTGTCTCCACTTGTGTCCATCTGTGGACTCCAGAGCTTTAGTAGTTGTGGCCCACAGGCTTAGTTGCCCCTCAGCACGTGGGATCTTCCAGGACCAGGGATCAAACCCATGTCCCCTGCATTGGCAGGTGGATTCTTGGTTAAGAATCCCTTGGATCGCCAGGGAAGTCCCTCCATTTGTGCTCTTGATCCATCTCTAAGACCAGATGGCTATTCTGCGAGATGACACCTCTCTCCTCAATACACTTAACTCTTTTTCTTTAAATAACGTAATAGCAACAAAATTCCTAGAAAGACTCATCCCGATTCAGTTTGTCATTCCCATTCAGTTTTTCATCTACCACAATCTAGATTTTGCTCCTACCTCCTGGCAAAAAAGACCACCACCTTCCTTACTGCCAAGTCCAAAGGCCTCTTTTTAATTCTTGTCTGCTTTCTCTATAGCATTTGATCCTGCTGATCTAACGGGGGTCCCACCTGTCCTATTCTTGGCCTACTTAGTGGGTGTTTGATTCTCTGTCCCCACTTTAAGCCTTAGTGTGACCACATGTTCCGTCATTGACCCCTTTCCCCATCCTTCCTTCCTGTCTCATCTTGTCCCTCTCATGCTCCCTGGCTCCTCCTCACTTTCGTTCTGCATAATCCACTCTGTGGGATTCCATGTCAGTTTTTATATTGATGACTTACAGATTGAGTCAGTATGGAATCAATTCTGAGTTCCAAATGATAATATCCAGGGATCTTGCTGCTGCTCCCCTTGTGGTGAAGGTTCCATGGGTATTTCAAGCTCAATTTGTGTGAAGTTGACCTCAGTATCTCCCTCCACTGCAAACCTGCTCCCCTGTATGCCCAGTGATGCCACCTGGAACCATCAAGCCAGAAAATGTACTCTTTGCATCATTTTCATATCTCTCATCTTCATTGCTTAGAACCATGTTAGGTCATTACTGTCTCTTGTTGGAGCCCCACAGGGGTCTCCTAACCAGTGCTCCCACCTTTAGTCTTGCTGACTTCTTGTTGTCGCCAGAGTCATCTTTCCAAAAAACAAAACTTTATGCCATGCCCCAGCCCAAACCCTTTAAAGGATCCTTGTTGCCTACAAGACAAAGTTCAAGCTCCACTGCACCGTTTAAGGCGCCTTCCATGGCCTGCACCCGCCCTGCCCTCTTCTCTTTTCCTAAACTCCTGCCCCATTCAACACCTTGCTGTTCTCCAAAGTCACCGTATCTATGCCCCCTGTTCAGAATATCCTCCTCTCCCCTGCCTGCCTGGTGGACACCACTTAACTTTTGAGACTCAGTTCAAGCACCGCTTCCTCTAGAAAACCTCTGATTGCTTTCCTAGAGTAAAACTGACCTCTCCTCCCTTTGTGTCATAACCGGGGCCTCGGTGGGGTGGGAGGAGCTGACGGGGTGCTGTGCTCCCCACCCAGCGCCGTGCATGCTGAGACCAAGGGCCTTGTCTTTCATCACTATGTGCCTGGCGCCTCACCCAGCGCCTGGCAGGCCTCAGTACACCGCTCCTCTTGGTGCTGAATGGGAAAGTGGGTATGTGGGAGGCCCTGGGAGAATTTTGAGTTTCAACTATAGGAGCGTGTTGGACTGAGAACAGGCCTGTGAGACTTTATTTATGCAAGGGAAGCATCCCCTCCCTCACTTCACCCGTTACTTCTGGGGCACCCCCCCTGCTCTGCGGGGGGTCCCTGGTAGGCAAGGTGGTCGTTGGTAGTCTCTCCTGAAGGCACTGTGTCTAGTGTTGAGATGAATCCTCTTCCAGCTGCATCTGGAGGAAAGTGCCTGCAAGAGAAGGGTGAGTCGAATGGCAGGGGCCAGAGCATGGACGGCAGGAGCTGATGGGGTGCTCAGAGCTTTGGTACCCAGTTACTCAGTACCTGGGTCCTGTCTTTGTGAGACATGCTGGGCCACTCATATGCAGAAAAAAAAAAAGTCCTAATTCGGTTTTTCCTCACTTTGTCTGTGTGTACAGCACGTCCCAATCCCGCTCTAAAAAGCTGGAGCCCGCCTTGGGATTGGATCCTTAGCATTTCCCCTTCTGTTTGTTCCGGGCATGGCTCCAGCAGGACAGGGCCAGGGGCTGGGGTTCAGGTCCTCTTACCTGAGGCTTTAGCGTAAACTGTCTGCTGGTCTCTGCTCTGGGTGACACAGGACAGGTACATCTTCTGGTCCTCGATCTTTTCCACGTTGACATTCAGCACAGCCAGAGAGCCCAGGGGAATCAAGCTGGGAGAGGAGGTGGCTTAGCCCCGCTCATGTAGGCCCCTGGGCCCTGCCCCTCAACTCTCTGTCCTCCCCCATACTTCTCTTCATCTTACCTTGTCTCAAGGACTTAAGTGGCTCCCGGATCAGGGCCCATCTGCCAGCAACCAGAGTTGCATGGCAGAGGTTCTGATCTGTCCAGGGGACCAAGGGACTGTGTGGCTGGGGAAGGAGCATGACAGGTCTTCTGCACCCCAACTGCCCCCTCAATGGCCAACACCCCAAAGATCTGTACTTACTTTAAAAAAAAAAACCTGATTTTTTGTTTGTTTGTTTAATTTTTTGGCCACACCATATAGCATGTGGGGTCTTAGTTCTCTGACCAGGGATTGAGCCCACACCCTCTGCATGGGAAGTGAGGTGTATTAACCACTGGACTGCCAGGGAAGTGCCCCATACTTACTTTTTGAACCTGATGTTGAAATTTACTGTTAACAGCCCCTCTCCAGACAGGTAAGCAGTTTTAGAAAAGGTCTCATCTATCAAGGCTGCCAGGGACCCTCCGTGGGCAAACCTGGGGGAGAGGGTAGGGAGTAAGGCCAGGGACAGAACCCCCCCCACCACCACTTCCATCTTTCCCCAGGAAAGGGAAGGAAATGGATCTGGATCCTGTCTGGCCAAACCAGTCAAAATCAACTGGTTTTTCTTTCATGTTACTACAGCCTGTGTTAGCAACCATTGATACCATTATTGTATTTCACCAGGAAAAAAAAAAAAATTTCTGATAGAATGAATGGAAGAAACCTTTTTTTTGATTCATCACCTAACTGCTGGTAGCAATCACCCTAGTTTGGAAGGGTACACTCCTTCAGGGGATGGAAAAGTCCCTGAACTTTTGGGCTTTAGTCTCTAAACTGTGACCTTCGGCAGCTCTCACCTCACCAGTCACTATGGCCAGTGTTGAGCCCACATTTTCAAGGTGGGTAACCATGACACTTGACCTAGGGCCTATTCAGTGATGACAAGATGGACTCCAGAGCGGCGCTGACTGTGGAAAGCTGAGAGCCAGCTTCAGTAGATGCTGCAAACACTTGCTTTATTTAAAGGGTGCAAATTCTCGTTCTAACTTGTGTAACCTGACTTTCTTCATGCCAAAGCTCCGTTGCTGGTTAAGCTGGGGGAAATAGAAAGGCACCGAGTTTTAGGAAGCAGATAACTCCAAAGAGATTCCAGTTTCTGACTTTCAACAGTGTGATGCTGATTCTCCACCAACCAGGTCAGCTTCCCTGCTGGGCTATCACGGGTTACCCTGCTGCGCCTGCCACTAGCAGGCTTCCCACACCCACCTGCTTCTGCTCCCTTTGGTGGAAAGTACTGGGGGCCACGCAACCACACCCGCCTGGTTTGACTCCTTGCTCCACCTTCACTACCTGTTTGATCTTGTGCAAGTTGCTAAACCTTTCTAAGCCTTAGTTTTCTCACTGTGAATTGTGAATAAAAATAATTTGTGTCTCATCAGATCAAATGAGGTAATGTTTATAAAACTTCACATACACCTCAAGAAACTTCCCTTCCCACATGGCTTGAAATGGAGGAAGAGTTGTAGCTGAAGAACAGTAAGCCTTCTCTTCCCTCTTTGTTCAGGGCCTAGGACCCAGTGCCAAGTGTGAAGATGCTTCAGGGTAGCTCTTGGTCAGTTATTCTACCCTGCCTCATTGCCGTGGGGCTGGACGGGTACTTGTAAGATAATAGAATATGTATATATGCTGTGCTGTGCTTAGTCGCTTAGTCGTGCCAGACTCTGCGACCCCATGGACTGTAGCCCACCAGACTCTTCTGTTCATGGGGATTCTCCAGGCAAGAATACCGGAGTGAGTTGCCATGCCCTCCTCCAGGGGATCTTCCCAACCCAGGGATTGAACTGCTTTGCAGTTCCACTGCTTTGCAGGCAGATACTTTATCATCTGAGTCAAGGAAAGCCCAGGAATCCTGGAGTGGGTAGCCTATGCCTTCTCCAGGGGATCTTGGTCTCTGCCCCTGGGTCCTGGCACAGAGCTCCTGAAACCCTCATAATTTCCTGTGTGATAGGAATGTCTCTTGTTCTAACAAGGTGTCTCTGGGTGGGCTCTTGGTTGAAGGCTGGTTACCAGAAAGACCATGCCATGATTAGAAGCTTGGAATTTTCAGTCCTGCCCCCACAACCTCTAGTTCTGTTGAGAAGGGAAAAGGGCTGAAAATGAAGTTAATGATGGACCATACCTATGTGTTGTAGCCTCCATAAGAATTCCAGTTAGTATGGCTTGGCGAACACATCCATGCTAGGAGGGTGATGCGCCACAACTCCACAAGGACAGATGCTCTTGCACTCAGGATGTGTTCCCAGACCTTCTCTTACAGACTTATTCCATCTGGATGTTCATCCTTTGGTGGTGGTTTAGCTGCTCAGTTGTGTCTGACTCTTTGTGATCCCATGGACTGTAGCCCGCCAGGCTCCTCTGTCCACTGGATTTTCCAGGCAAGTATACTGGAGTGGATTGCCATTTCCTTCTCCAGGGGATCTTCCTCACACAGGGACTGAACCTGGGTCTCCTGTACTGCAGGCAGATTGTTTACCGACTGAGCTACTAGGGAAGCCTGTTCATTCTTTACCATATCTTTAATAAACCGGTAAACATAAGTACCCCATTTCCAAGGTCAGGAGCGGCGGCCCAGAGGAGATACCCCACGTCCAAGGTAAGGAGCAGCGGCTGTGCTTTGCTGGAGCAGCCGTGAAGAGACACCCCACGTCCAAGGTAAGAGAAACCCAAGTAAGACGGTAGGCACTGAGAGAGGGCATCAGAGGGCAGACAGACTGAAACCACAATCATAGACAACAGGCCAATCTGATCACATGGACCACAGCCTTGTCTAACTCAATGAAACTAAGCCATGCCGTGTGGGGCCACCCAAGATGGACGGGTCATGGTGGAGAGGTCTGACAGAATGTGGTCCACTGGAGAAGGGAATGGCAAACCACTTCGGTATTCTTGCCTTGAGAACCCCATGAACAGTATGAAAAGACAAAAAGATAGGACACTGAAAGATGAACTCCCCAGGTTGGTAGGTGCCCAATATGCTACTGGAGATCAGTGGAGAAATAACTCCAGAAAGAATGAAGGGATGGAGCCAAAGCAAAAACAAGACCCAGTTGTGGATGTGACTGGTGATAGAAGCAAGGTACGATGCTATAAAGAGTAATATTGCATAGGAACCTGGAATGTTAGGTCCATGAATCAAGGCAAATTGGAAGTGGTCAAGTAGGAGATGGCAAGAGTGAACATCGACATTCTAGGAATCAGCGAACTAAAATGGACTGGAATGGGTGAATTTAACTCAGATGACCATTACATCTACTACTATGGGCAAGAATCCCTTAGAAGAAATGGAATAGCCATCATAGTCAACAAAAGAGTCTGAAATGCAGTACTTGGATGCAATCTCAAAAATGACGGAATGATCTCTGTTCGTTTCCAAGGGAAATCATTCAATATCATGGTAATCCAGGACTATGCCCTGACCATTAAAGCTGAAGAAGCTGAAGTTGAATGGTTCTATGAAGCCCTACAAGACCCTGTAGAACTAACATCCAAAAAAGATGTCTTAAAAAAAAAAAAAAAAAGATGTCTTTTCATTATAGGGGACTGGAATGCAAAAGTAGGAAGTCAGGAAACACCTGGAGAAACAGGCAAATTTGGCCTTGGAGTACAGAATGAAGCAGGGCAAAGGCTAATAGAGTTTTGCCAAGAGAACGCACTGGTCATAGCAAACACCTTCTTCCAACAACACAAGAGAAGACTCTACACATGGACATCACCAGATGGTCAACACTGAAATCAGATTGATTATATTCTTCACAGCCAAAGATGGAGAACCTCTATACAGTCAGCAAAAACATGACAGGGAGCTGACTGTGGCTCAGATCATGAACTCCTTATTGCCAAATTCAGACTTAAATTGAAGAAAGTGGGGAAAACCATTGGACCATTTAGGTATGACCTAAATCAAATCCCTTATTATTATACAGTGGAAGTGAGAAATAGATTTAAGGGACTAGATCTGATAGACAGAGTGCCTGATGAACTATGGACGGAGGTTCATGACACTATACAGGAGACAGGGATCAAGACCATCCCCAAGAAAAAGAAATGTAAAAAAGCAAAATGGCTGTCTGAAGAAGGCTTACAAATATTTGTGAAAAGAAGAGAAGCAAAAAGCAAAGGAGAAAGGGAAAGAGATACCCATTTGAATGCAGAGTTCCAAAGAATAGCAAGGAGAGATAAGAAAACCTTCCTCAGTGATCAATGTGAAGAAATAGAGGAAAACAATAGAATAGGAAAGACTAGATATCTCTTCAAGAAAATTAGAGATACCAAGAGAACATTTCATGCAAAGATGGGCTCAATAAAGGACAGAAATGGTATGGACCTAACAGAAGCAGAAGATTTTAAGAAGAGGTGGCAAGAATACACAGAAGAATTATACAAAAAAGATCTTCATGACCCAGATAATCACGATGGTGTGATCACTCACCTAGAGCCAGACAGCCTGGAATGTGAAGTCAAGTGGGCCTTAGAAAGCATCACTACGAACAAAGCTAGTGGAGGTGATGGAATTCCAGTTAAGCTATTGCAAATCCTAAAAGATGCATGATGCTGTAAAAGTGCTGCACTCAATATGCCAGCAAATTTGGAAAACTCAGCAGTGGCCACAGGACTGGAAAGGGTCAGTTTTCATTCCAATCCCAAAGAAAGGCAATGCCAAAGAATGCTCAAACTACTGCACAATTGCACTCATCTCACACCCTAGTAAAGTAATGCTTAAAATTCTCCAAGCCAGGCTTCAGCAATATGTGAACCGTGAACCTCCAGATGTTCAAGCTGGTTTTAGAAAAGGCAGAGGAACCAGAGATCACATTGCCAACATCTGCTGAATCATCGAAAAAGCAAGAGAGTTCCAGAAAAACATCTATTTCTGCTTTATTGACTATGCCAAAGCCTTTGACTGTGTGGATCACAATAAACTGTGGAAAATTCTGAAAGAGATGGGAATACCAGACCACCTGACCTGCCTCTTGAGAAACCTGTATGCAGGCCAGGAAGCAACAGTTAGAACTGGACATGGAACAACAGACTGGTTCCAAATAGGAAAAGGAGTACATCAAGGCTGTATATTGTCACCCTGCTTATTTAACTTATATGCAGAGTACATCATGAGAAACGCTGGGCTGGAAGAAGCACAAGCTGGAATCAAGATTACTGGGAGAAATATCAATAACCTCAGATATGCAGATGACACCACCCTTATGGCAGAAAGTGAAGAAGAACTAAAGAGCCTCTTGATGAAAGTGAAAGAGGAGAGTGAAAAAGTTGGCTTAAAGCTCAGCGTTCAGAAAACTAAGATCATGGCATCTGGTCCCATCACTTCATAGTAAATAGATGGGGAAACAGCGGCTGACTTTATTTTTTGGGCTCCAAAATCACTGCAGATGGTGACTGCAGCCATGAAATTAAAAGACACTCCTTGGAAGGAAAGTTATGACCAACCTAGACCGCAAATTAAAAAGCAGAGACATTACCTTGTCAACAAAAGTCCATCTAGTCAAGGCTATGGTTTTTCCAGTAGTCATGTATGGATGCTCCTCCATCCATGGGATTTTCCAGGCAAGAGTACTGGAGTGGGTTGCCATTTCCTTCTCCAGAGGATCTTCCCGACCCAGGGACCGAACCCAGGTCTCCCACATTGTAGGCAGACACTTTACCGTCTGAGCCACCAGGGAAGTCGTATGGATGTGAGAGTTGAATTATAAAGAAAGCTGACCTTCAAAGAATTGATGCTTTTGAATTGTGGTGTTGGAGAAGACTCTTGAGAGTCCCTTGGACTGCAAGGAGATCCAACCAGTCCATCCTAAAGGAGATCAGACCTGAGTGTTCATTGGAAGGACTGATGTTGAAGCTGAAACTCCAATACTTTGACCACCTGATGCGAAGAGCTGACTCATTTGAAAAGACCCTAATGCTGGGAAGGATTGAAGGCAGGAGGAGAAGGGGATGACAGAGAATGAGATGGTTGAATGGCATCACCGACTCAACGGACATGAGTTTGGGTAAACTCCGGGAGTTCATGATGGACAAGGAGTTCTGGCGTGCTGTGATTTATGGGTTCGCAAAGAGTCGGACATGACTGAGCGACTGAACTGAACTGAACTGGAACATAAGTAAGTGGTTCTTTGAGTTCTGTGAATGGTTCTAGTAAATTCATCCAACCAGAGGAAAGGGTACTGGGAACCACCAGTTACTGCCAGATCAGAAATTGTGGGTAACCTGTGCACCTACACTTGCGGTTGGCATCTGAAGAAGGGTGGAAGCAGTCTTGTGGGACTGAGTCTTTAACCCGTGGGGTCTGACACTATCTCCAGGTAGACAGTGTTCTATTGTGGGACCCCCCCATTGGTGTCATAGGGAATTGCTTGGTGTTGGGGGAGCTTCCAGCCATTTGGGGGCCGAAGTGTCAGAAGGGAAGTGTTTTGTGTGAGAGTGAGAAGCTCACAGGAAAGAAAGACAGCAGGAAGTACAAGACTTTTCCTTACACAGGAGGTAGACTGACCTGGGTGTTTCTAATTCAGTGCTGATCCCTTCTTGGATCCCCCCAATCTTCTAGCCTCAGTGTTGAGTGCTCCTCTTCTGCCTTCCCAGCCCCACTTCCGTGAGCCCCCAAATCAAAGGCCACATTCCACCCTATCCTTGCCTCTTTGGGGGGTTTTCCTCTTCATAAGGGAGGGGACTGGTGGCCTGGGTAGATCTCTGACCTAGTCCCCCAGTGTCTGCACGCACTCATGTGGAAGCCCCCATGGAAGATACCTTCAGGATGGCCAAGGGGACGAAAGGGCTGCAGTCGGAATCTGTGGCCTGCAGAGGTGCTGATATCTAATAATCTCTTTGAATTCTGTTTAACTGCAACTCAGTCTCTCTAAGGTCTTGGGACCCTTAAGTTTCTCTTTCCCTCCCCTCTCTCCTCTCCCTTGCAAGGATTCTGACCCCACAGTTAGCCTTCAGTGACTGTCTAAAGCAGGAACAGGGATCAAGAAGGCAGACAAACATGGACCTGGTGACGTGGACCCAGCGTCCTTAAGCAAGAGGCTCAGGGCCTGTCTGAGTGTGTATTTATGTCCAGTGTGAATGTATTTACATCCACTGTGAGTTCTTTCCTGGGTCCCTTCCCAGTTTGGAGGCAGCAGAGTACAGAAGAAGCAATGGACTTGGAGTCCCGCCTCCTGGGTTAGAGTCCTGGATCTGACCTTAACTGCCTGTGCTACCTTGGGCAAGATCACTTACCTCTGTGTGCCTCAGTTTGCCTACTGGGCAAAGGTGAAGTTTGGAGAGATAGCCTGATAGCTGTATTGTGCTTTATGGTTTATGAGTACATACACACAGGCCCTTCATATCATATCTCTCAGCTATTCTGGGAGGTAGATATTACTGCCCCAAGATTTAGGTAAGGAGACTGAAGTGCATGCATGCTAAGTCATTTCAGTCATGTCCAACTCTTTGTGACCCCATGGACTGTAGCCCACCAGGCTCTCTGTCCTTGGGATTTTCCATGCAAGAATACTGGAGTGGGTTGCCATTTCCTTTTCCAGGAGACTGAAGGCCAGGAGACAGAGGTTAACTTGCTTGCTTGGGGTCTTCATACAAGCAGTGGCAGAGGAGGACTGGAAGTCTGGCCCTTAACTCCAGATCTTGTCATCTTCTGAGTCCACTACACCCTTCTCAGAGTGGCTTCTAAGGCCCCTTTTTACTGAAAAATTCCCAGGCCTGGAATAAGGAGACTGTTTCTTATCTGCCCAATGGGGACTGAACCAGATGACAGAATATCCTTCCACATCTGACACTGTGAGACTGAAGCCCAGTGCCTCCCACTCTCTACCAAACTCCATAGAGAGAGGTACAGAGCCTAGAGGCTGGCCGAGCCCAATCCACCCCCTTGGCCAAGCCCAGGAAGCAGCCAAAGATGTCCCCCACCGGGGTTAGCCCGTTATCTTACCCTGGGACCCCCTCCAGGTAGGGTCCTGGTTGGAAAAGACAGATGGACTTCTTCTCAGATGGTTGAAAAAAGATGACATACTCATAGCCTTGTCCTTCCCTTTCAATACACCTGGTGAAGAGGCGCCAGTCACTTTTGTCTGGGGAGAGATGGGCGGTGACACAGCTGAAGGAGGGAGTGTGTGAGGCCAGGGGGACCAGTCAGGAGGCAGGGTCAGTCATTCAGCAGCAGAGATGGAGCTGGCCTCTGGCACATTGTTGAGGAGAGAACCAGGGGACACATGGGCTCTGCTCTTGGGGAGTCTTCAACTGGAGAGTGAGGCACTGACCCGTCCTCAAGGTCTTCGGTCTGAGGGGACAACAGCCCTGTCCTCTGGAGCCCTGGGTCTGAGGGGAACACAGCCCTGTCCTCCGGGAGCCCTGAATCTTGAGGAAGAAACATTCATGAAGTTCCCTGGCTGAGAGTAGTTGTAGGGTCATAGGCAAGTCAGACTTTAAGAGACCTTAAACATTGAAAATTAAAATGTAAGGCATTTAATACACATACTGTTCAAAATAACAATATGGAACAGAAAAATAAGTGAAAATGGAATCCCACAAAGTTCTGATTTTTTTTTTTCCTCAAGGTGACTATAAGAACCATATCTTTCTCAGATGAAAACCAAAATCTTCAAAAATTTTTGATGCAACTTTGTTTTTTCCATAAATTGAATGGACCATCTAGTCAGCACTTGGCTGGAAGAACACGTATGTGAGTGAGAGAGACATGTTAACCTGTCCATGTCCATGCACATGCAGAGAGATCAAAGTAGAGAGCTCTATTGCTCTGACCTGTGGGTGTTTCAGGAATCTCTGGGCCTAGCAGAACAGGGATGGTGTGGAAGGAGTTTCTCCAGTGGGCAAGGGGGAATCCTCAGACCTTTGTGGGGTGGGGAGGAGGACTTGGGATAAGGCTTGACAGTAAGGCAAGCATCCCTGGTGAGGAGGCAGATGGGTAGAGGGCTGAGTCAGCAGTTCTCTGGAGGGTGCACTCTGGGCTGGGAGCAGAGGCAGTTGCTTGGGCATGCTCTCATCCCCCAGGAGGAGGGGAGTAGGGGACGGGGGCTGAGAGGACGCTTTCCTCATCCATGTGCCTGGGGCTGCAGCATGAGGGGTGGACTTGCCAGAAAGAACTTCTGGCTGAGAACTGGCAGAGAGCTTGTGAGTTTCCTCCCGAAAAGTCCCTGGCCGCCAGAAAAGGGGCTGGCCGAACTGATTCCAGTGGGCTGGTGCATGTGCATGCCAAGGGCGGCTCTCAGGCCAGGCCTTACCTGAGTTAGCTGATGACTCTAGTGGGAGCTTGAACCCCTGGATGTGGTCTCTGTTGGACCTGAAGGAAGGCAGTCTGACCCAGCCTTCGGTCTTGGTCTTCTCCAGAAATTCATGATACAGGCTCAGCATGTCTGGACCCCAGCTGGCATTGGGGAGGGCGTAATTCTTACTCTCTGTCATCTCCCAACAGAATCTTGAGACCTGGTCAGGAAAGATTGGGGAGACTAGATGGCTTTCTGGAAGGTGGCCCATGGTTTGGGCTGCGGGATCTGTACATAATGTAACCCAGCTCCTGGGTTCTTGGGCTCCTCAATCCCTTCTGTCAGTGTTGAGGGAAATGGCCCTTGGGGACTCCTGAGAGTGACCAGGCAAGGGGAAAAGTGAAAGTCACTCTGTCGTGTCCGACTCTTTGCAACCCCATGGACTATACGGTCCATGGAATTCTCCAGGCCAGAATACTGGAGTAGGTAATCTTTCCCTTCTCCAGGGGATCTTCCCAACCCAGGGATTGAACCCAGGTCTCCCACATTGCAGGCAGTTTCTTTACCAGCTAAGTCACAAGGAAAGCCCATGAATACTGGAGTGGGTAGCCTATCCCTTCTCCAGTGGATCTTCCCCCACCTAGAAATCGAACCTGGGTCTCCCACATTGCAGGTGGATTCTTTACCAACTGAGCTATCAGGCTAGGGGACACTAATGTGCAAAGGAAGGGAAGGAAAGGCGTTGGGGCTGACAATTAGAGGCAGCATCTCTGTAATGGTGCAGTATAATTGCCCTGCTTTAAAACCTGAGAAGGAACTTCCCTGCTGGTCCAGTGATTAAGAATCTGCCTTGCAATGGAGAGGTTGAAGGTTCAATCCCTGGTCAGGGAACTAAAATCCCACATGCTGAGGAGCAACTAAGCCTGTGCGCTGCAGTACTGAGCCTGTGTGCCACAGTACTGAGCCTGTGTGCCGCAGTACTGAGCCTGTGCCACAACTAGAGAGTCGGAGTGCTGGAATGAAAGATCCTGCATGTCGCAAAGAAGATCCCATGTGCTGAAACTAAGACCCAATGCAGCCAAACAAGAACAAAAATGAAAACCACCTGGAGCTGTTCCTTGAGGCTGAAAATGGCTAGTATTAGCCCCACTGTACATATGGGAAAACTGAGGAAATATGGCTAAGGTTGCCAAACTTATGAGCATATGAGCTGGTGGTTGGACTAGAGCTCTTTCTGTGTGTGCTAAGTTGCTTCAGTTGGTTCCGACTCTTTGTGGCACCATGGACCATAGCCTGCCAGGCTCCTCTGTCCATGGAATTCTCCAGGCAAGAATACTGGGGTGGGTTGCTGTGCCCTCCTCCAGGGGATCTTCCTAACCCAGGGATCGAATCTGTGTCTTTTTTGTCTCCTGCATGGCAGGTGGGTTCTTTACCACTAATGCCACCTGGAAACCTCAGAGCTCATTCTGAGCAACTGTCTACCTCGGCGGGGGCGGGGCGGTGGGGGTGGGAGTGGGACCACAGGTGAGGACCATTGTTACTCACCTCAGGAGCTACTTCGGCTCTGTCCATAGCTGTGCTCACCCTGAAGTGAGTAACAATGGGGAAGTGGGGAGTGGGGGCTCTCTTGAAACATGTTTTGGGCACCGGCAGTGGTGCAGTACTGTCTATGGGATGAAGAGGAGTCCTCTGTGGCACCAGATGCTCATGCACCAACTGCAACCATGGGCAACAGGCCAGTTGTTTGCTAAGGCCGCACACAGCATCCTTCACCTGGGGATGTCCCAACAGTCTGAGCCCCATTGGAGGAAAGTGATTGGTGGCCACACAAGATTCAGATCAGGAGGAAAGTAACCTGGTGGTCTTCATTCGGGATCTGGGCTACTTGGTTTCCTTTGCCTAATCAAATAGCTCCCAACAAGCTGCTCACCTACCCTGGCCATGATCTAGGAAGAGGAGATTTGGGTTGGTCCCTATGGTGGCTCAGATGGTAAAGAGTCCACCTGCAATGAAGAAGACTTGGGTTCGATCCTTGGGTCAGGAAGATCCTTGGAGAAGGAAATGACAGCTCGCTTGCCTGAAGAGTCCCATAGACAGAGGAGCCAGGCGGGCTACAGTCCATGGGGTTGCAAAGAATCACAACTTAGCAACGAAACAACAACAACAACTATATCCTTGGGCTCCAGAAGGCTGTGCATTTGGTTGAACTGAGAACTCACTCACCAGGGTCTCCGTGGAGGATCCGAAGGCTGAGGCAGGGTTGAATCTGGGCAGGAGGTGGGTGAGACCAGGAAGAGCTCCATGGTGACCAAGTATCACTGCCACCTGGAAGCCTGTCCGTAGCATGACTGAGCGCTGAGCTGCAGGGCTGTAGCAGCGAGGCCAGTGAGGGATTTCCAGCTGCTTCTTGGTGCTGTCGGCGCAGCTGCCTCTCAGACAAGCCTCTCTCCTCTCTGTCTCAGGCTTTTATTAGCAAGCTGCCAGCACAGATGACTAGCAAGGCTGGGCTGGTTTGATGCAACACCCACAGATGCTTGGGGCTTCTAGCTGGTGCAGAGCCCCATCCAGCCCTTGGGGAGAGGCAGGTGCTGCTTGGGCATGAATGCGGAGCAGGGCTGGCCTCAGTTCAGAAATATTTGTTAAAGGAGAAAAAGAGGACTTAATGAAATAGGATAGTGTATATGAAACTTCAGAGAGTTGCCCTGGAACTTTTCTGGGAAGAACCCAATAATACTCCCGGAAAGGAAAGGGAGGTCTGATCCTTGCCTGGAGGTTGTTGATGGAGAATCTGTGTATGTTGGTGGAGTTTTGGCAGCAGACAGTGCTGGGAGTGAGATGGGGAGCAGCGCAGCAGAGGTTTTGTCAATGACAAGTCTAGGGAAGAGCCAGCTTTGAGTGGGGGAGCGGGGAAGAGGTGCTCAGTCTGTAAGGGTGTGAAATCTTTTTGGAGGCGGTATTTCTTCTGCTGAATTAAAATGGCCAATTTCCAACTAAAAGTCCCAGATTTTAATTCACCAGAATAAACATGGAAATTTAAAGATTTTATCCCACCTTCTGTAGTTAGCTGCCCTAGAAGACTAGAATATAAGTATTTTCCTCATCTCTTGTCAAGGTTTGAATGAAACTTCTTCAGGGACGGGGGGAACTCAGTTTTTTTGATTGATTCAGTCTCTGGGTCTAACCATAAATATTTGAACTAGTTGCCGACATTTAAAAACAAGGAGTTTCATAGACAGCAGAAGGCCACAGACCTCCAGATAAGTGAAAAGATCTGGCAACAGGACATCTTCATCCCTGTGTAGCAGCCACGGGCTGGAGTGGATCCCCTGTGCCCTCTGGCTTGCCCCAGGCCTCCGCGATCCTGAACATTTCTTCATTCCGTCTGCCAGCCTCTATGTTCAGTTCAGTCACTCAGTCGTGTCCGACTCTTTGAGACCCCCATGGACTGCAGAATGCCAGGCTTCCCTGTCCATCACCAATTCCAAGAGTTTACTCAAACTGATGTTCATCGAGTCGATGATTCCGTCCAACCATTTTATCCTCTGTCGTCCCTTTCTCCTGCCTTCAATCTTTCCCAGCATCTGGGTCTTTTTATGAGTTAGTTCTTTGCATCAGGTGGTCAAAATACTGGCGTTTCAGCTTCAACATCAGTCCTTCCAATGAATATTCAGGTTGATTTCCTTCAGGATTGACTGGTTTGATCTCCCTGCAGTCCATGGGACTCTCAAGAGTCTTCTCCAAAACCACAGTTCAAAAGCATCAATTCTTCGAGGCTCAGCTTTCTTTATAGTCCAACTCTCATGACTACTGGAAAAATGACCAACCTAGACGGCATATTGAAAAGTAGAAACATTACTTTGCCAACAAAGGTCTGTCAAATCTGCCAGCCTCTATGTGCAATACTTGATTTGGAAGATGAGACTTGAGGAGGAGACAGGAGAGAAAAGAGGAATCTTAGAAAGGGTAAATGGGGGACTTCCCTGGTGTCCCATGGCTAAGACTCTGTGCTTCCGATGCAGGGGGACTGGGTTCAATCCCTGGTCAGGGAACTAGATCCCACGTGCTGCAACTAAGACCTGGAGGAACCAAATAAATAGTTTTTAAAAAAACGTAGACAGACTGAAGAGGAGGCAGAGGAAAAGGGAACAGGGAAGAGAAGGATTCATGGGGTGGCAGTGTTGGAGGCTGGGAGCTGATCCCAGGAAGGTTGCCCTGGGAGAAGAAGGCAGGGGCTGTCATCCCAAGAAGAATCAGTAGCTGAATCTGGGAAAGGAAATCCTTGTTTCATTGCCTTAGGTTCACTGTCTGGTTCCTGACACAGAGCTCCTAAATCCCTTGAAATTTCCTGGGTGATAGGAGCATCTTTTATTTTATTTATTTATTTATTTTTTACCTTTGGGTCATATTTATTTAAGGGTTAAGAACACAGACTCAGAAAGCCACACATAACCTTGGGAAATGATCAATGTGCCAGAGAATGCTGATTGCTTACCTCTCCAATCCCTTTTCCCTTTCTACTTTTCTATCAACATCCTGGTTTTATTTTGGATAATCATGGGCCCAATGGAAAGGTTTCTTTTCCTCGCCTCCATTGTAGCTAGGTATAGACAATGATGTGCAAATAGGCATCTTTTGTTTTAATGAAATGACTCTGAGTGGGCTCCAGAGAGCCTTAGGATGGGGGCTGGTTACCAGAAAGACCAAGCCTTAGTTAGAAGCTTGGAATTTTCAGTCTCATCTCCCATCTTTCAGGAGGGGGAAGAGGTTGGAGGCTAGTTAATGATTCATCATCCTTACATGATGATAGTGAAAGTTGCTCAGTCACGTCTGACTCTTTGCGGCCCCATTGACTATACAGCTCATGGAATTCTCCAGGCCAGAATACTGGAGTGGGTAGCTGTTCCCTTCTCCACGGGATCTTCCCAACCCAGGGATAGAAGCCAGGTCTCCCGCATTGCAGGTGGATTCTTTACCGGTTGAGAGGCCTCCATAAAAACTCCAGAAGTGTAGGGTTTGGAGAGCTTCCAGGTTGGCACACTCCTATGCTCAGTTCAGTTCAGTTGCTCAGCCGTGTCCAACTCTTTGCAGGATCCTTCCAAGTCTTGCTCTACATATCTCTTCATCTGACTGTTCATCTACATCTTTCACAATACCCTTTAATAAATCATAAGCCAATAAATGTAAAACTGTTTCTGAATTTGATAAACTGTTCTAGCCAATGATCAAATCTAAGGAGAGGAGCGGTCATGGGAAGATCTGATTTGTAGCCAAGTCAGACAGAAGTTGTGAGTAACGTGGCGACTGGCATTTGAGGTGGGGCACAGTCTCATGGGACTGAGCCTTTAGCCCATGGGGTCTGTGCTAACTTTAACTTTGGTTAGTGTCAGAATTGAATTATGGAGCATCCATCTGGTGTCATAGAGAATTGCTCGGTGAGGAGGAAAACCCCACACATCAGACATTAGAGTGTGTGTGACAGGAAGGGGAGTGTGTGTGTGTGAGAGAGAGAGAGAGAGAGAGAGCAAGGGGAAAACACAGGAAATTTTTCCTATAAGCACCCTCCTGCTTTAGTTGTTTTGCTGGTTTTGATTAAATTAACTTTCAAAACCTGACATCCCTATGATTATGTAAATTTTGTTCTCAGCCTTGCCGTATGCTATAGTTACACTTTCTTTCTGTATAACTTTTATTTTCTGTGAATTGATCATTTCCAAGGTTCAACTAGACAACATGGTCCAGGGGAATACAGGGAAATTGAAGGACAGTGGTTGAGATGCTTACCTTCACTTCCCAGCTGAGAGGGAGGAGAGAGAAAATTTTTTTTAAAAATGAAGATCTGGCAATGGCTGTGATATTTAAGAGAAGATATAATGAGGTCAAGGGTATGACAGATGGAGCGTAACTAGAAAGATATCTGAGGAGAATATCTATGGTGATGGCAAAATTGTACATGAGGTGTTGAATTCTGATGGCTCGTATAGGATGTTGTTGTCCAAGGCCATCTAGGAAGAGAAAAATTAAGATTGTGGAGAAAGCGCTCTTTTCCTCCCTTTGAACTCCTTTCCCTCTATTTCATACATCTTGTGGATTCTTTCTGCGACACAGAGCACTTCCTACACGTGGGCTGGGAATTCAGCTATCTAGAGAGGTGGAAAGGTGCTTGGCTAGTGCCTTGAATGTGGGGTCTGGCCACAGCCCTTCTCCTTCTCTGAGAACTCAGCTCAGAGAGAACAAAGAACACTCAGCGCAGAGAAAAAACTTTTCTCCAGACCTGGATTCTCAGGATAAGCAATTAGAAAACAGAGGGAAGTCAGTGAAGGTTCAGCATAATTCAAAACTCCTGTCGGATTCTTATTTAGTTTGCTGTCTGCCTCCTGCATTTCCTGTTTGGGATCTTGTAGGGGAGTGTTGAATTTGGAGGTTTTTCTGACTGAGATATGACATGTTCCCAGAAGCATAGAGGAGGCCTGACCTGGCAGGGTGTGCACGGAAGAACCAGCTGTGGTGTGCTAGTAAGTGGTAAGGGATTAACACCTCTTAGCAGGGAGGAGAGGGGCTTGCTGGGTGGCTTAGCTGGTAAAGAATCTGCCTGCAATACAGGAGATCGCGGTTTGATCCCTGGGTTTCGAAGTTCCTCTGGAGAAGGGAATGGCTACCCACTCTAGTATTCTTGGGCTTTCCTGGTGGCTCAGCCAGTAATGAATCTGCCTGCAATGCGGGAGACCTGGGTTCAGTCCCTGGGTTGTGAAGATCCCCTGGAGAAGGGAATGACTACCCACTCCAGTATTCTTGCCTGGAGAATCCCATGGACAGAGGAGCCAAGCAGGCTATAGTCAATGGGGTTGCAAAGAGTCGGACATGACTGAGTGACGAAGAACAGCATAGCAGGGAGGAGAACTCTTATTAGCATTTGCTAGCTTCTGTTGTATAAATGAAACTGGCAAATACTACCAATTAGAGTTCCCCTGCCATTTGGAAAACTCAGCAGTGGCCACAGGCCTGGAAAAGATCAGTTTTCATTCCAATCCCAAAGAAAGGCAATGCCAAAGAATGTTCAAACTACCACACAATTGCATTCATCTCGCAATATCAATAACCTCAGATATGCAGATGACACCACCCTTATGGCAGTAAGCAAAGAGGAACTGAAGAGCCTCTTGATGAAAGTGAAAGAGGAGAGTGAAAAAGCTGACTTAAAACTCAGCATTCAAAAAACTAAGATCATGGCATCCCATCCCATCACTTCATGGCAAATAGATGGGGAAACAATGGAAACAGTGACAGACTTTATTTTCTTGGGCTCCAAACCACCACAGATGGTGATTGCAGCCATGAAATTAAAAGACGCTTACTCCTTGGAAGGAAAGTTATGACCAACCTAGACATCATATTAAAAAGCAGAGACATTACTTTGCCAACAAAGGTCCGTCTAGTCAAGGCTATGGTTTTTCCAGTAATCATCTATGGATGTGAGAGTTGAACCATGAAGAAAGCTGAGGGCCGAAGAATTGATGCTTTTGAACTGTGGTGTTGGAGACGACTCTTGAGAGTCCCTTGGACTGCAAGGAGATCCAACCAGTCAATCCTAAAGGAAATCAGTCCTGAATATTCATTGGAAGGACTGATGCTGAAGCTGAAGCTCCAATACTTTGGCCACCTGATGTGAAGAGCTGATTCACTGGAAAAGACCCTGATGCTGGGAAAGATTGAAGACAGGAGGAGAGGGGGACACCAGAGGATGAGATGGTTGGATGGTGTTACCGACTCGATGGACATGAGTTTGAGCAGGCTTTGGGAGTTGGTGATGAACAGGGAAGCCTGGTCTGCTGCAGTCCATGGGGTCTCAAAGAGTCAGACACGACTAAGTGACTGAACTAAATTCCCTGCTAGGGGGCTTCCCTTGGTGGCTCAGATGGTAAAGAATCTGTCTGTAATGCAGGAGACCCAGGTTCAATCCCTGGGTCGGAAAGATCCCCTGGAGAAGGGAATGGCTACCTACTCCAGTATTCTTGCCTGGAGAATTCCACGGACAGAGGAGCCTGGTGGGCTATACTCCATGGGGTTGCTAAGAGTCAGACATGACTGAGCAACTAAGACTTTCACGCCCTCCCTGCTGGGAGTTGTTAATCCCTTACCACTGACAGGCACACCACAGTTGGTTCTCCTGTGCACCCCGTGTCAGGTCAGGCCCAGGCTATGCTTCTGGGGACATGTCTTGTGTAAGGAATATTCCTATGGTGGCTGATTTCAAGCTACCAATATGAGGCTACTGACCCTGACTATGAAGTTGGGAAAAGGTGTGCTCAATCGGTTCTCAGAAGCTGGTAAGCACTGGCTCCAGCTCACCACTGAACCAGAAATTTCTTTAGCTTGGGGTGAAGCAACACAGATAACCAAGTCCGAGGTAGGTTGATCAGATCCTTTCTTGGCCCTGGGTCCTCCCAAATGTAAACCTGCAACCACTTGCCTCTTTTCCAGTTCCCTTCCCTCAAAAGACCAAGAGGCAATAGTACTTCATTTCCCCAGCCTGCCCTCCTTCCTTGCTGCCTGGCAAGCAAGTTCATAGGACATGTTTTTTTATTTGTTTGTTTGTTAAAGATTTCTGTGTTGTTTCAAGATATTTAAGAGGAAAATAGAAATCTTGCAAAGTCTTCCTCATCTTGAGGGGCACTGGAAGCCTTCTCAGATCATTCAGGACTGGCTGTGGACCTCTCCTGAGAGCCAGCCCTGCTGGCTGGCTCCCTGCCAGAATGGGGATTCCCAGCACTTCGGAAGGGTTCTGTCTGAGATAACCCCCTGTTGGCCTTTCTAGATGAGGAAAGAACTTCCCTAATAGCCTTCCTAGATGCCACTGCTATTTCGTCCACTGTGAACTCAAATCCCTCCTGAAGACTTGGCCCTGTTGGCTCACACAGGGCACCTCCTGGAGGGCTGCACATCTCCCTGTCAGTTCATGGTTAATCTCCAGACTCCTTCCCAGGCTGGCCCTGCCCTCAGAGATGTTGGTTTCTTGACCTTCTCATGAGTTAAGCATCAGGGGGCAGGCTGGGCAGGAACCATTGTGCACAGCAAAAAGTGATGGGCAAACTCAAGGGACCCTAGAGGGGGCTGCCCTGGCCATGTTCCGTTTGAGAGTTGCCATAGTAGAACCCAGGCCCAGTTGCCAGCTTTTCACATTTTCCCAAAAAGCCAGCACAAATCCAAACCTTTTAAGTAGTTTTTAGAAAATTAGTTTATTTTTGGCTGCCCTGGGTCTTCGTTGCTTTGCTCAGGCTTTCTCTAGCTGTGGCCAGTGGGGGCTACTCTTCTTTGTGGTGCACAGGCTTCTCATTGCGGTGGCTTCTCTTGTTGCAGAGCACGGGCTATGGGTGCATGGGCTTCAGCTGTTGCGGCACACGGGTTCTGTAGTTCTGGCACAGTCTCAGTTGTGTGGCTCTCGGGCTCTGGAACGTGGGCTCAGTAGTTGTGGCACATGGGCTTAGTTGCTCTGCAGCATGAGGAATCTTCCCAGACCAGGGATCGAACCCACATCCCCTGCATTGGCAGGCGAATTCTTGCCTACTGTGCCACCAGGGAATTCTGCAAATCCAGATTTTTCTTATATTAAACCTTATAATGTTGCAACTAGTGTATAAAAATTTTTCACGAGCCACTATGACAATCTATGGGGTGGGATGGGGTGGGAGGTGGGAGGGAGGTTCAAGAGGGAGGGGACATATGTACACCTATGTACATATGATTCATACTGATGTATGGTAGAAACCAACACAATATTGTAAAGCAAATTATCCTTCAATTAAAAATAAATAAATCTTAAAAAAATTTGCATGAGCCAAACTTGACATCCCTGATTGGATCTTGGCCTGCAGGCTGCTGATCATGCCATCTGATTCTAAGCTCATTCCTGAGCCTTTCTTACATCGCTCTTCCAGAAGTTTCTTGTCTGCTCCAGCTTTCTTCTCTCTGAGTATTCCTAGATCAGCCAGGCTTGTTTTTCCCAAGCCTGGGGTCCTGAGTGGAGGTAAAAGCAGTGGTTGCTAAGTCCTCTGTCCAGAGGGAACCGGGGTGGTGGGCTGGTGGGTTGTCCACCTGGTAGAAGAATAACACAGGTAAGGCAGGGCTGTGGCAGGGGACCTGGTGTCCAGGTGAGCTGATCGGCAGGCCCTGGCTGCAAGTGCTGCTGCCTGGTGTGGTCCCTACGCTGAAGGAGGGGGTCCTGGAAGAGTATAGGGTCAGGGAACTAGGCCAGTGGAGGGGAACCTAAGCTCCCAGAAATGTGAGCGCTTTCCCTTGCTGCTCAGCTGGGTCTGTGAAATGCAAAGAGGCAGAGAGAGGCAGGGCCGCTAAGCTCAGAAAGTGACAAATCCTGAAGGTGTGTGTTTGCACGCGTGTGCTCATGCTCAGGGTGGGCTCAGAGGCATGGCCAGGCCAGCACCTGGAATCCCCTCTTTCCCAAACCCAGACAGTTTCTTGAGAGGTGGTTCTTTCAAAACCAATGGACAGTTACATCTGCTTTCCCAGCTTTGTGCACAAAGTAAGGTCATATTCCTTTTAAAATGACCCAGCAATCCCACTCCTGGGCATACACACCGAGGAAACCAGATCTGAAAGAGAGACTATGCACCGCAATGTTCATCACAGCACTGTTTATAATAGCCAGGACATGGAAGCAACTTAGATGCCCATCAGCAGACAAATGGATAAGGAAGCTATGGTACATATACACAATGGAATATTACTCAGCCATTAAAAAGAACACATTTGAATCAGTTCTAATGAGATGGATGAAACTGGAGCCCATCATACAGAATGAAGTAAGCCAGAAAGATAAAGACCAATACAGTATACTAATGCATATATATGGAATTTAAAAAGATGGTAATGATAACCCTATATGCAAAACAGAAGAAGAGACACAGATGTACAGAACAGACTTTTGGACTCTGTGGGAAAAGCGAGGGTGGGATGTTCTGAGAGAATAGCATTGAAACAAGTATACTATCAAGGGTGAAACAGATCACCAGCCCAGGTTGGATGCATGAGACAAGTGCTCAGGGCTGGTGGGTGCACTGGGAAAACCCAGAGGGATGGGATGGGGAGGGAGGTGGGAGGGGGGATTGGGATGGGGAACACATGTAAATCCATGGCTGATTCATGTCAATGTATGGCAAAACCCACTACAATATTGTAAAGTAGTTGAAAATTACTTTAATAAATGAATGAAATAAATAAATGAATAAATGAAATAAATGAAAAAAAATGAATAAAAATAAATGAATGAATAAATAAAATAAAATGAAATAAAAATAAATATAAAAATAAATGAAAATAAATGATAAAATAAAAATAATAAAATAAATAAAATAATATAATAAATATATGAATAATATATTAATAAATATAGATAATGAAAATAATAAAATAAATGAATAAAATAATAATGAAATAAAATAAATAAAAATAATAAATGAAATGAAATAATAAAATAAAATAAATGAAAAATAAAGTGAAATGAATGAAATAAATAAAATAAATGAATAATAAAATAAATGAAAAAATAAAATAAAATGAAATGAAATAATAAGTAATAATATTAATAATAAAATAAGTGAATAAATGAAATAAAAATAAATGAAAAAAAAAGTACGTTAAATGTCTGACACCCATTCCTAGGATACCTGAGCACTTTCTCTCCTGAAAACTCTGAAACAGGGTTTCACTAACTGTTGAACAGACTCAGGGGCCAAGTTCATGGGCCCTCAGAGTATAGGTGATGTGGCTTCACCGACAGCTGCTAAGTGCCCATGACCCCTGTCCTCTGGGCCACGGGCATCCTTAGGTTGGGGTGTGTCCACACGGGATCATCAGACGGTTATGGAATCACGTCCTCTGGCCCTGGTGGATATCGCTCCAGCTGCTTAGCCATGGAAGGGTGAGGGTGCCCATGAGGGCAAGTCCTTTTCAATCCCCAGGAGGAGCACGGACAGGCCTTGGGGGCAGGGGGTGCTTTGGCTCCTGAGTGGCTCCCAGAGCAGGTTTTGAACACTGTCCCTCACAGGGAAGCCTCTGCCAAGACTCTCCCACCTCCGCCCCCAACCTTGGTGATTCCCAAACAAGGAGGCCTCATATTTGTTGGGCAGTTTCTCCTGCCACCCACTATCCCATATCCACCCTCTCCACCACAGCCACCTTCTCCACCTCCCCTCTTCCTAATTAGTCCTCAGACCTAGTTGGCAGGGCTTCTGAATCCTTCGTCTTCTTTGTCTGAATTCTTCCCTCTTTTCCCAGAGTTCTCTGCCAGAATGGTTAGCATCTAAAAAAAAAACAAACAAACTGGTTCTTCCTTTCCTGGTGGCTGATCTGATTCTATCTTCATACTTCTGGGGGGCTGAGGGGAAACACTGGCATTCCATTCTTTGAGTGTTGTAAAAAGATTAAGTTTCATATTAAACTGGCCTGACCATGGATTCCATCTTTGAAGTCAGGTGGTCCAAGCAGTTCTGCCCTAGGTTCTGCCCTATTAAGACAGAGAAAGAGCCCATTGGGAGGTCCCTTCCTTCCTGCTGCTGTAGTTCTGGCCCTTCCTTGGGAGCTTGAGATGTGGCCTCCTCTCTTATCCGCAGCTAGGTACATGCTGGGCACATCCACATGCCGGGCAGTGGATACCCGGCATGACCACTGTGCCTTGGTGGCCCCGTTAGCAAAGAACAGTGTTGTAACAGTTTTGGTGTAGAGTTCCTCGGTGCAGAGAAAGACTTGCTCCCTTCACAGCGCCCTCCGCTAGGCCAGGTTGGCCTGGCTCCTAGACGCCATGAATCCCTGTGCCTCACTCCCCACCCCATCTCTGGGAACTACAGTACCGGAGTTACCTGGCTCTTTAGTGCCTGCAGAGGCATGCGAACACATATACACAGAGGCACATGCATACACTCAAACATACTAGGCATGCCCCCCCCTCTACATTCACATGCACACTCACACTCATACATGCATGCACACTCATAAACATGTCTATACAATGTTCACACAGGTGATTTAGGCTGGTCAAGTGCCTTCCCCAGTGCCAGAGGTGTGATTGGTCCCCTCCCCTGTGGAATCACGTGTAACCCAGAAGGGATGTCTGCCAAGTCAGCAGAGTTCCTTCATCAGAAGACAAGGGAGGAAGGGATGATGGACAGACAAAAAACAACTGACATCTATGGCTGTATCTTAACAATAGTCTAGAAGCCTGAATCCCAATCTAGACCTGGCACTTTGAGGAGACTTGTAGCCACTTGTTTAGTTTCATCCAAGTAGGTTTTAACCTTTGATGTGGTATTAACACATATACCAAAGCAGTTGTCACTGTTAATAATTTTAGTCTTTCTCTGGATATGAGAAGATGCAAGAACTTGGGCTCATAAAAATCCTTACCTAAAAATATCTAACTACCTGAAGGCTTGTTCTGTCAGTTTTTTTCAGAGTACAGAGTGTCTCATTCCTGATCTCTGAACTCTGTTTGGGGGATGTTGAAGGTTAGCAGCTGCAGCCGTTCCCGATTTAATCTTTGCAGAAGCAGATGGCAAGTGTTAGTTTTCAATCAGTAGGGTTCTGTCATGGCCATAAATTTGACCATGGTTTGGGTAATGCATTTTATGTTCATTTTGTCCCATGGTGCTAGGAATGTTCATTCCCAGGTCTGATGAAGATTTTGCCAAGGGGCCACTCGATATGCTATTATTGGACTAGGACTTGTTAGCAGTACCCCAAAATCTCTGGACCACCTGTCTTACCAGTCTCTTAAGGTCCAGGAAAATATTCCCTCTTGTTGCTTCTTCCCATATCTATAGTTATACTATTACAATCATTGATTTTGTATGGGACTATAGATTATCATTTTATTAGAGCCTCAGTCACATATTTGGTAATGTAAGAAACAATAATTTTGTAAAACAGGCAAAAAAAAAAAAAAAAGAAATAGTATAGCTAACAGTATTAGTAAGGTCATACCATAAGTATGACTTTAAGATCTTTCATTAGGTGCAGCCTAGTATATCCCCAGTTTGTCTGGCTTAGTCTGTTTCATACTAGTCCTTATCTTTAAGGGAAATTGTATACACTGGCATTGTTTACAAGGCATTTGTACCAATTTTCTAATGTTACTAGATTAGTTATCCTTGGTATAGTTTTGAATGTTCCTTTAAATTTAAATGATCATACCCCAGTGTTAATCTCCTGGTTGTAGATCATGGAGTATCTGATCTTACCCCAAAAGTGAGACTTTAGAAACAAACTTAGAATGTTCCTTTAATAATTTAATTAAATCTTGTAACAGTATAACATAACAGCAAGGAATTATTGAGAACTGAGTCTTACTAACACAGAGTTTAATTAATAAAACTAGAATTTAATATTCAGTGAAACACATTTTCTTTCCTAAAATTATCCCACTTTTTTTTTTATCAAACACAGCCAAGGCTAATTTGTTTTTAAAATCAGTTCAGTTCAGTTCAGTCACTCAGTCATGTCTGACTCTTTGCACACCATGAATCACAGCACTCCAGGCCTCCCTGTCCATCACCAACTCCCAGAGTTTACTCAGACTCATGTCCATCGAGTCAGTGATGCCATCCAGCCATCTCATCCTCTGTCATCCCCTTCTCCTCCTGCCCCCAATCCCTCCCAGCATCAGGGTCTTTTCCAATGAGTCAACTCTTTGCATGAGGTAGCCAAAGTATTGGAGTTTCAGCTTCAGCATCAGTCCTTCAGGGCTTCCCTGGTGGCTTAGAGGGTAAAGCGTCTGCCCGCAATGCAGGAGACCTGGGTTCAATCCTTGAGTCAGGAAGATTCCCTGGAGAAGGAAATGGCAACCCACTCCAGTACTCTTGTTTGGAAAATCCCATGGACGGAGGAGCCTGGGAGGCTGCAATCCATGGGGTCGCAAAGAGTCGGACATGACTGAGTGACTTCACTTTCCTTTATCAGTCCTTCCAATGAACACCCAGGACTGATCTCGTTTAGGATGGACTGGTTGGATCTCCTTGCAGTCCAAGGGACTCTCAAGAGTCTTTTCCAACACCACAGCTCAAAAGCATCAATTCTTCGGTGCTCAGCTTTCTTTATAGTCCAACTCTTACATCCATACATGACCACTAGAAAAACCATAGCCTTGACTAGACGGACCTTTGTTGGCAAAGTAATGTCTCTGCTTTTTAATATGCTAGCTATGTTGGTCATAACTTTCCTTTCAAGGAGTAAGCGTCTCTTAATTTCATGGCTGCAATCACCATCTGCAGTGATTTTGGAGCCCAGAAAAATAAAGTCAGTCACTGTTTCCACTGTTTCCCTATCTATTTGCCATGAAGTGATGGGACGGGATGCCATGATCTTAGTTTTGTGAATGTTGAGCTTTAAGCCAACTTTTTCATTCTCCTCTTTCACTTTCATCAAGAGGCTCTTCAGTTCCTCTTTGCTTACTGCCATAAGGGTGGTCTCATCTGCACATCTGAGGTTATTGATATTTCTCCCGGCAATCTTGATACCAGCTTGTGCTTCTTCCAGCCCAGCATTTCTCATGATGTAATCTGCATATAAGGTAAATAAGTAGGGTGACAGTATACAGCCTTGACGTACTCCTTTTCCTATTTGGAACCAGTCTGTTGTTCCGTGTCCAGTTCTAAATGTTGCTTCTTGATCTGCATACAGGTTTCTCAAGAGGCAGGTCAGGTGGTCTGGTATTCCCATCTCTTGAAGAATTTTCCACAGTTTATTGTGATCCACACAGTCAAAGGCTTTGGCATAGTCAATAAAGCAGAAATAGATGTTTTTCTGGAACTCTCTTGCATTTTCGATGACCCAGCAGATGTTGGCAATTTGATCTCTGCTTCCTCTGCCTTTTCTAAAACCAGTTTGAACATCTGGAAGTTCATGGTTCATGTATTGCTGAAACCTGGCTTGGAGAATTTTGAGCATTACTTTACTAGCATGTGAGATGAGTGCAACTGTGCGGTAGTTTGAGCATTCTTTGGTATTGGTCTTCTTTGGGATTGGAATGAAAACTGACCCTTTCCAGTCCTGTGGCCACTGCTGAGTTTTCCAAATTTGCTGGCATATTGAGTGCAGCGCTTTTACAGCATCATGCATCTTTTAGGATTTGTAATAGCTTAATTGGAATTCCATCACCTCCACTAGCTTTGTTCGTAGTGATGCTTTCTAAGGCCCATTTGACTTCACATTCCAAGATGTCTGGCTCTAGGTGAGTGATCACACCATTGTGATTATCTGAGTTGTGAAGATCTTTTTTGTACAGTTCTTCTTTGTATTCTTGCCACCTCTTCTTAATATCTTCTGCTTCTGTTAGGTCCATACCATTTCTGTCCTTTATCGAACCCATCTTTGCATGGAATGTTCCCTTGGTATCTCTAATTTTCTTGAAGAGATCTCTAGTCTTTCCCACTCAGTTGTTTTCTTCTATTTTTCTTTGCAATGATCGCTGAGGAAGGCTTTCTTATGTCTCCTTGCTATTCTTTGGAACTCTGCGTTCAAATGGGAGTATCTTTCCTTTTCTCCTTTGCTTTTCATTTTTAAAATAAGTTTGGTCTATTGACTGCATAGGCTCTTCTATGCTGATTCTGGTATAATTCCTCAGAAAGAGTCTCAAACTAAATTCCCAAGGGCAAGAAAGCCATGTGAAAGGCCTGCCATCAGATTTGTCTAGGTGGATTTCTCTGTTTTAGAAAGAACCCTTTTTAGAGGTTTTCAAAATATTTCGAGACTCCTGTACATATCAGGAGACAATCTTTTTTTATTTAGCTGATAACCAAAATAACAAAAAATTTTAAAGCAAGCATAAATTACTTAAAGGCAAAGAAATTCATGCAGCCTGCTATCAAAAACAGCATCCCGAGAGAACTTTGTTCTCTCAACAGAGAGAAAGCCAAATTTAAGTCTGGTACCAGCTTACTATTAATCACAAAATTTATTTACCTAATTAAATTCAATCTAGTCCTAATTAATCTTAGAAAGTCCTGACCACATACAAAAGTCTTTTCCCAATGCTCCTTTTGTACAAACCTTTTATCACTTTCTGGATCTATATTAACTTGTCCTATTTTCCCCCCTCCATATACAGTCGGCTCTAGAACAAAATTATTCTCATTTCCTTTGTCAGGTGAGTGTATGCTCCTTGGTTCTTTGTTTCGTCACAACAAAAATTTGGAGTGACGGATATTAAAGCCCCCTGTCACAGCTCTCGGGTCTTGGACAGACAGTGCTATAGCTCTCAAGTCTCGACTGGACCATGTTATAGCTCTTAAATAAATCAGTGTTACAGCTTTATTTTATTTAGATAATAGCAGGAAAATCCATCTTCAAGGCGTGAGGACACATTGATCCAAAGACGTGAAGAGAAGAGCACCCCATCGCGCGGGGGCGGGGGGGGGGGTGTGGGGGTGGGGGAGAGAGAGAGGGAGAGAGCGAGCGTACGCACGCGTGGGAGAGAGAGAGGGAGAGAACCCTTTGGCTCCTCTTTTTATATGTTTTTTCCTTCCCCCTGGGCCTGTTTTATGCAAATTGGGCTTAGGCAGGAGCGCTGTCCTACCTGAAGTCCTCACTCTGGTCCTCGGACCTTCCTTTGACCTTCCTCTGCTCTATTTTCGCGGGCTTTTCCCTTCCGGTCTTTTAGCCACTGCCATTTTGGACTCCTTTTCCCTAGTCTAACTACCTAACATTCCCCCCTCAAGAGATGGGAGGCCCAATTCTTTGGGAATAGGGGCGTCGAGGTCTTTCTGGCTACTTCCTGCTGAACTGGGACTGTGAGGGGTATTGGGCCTCCCCCTCTTGCTAGTCTCAGGCCTCAGAGTTCTCATAGCGGTGTCCATTTTAAGGGTGAGTGATATTTTCCATAGTCGGCTGTAGTTTTGTATCTTTGTTGAACTGGCACCAAGTGTTGTAGCTTGTTGACCTGAGCAGAGACAAGACAGGTTACACAATTGACAGTACATGGAACAATCATCAGCAGCATCAGTATGGTGTAACAAGGACTAGTAGGGGCATTAGCCAGTTTCAAATTTACATCACCAGGATGGCTCAAGTCTCTCCTTGTTCAGAGATCAGAAGATCTATCTCCTGTCTGTTTTGGAGCATTATTTTTGCCAAGCTGTGTTGGCTCTTTAGAGCTATTTTGAGAAATCTTATCCCCAGAGGCCAGATTTTGGGGTTGTTTATTAGAATGGCACTCATTTGTAGTTCTGAATAGGTATCAGAGAGCTCCCAGGGGCTCACAGGTATATTGAGTGTCCTCTTCTGTTTTCTTCCACGGCTGGATTCATGAGTAGTGAATCCAGGAGTCATGTCCTGGTACCTTGACCGCTGTGGGGGTAGAAAGTATTACTGGGTAGGGGCCCTTCCATGTGGGCTGGAGTTGAGCCTTTGGGGACCCATCTTTCCAGACTTTAATTAGGACTTGAGTCCCTGGAGCATACAGTGGTGACTTCTTAGAGTCTTTTGGGTCCTGGTTCATACCCCACAAGCGTATATCCTGTTGGAATTGCCCAGTGGCCATGGTATAAGACTGGAGGGTCTGAACCTCTGGATCTAGGAAGAGGTCATTGACATAAACAAAAGGTCTCCCACACAGCATCTCATAAGGACTAAAACCAACCTGTTCCTTAGGGGCAATACAGGTATGGAGGAGAGCTATTGGTAAAGCTTCCTTCCATCCCAGGGAGGTCTCTTGGGCTATCTTTTTTATCACTGATTTTAAGAATTGGTTGGCTCTTTCTACTTTTCCTGAAGACTGAGGCCTCCAGGCACAATGGAGATAATAAGTAATGCCCAATGCTTTAGAGACTCCTTGGGTGATCTTAGAAGTAAATGATGTCCCATTGTCACTTTGTAATGACCTGGGCAGACCAAACCTTGGAATGATTTCATGGAGCAGTTTTTTTACCACCTCCTCAGCCTTCTCAGTTCAGGTGGGAAAGCCTTCAATCCATCCTGTGAATGTATCTATCATGACTAATAGGTATTCATACCCTTGAGAATCTGGCATCTGGGTGAAGTCCATCTGCCAGTCCTCTCCTGCATAGGTCCCATGTCGTTGGATGGACTGGGCCAGCTGGGGTCTTCGAGCTCCTTGGGGCTTGTTTAATTGGCAAGTGGGACAAGAGGAGACCACTTGTCTTATAGTTGTTTGGAAGCCTGTTCCTCTGAAAGACCTTTCTAGTAATCTTTGGAGGGCCTTTTTTCCTAAATGAGTGGTGGCATGTAAGGAGTTAACCAACTTCCATTGGGGGTTCCCAGGCAGAAAAAAGAGCCCCTCCTTTTGGAACCACCCCATATGATCTTCTTGAAAGCCCTCACTCTTAGCTTTAAGAGTCTCACCTTCAGTATATGAAGGAGTTTCTGGCAAGTTAGTCTGTGGAACTAAGGTGGCAACCCCTATTATGTCATGGTTCTGTAACGCTGCTCTCTTAGCTGCCTGATCGGCTGCTTGGTTCCCTCGTGCCACTTCAGTGCGCTCTTTTTGGTGTCCTTTACAGTGGGAGACTGAAACCTCAGTGGGCAGATGGACTGCTCCAAGAGCCTAAGGATTTGATCACCATATTTGCTTGGGGACCCTCAGGTGGTCAAATGGCCCCTTTCTTTCCAAATAGCTGCATGTGCATGTAGTACCAGAAAGGCATACTTGGAGTCAGTATAAATGGCTATTCTTTTTCCTTTTCCAGCTCTAAAGCTGGAGTCAGGGCTATGAGCTCAGCTAGTTGGGCTGAAGTACCTGGTGGCAGAGGCTTAGCCTCTATGATCTCAAAATCTGAGACTACTGCATATCCGGCTCTTCTTTTTCCATCCAAGACAAAGCTGCTTCTGTCAGTGTACCAGATTTCCTCAGGATTGGTCAGAGGATCTTCTGATAATCCCTCTCGGGGTTTTGTCCAGTGGTCCAAGGTTTCTAGACAGGAGTTAAAGGGGAGAGAGCCCTCAGGGGTAGGCAGGAGGGCAGCTGGGTTAAGAACCTCAGAAGGGGATATAGTGAGGCCTGGATTTTCCATCAGTGTTACTTGATATCTGAGGATTCTTTGATCAGACATCCATAAATGGCCTCTCCCATTTGTTGTTTTACTTGGTGGCTGGTAAAAATAGTTAGTTTGCCCCCAAAGGAGAGTTTTGAAGCATCTTCTATCATGATTACAATAGCTGCAAGATTCCGAAGGCAGGGGGGCCAGCCTTGGGCGGTTGGATCAAGTCTCTTGGATAAGTAAGCTACAGGCTGAGGCTCAGATCCCAACCTTGAGTTAACACTCCTAAGGCTATTCCCTCTCTTTCATGGACATAAACTTGGAATGCTTTTTTTGGATCTGGCAATCTCAAGGCAGGTGCCTGAGTTAAGGCCTGTTTTAGTGTAGCCTCTGCCTTCTTTTGAGGAGTTCCCCACATCAGTGGAATTGAATCATCTCGTCCCTTTAAGCTTTTATGTAAGGGCTGGGCAATTAGACCATAGTTGTGTATCCAGATTCTACAATACCCAGTTAGTCCCAGGAAAGCTCGCAATTGTTTTGGAGTCGTGGGGGAGTGCAACTGGAGGATTCCTTGTACCCGATCAGAGGACAGCCTCCTGGACCCACGTGTAATCTGAACTCCCAGGTAAGTGACCTTTGTCTTGACCATCTGTGCCTTAGCACGGGAGACTTTATATCCCCTTTCTGCCAAAAAGTTTAGAACCTGAATTGCATGTTGTGGGGCATTTTCCTCATCTGGAGAGCAGATTAGTAGATCATCTATGTATTGTAATATTTTCCCATTAGGCCCCAGGTCCAGATCTAGGACATCCCGGCTAAGGGCCTGTCCAAACAAGTGGGGGCTATCTCTGAACCACTGAGGTAATACTGTCCAAGTCATCTGTTGGTGTTTTTCTCCTGGGGCTTCCCACTCAAACACAAAAAGATATTGGGATTCTTTAGCCAGTGGTATGCAAAAAAATGCATCTTTGAGATCCAAGAGTGTAAACCACTTGGCACTGGGTGGGATTTCTCCCAAGATTACATAGGGATTGGGTACTGTGGGATGGAGGGGGACTATAGCTTCATTTATGATCCGGAGATCTTGAACCATTCGCCAGGTTCCATCCTTTTTCTTTACTGAGAGGATTGGTGTGTTACATAGCGAACTGGTGGGGACCAATAGCCCACAAGCAAGGAAGTTATTTATTAAAGGCTGTAGTCCCTCCTGAGCATCTCTTTTGAGAGGATATTGTTTCTGGTTAGGAAACCGAGTGGGATCTCGGAGGACAATGATGACCGGTTCAGCTTGGTGGGCTCATCCAGGAATCCCCTGGTCCCACACCTGGGGGTTAATTTTGTCCTTCCATAGTCTTTGTTCTCTCTCTATTGGAGAAGGTGTAATGGATTCTTCAGTAGTAACCAGAAGCTGTAGGGCCCTAGGGGCTGAAAAGCTTTCCATCACAAGGGTGGTCCCCAGTTTAGTGTGCCGGGGTCCAGCCCCAGCAGGATCCAGGGGGTACCCTCAGGATGAACGGCGTCGGCAAGAGAAAGAGAAGACATGTGAGACTAGCCTTGATAGGGCCAAGTTTGCGAGGGAGAGAGAGAGAGAGAGAGAAATGACCAGAGTCTGGAAGAGTCTGGCAATGATTTATTTTTTACCATAGCTTTTATACCCTAAGTTAGTACATTTCTAAGGGGAAGATAGTTTAACATTACATCAGCTTGTCCTTCACGAAACCAGGGTGTTTTCTGCATACTTCTTTGTTTATGAGGGTCTTGTACATTATCTTCTGGCCTTGGGGCCTATTAACATTTTTGCAGGTCAGGTGAATGTAAACCTATTTTCTGTTTTTATGGTGACCTTAACTGAAAGGTAACAGTGTCATAGGGAAATAGTACAGAGTAGAATTATATTCTTGTTAATACAAAAATTAATCTTTCTGCAAAAGTTGTCAGTTGTGTTTATCTAAGAAGTTTACCCTATACAGACTCTGCGGCTTCAGTGAGGCAGCTTCTGCCTAGTACTCCTGGCTGACAATTAACAACCATCTCATTGTTACCACACTTGGGCTAAGTTCTTATTTCTCTAGATCTTTAACTATATTAACAATGGTTTTTATAACACAACCTTAGCACATTAAAGGCAAAAATATAGCAAGCAAAACACAGCAAGCAAATCACAACCCAATAACCACCTATAGAATATTTTTTCTTATGTTTTCTAATAGGACTCTTTTACCCCTTAAAAGGGCTCTATATCTATTAGGGCTTTTATATAATCAGGTTCTTTATGCTATTTTATGATTAGGATATTATAAGCAATCATGCATATTAGTACCAAGGGCATAAATGCATTTGGCTAACAAACTACCAGCAAAGGAGTTTAAATTAAAACACTCCTTTCACCCTAAATAATCTCATAAAATACCACCACCTGGGAAACTTATTGATTAAATTTCTAAATTGATTCTTATTTGGGAAGAGATCGGGGAAGGCCTTCCTCCCTGTGTCAGAGAAATTAGGGAGTAGTCCATTGAGGCAGGCATCAGAAAGACAGATATCATCTTTAAGGTGAGAGCCGGGGGCAGCTTTTCGAAATCTCTGAAAACCTGATCTGCCTTGCCTGTCAGGCTTTCTCCTCGTGACCTTGTCATGGGTGGGATCCCGTGAGCTGGCCTTTTCGAAAACCCCTGAAAACCTGATCCGCCTTGCCCGTCAGGTTTTCTCCCTTATGGCCTTGTTAGGGGTGGGGTCTCGTGTGTTGGCTCCCGGCATTAGTGAATATGTCTCTTCCCATTAGGGTGAAGAAGGAATTCATAGGGCCTGGACTCCATCTCAGGCCTGTCTGTGCTGATCGTGCGCGGCCACCTCTCCAGTGGACTCTGAACTCTGTGCTTAGCGCCTGTGGGAATGACAATGGAAGGGTAAGACCCCCCTCTGGGCAGGGGAATCTTGAAGAAGAGAAAACAGACACTAATCACCCCTGCCTCCGGACACTATCTATCAGAATGTAAGCACAGGCTTGTCAGTTATTAACTATTTGGAATGTAACTGCGGGCTTATTGATTATTGACTGTTTGAACACATAACACATGAATGATGGGGTTATTGTAGTTGTATTTACCCTTCCTTTGTTTATGTAAGTCTCAAGGGAATTGGGGTAGTGGGTTTGGACACATGGGGTATAAAAGATTTTCACAAATGCTGGTCGGGGTCCTTGGCTAAGAGGAGACTCTGCCTTGGGCCCGCCGGTGTAATAAACTGCACTCCACTATCTGCATTGTCCTTCTGAGTGAGTCTGTTTCCCGGAAAGCGTGGCTATAACAAGGGGAGTAGGACACTCAGGGACCACCAGAAACTGGTGGGAGAATATCTCTCCATCCCAGCAACAAAGAAGTGCTTGGTGAATCTTTTAGTAGTTGCTTTTCCTGTAGCACCCAAAATGGTACAGGTTTGGGAGGAGAAGGCTCCAGAGTAGGAGATCAAGACAGAGTAGGTGGCCCCTGTGTCAACCAAGAAATTCTCGGACCTACCTGCCACATCCAGTTGCACCCTTGGCTCCAGCCCCGTGATGGTTATCCGTGACAGGCGGGCTGGCTGGAGCGGGCTGCTTCAGTCCTCTTGAACCATCGTGAGGGAAGGCTTGGAGCTTGACCTTGAGGCTCTTGGGTCCCGAGGGCAGAGTGCTGCCCAATGTCCCAGTTGATGGCATTTGTGGCAAGCCATTCTAGGGGACTTGTCACGGTTAGGACACTCTTTGGCCCAATGCCCCGCCTGTCTACAGATTAGGCATTTGCCTCGTGCCTTGTCATTCAAGGAATCGGGCTGTGCCATAGGGCTTCCCTGGAGGGCGGCCAGCATCTGGGCATTCCTTGTCTCTTTCTCTCCCTCTCCTGGGCCTTGGCCTCCTTCTCCTGTTCTCTGTTATAAAAGGTATTGGTGGCTGTCTGGATCATCTCATCTGAAGAGGCAGCAGAGTCCTGCTGCTGTAGCTGCTGTAACTTGATTCTGATATCTGATGCACATTGGGACAGGAATTTGTCCTTTAAAATCACCTGTCCCTCGTAAGAGTCTAAGTCCAAATTGGTAAACTTTTGGAGGGCCTCTTTTAGCCTTTCCAGAAAGGCTATGGGGATCTCACTGGGCTCCTGAGTTATTGCTGAGACCCGGGCATAGCTAATTACTTTTTGTTGAGCTGCTTTTAGTCCTGCCTTCACACAGATTAGAAAATGATCCCTTTCCCAGATGTGCTCAGGGTCATTATAATTCCAGTTAGGATCAGAGGAGAAGACTGCAGTTTCCCCTACTGGGTATCTATCACTTGACATGTGAAGCCCTGTTGCATACCTCCAGGCTTCCTTTAAGACCCTAGTATGTTCAGGGTCATCCAGTTATCAAGGATGCATCTCAAAGGCGTCTGCCAGGAAGTGGGTTGGTTATTTCTCATCTGAAAAACAGTCATGACAGGGAGGAAAAGGAAAAGAAAAAAATAGGCTTTTTGAAGCTTATCCTACCCAGTACTGTCGCAACCTGAGAGCCAGGCGTCCCTGGGTCAGGGTGCAGATCCCCAGGCAGGCTGAGGCGTGACAGCCTCCTAGAGATCGAATCCCTGGGCAGGTAGAGGCGTGACGGCCTCCCGAGAATTGGGCCCCTGGGCAGGTCGAAGCATGACAACCTCCTGGGATCCTTGGGACTAGCGGATCCCCGAGCAGGTTGAGGCGTGACAGCCTTTCGAGGACCAGATCCCTAGGCAGGTCAAGGCGTGATGACCTCCTGGGACCCCCAGACTGGAGTTTGGGCATCCCCAAGATCTCCAGTGTGACCAGTGCTAGGTAGGATTAAGGGGTTGGGTATTATACAGTACTTCCCTCCCAAGGCCAGCTCTTTTCTGGTTATCCCTCTAGAAGACTGTAGAGGCAACATTGTGGGCCCAGATGGGGCTGAGGAAAGGAGCATGAAACAGGAGGGAAAGGGGGGCAGAGTACAACCTCTGAAAGAATGACATAGCACAAGGGCATAACGTATACTGATTAAAATCAATTGGGTCCAACATGACAAGCCAAATTCAAGTAAACCTGAATTCCCAATCTATAAGCCAAAAGACACACCCAGAGGTGGCAGAACAGCTCTAAGGTGCTGTCAAAAGACAGAGGAGTGGGTGGTTCCCCAATGACTGGGATGATCCTTCCGCTCATTAGCATATGAATTAACCCTGCTTGCAAAACTTAGTCTGGCCGCAATCCATGACCCAAGCCTTTGCCCTCGGCAATGGCCCACACCCTGAAGCGTGTGCTTCTCGGAATCCTAACAAATCCACCTCTTTTTGGCCCGCTTGGAGTCCTGGGATAGAGCTGAAGGACAGGAGGAAAAAGCAGTGGGAAAAACGTGCCAAGGAATCCCCTTCATAGCCTGCTGGAAAATTTGCTAGATATCTGACCGGTGCTCACAGTTTTCATTGGTCTGATTTTTTTTTGCACAGAGAAGAGTAGGGACAGAAGAACCCCCAACGGCTTGGGTAACAGCTACTGGGGTCCAGCAGATATTGCCTTTGGGATATACCGAAGAGTAGCCTCTCCAGAGTCCCTCAGTTGCACCCACTGCTGCCCGCCTATTTGCGGGGGGTTCAAGGAAATGAGAAATGAGAGATTGTAAAGGAGTTAAGATTTTGTTAGGCATGTCCCTCCAGCCATAGGAGCGAGGACATTAGGAGGTCTTCTGGAATCTGAGGTTGAGCCACGTGGGCTTTCTGCTGAGTTCGTTTTTCGCTGTCCCGGTTTCCAGCACGACAGGCCTTCCCCTGCGCTGGGTTTTCTTCCGGTTCTGCTTCTATCGCGGGAGCTTCGCTGAGTTGGGCTCCTGCTGTGCTTGGCCTCCTCCACGCGGAGGTTGTTTCAGCCAGGTTAAATCCGAGTCACGGCACCATAGATGTCAGGCGGGTGTATGTTCCTCGGTTCTTTGTCTCGTCACAACAAAAATTTGGAGTGATGGACATTAAAGCCCCCTTGGCGGGTCACAGCTCTCGGGTCTTGGATAGACCGTGTTATAGCTCTTAAATAAATCAGTGTTACAGCTCAGTGTTACAGCTCTATTTATTTAGATAATAGCAGGAAAATCCATCTTCAAGGCGTGAGGACACGTCGATCCAAAGACGTGAAGAGAAGAGCGCCCCATTGCGCGGGGCGGAGGGGTGGGGTGGGGGGAGACAGAGAGAGAGAGAGAGAGAGCGTGAGTGAGCGAGTGTACGCATGCGTGGGAGAGAGAGGCGGGGAGAATACTTTGGCTCCTCTTTTTATATGTTTTTTTTCTCCTCGCCGGGCCTGTCCTATGCAAACTGGGTTTAGGCAGGAGTGCTGTCCTACCTGAAGTCCTCACTCCGGTCTTCGGACCTTCTTTTGACCTTCCTCTGCTCTATTTTCGCGGGCTTTTCCCTTCCTGTCTTTTAGCCATCGCCAGTTTGGACTCCTTTTCCCTATTCTAACTATCTAACACCTTTAACAAGATATCTCCAGTCCTTATATCTTCTCTCATCAAAAACATATATCTTACCTGCTTTACACTCTGAAATGCTTCCCTTGTCACTTCAGTGGTTTTGATTACAAATTATAATTTTTAGCCCTTAAAAAACCTTAATTTCTAGTGAAAACCAATATAAAAGCAATTATGAACTATTTGTCATATTGGTAATTTTTGATTAGCAAACTTAAGAACATATTCTATAACCTCAAAAAACATGCATTTTCTCAAGGCACAATTTCTTTTCTCAATGCAATACAAGGCATGTGTCTAACAAGTCCAAGCATCTTCAGTTTCTCTATTGTATTTAGAATTGCTTGATTTGTGAGTGCTTACTTTTCTTTTAAGCCAATTGAATAGAGCTTATTTACAAATTAACCTCAGCAATATTATTCAAGGGCAAAGACACATATTGAGACATACATAAATACAGAGAGAGATATCATGGTTTTCTAGGTGAAATTTAAAATGTCTATTTTCTTCTCTCCCCAACCCCCCACCGCCTCCTTGACTTGAGGTTTCACTAAGCAACCAAAGGCTGAAGTCTCAGGCAAAGTGGGCTATGTTTGTATCTCAAGGACATGTAAGAGTTAACTTCAAGCTTTTTCCTAGGCATATTTTTGTTCTTTCAGTGTCAGAATTCTGAAAAAGTATGTCAAAAGCTAGGTTTTTCTGGGACTTCCCAGGTGGTCCAGTGGTTAAGACTTCACACTTCGAGTGCAAGAGGGTGCAGGTTCAATCCCTGGTTAGGAAACAACGGTCCCACATGCTGTGTGGCTAACAGCAGAACAAAACAAGAACAGTGTCAAAAGCTAGCCTTACCTGATTGGACATGTAAAGAGGACCAGTTTTGCAATTTCAAGACAAAGTTTTATTTTAACCAGTTTTCTCTGGAATCTAAACAATATTGTGGTCATCTTGTCAAAAAAAAAATCATCTTTCCTTTCTGTAGTCATAGTTTCATAGCTAAAATATAGACTAAATAGTGCTCAAACTGACCCTGGTAACAGGGGCAGACTGGCTGATAAAATGTTGTCCCTGCAGGGATTGTTCCTCTGTGGAGTTGGGGGTCTTAGTTTGATCAGAAGAATCTGGAGGAGTATAGGAACTTTCCGAAGTGGGGGAAGATTGGTCCCCCTCTCAGAGTTGGGAGAAGTTAAAAGGGAATCATTTAGAATCTTAGGAGAGATTTTCTGATTCCTCAGGTTTTTGAGTATATGAGAGCCACATAGAGCAGGATTATGATAAGGGGCATAAAGTCTTGAACACAAGGGAACTTAAATTCATTTTCCCATCCTGTGGTGATAAAGATCTAATTGTAGGAGACCAATTTTCAGGCCATTTTTCCATCCCCAATTTATGTAAAGTCCAGGCAGTATAACAGTAAAAAGTTTCCAGCTCTTAAGGACACACTCCAGAGATGTTTCTTCTGGTTTAGAAAAAGATCCTCCCATGTTGAGTAATCTGTGCGTGTTTATACTCAGTTGCTCAGTCGTGTCTGACTCTTTGTAATCCTATGGGCTGTAGCCCGCCAGGCTCCTCTGTCTATGGGATTCTCCAGGCAAGAATACTGGAGTGGGTTGCCATTTCCTCCTCCAGGGGATCTTCTTGACCCAGAAATTGAACTCATGTCTCCTGCACCTCAACCTGCAACTGAGAGCAAAGAGTGCTTCTAGACATGTAATCCAGTGTCCTAAATACATTTAGGAGGCACATGAAATGGACTCAGAGTGTCTCCTGAATTCCCTTTGACCTTATTGCTAGACAGGACTTGAAGTACCCGCTACACCCCTGCTGATTTCTAACCCGATTATCTCAGGTTATTGGTACCTTGCACAAGGTATCCTCCTTTCATATCTGGAGAGGACATTCAGACAGTGCAGAGCGGTTGCAAAATTTTCCTTTAAGTTTTCTTATAAATAACATAATGTCTGGGAGGCAGGCTGCTTGGAAGAGGCCAGCCCAGTAAGTAGTCTGTTACTGTGTACAGGCTGCCAAGTCCTGGAGTAAAAGGGGGAACTCTGGAGTAATTGGAGTTGGCTGCAATGGAAAACACCACGGGAGTCAAGGCCAATTAATTGATATTGACCACAATGGGTTTGGCAGTAGCAACAGTACAGAGTCTTTCCCGAAGAGGGTATTAAAGCATTGGGTAAAGCTATTAGAAACCTAGTTGTGCAGGTAAAGTGGGAAAGAAAATCACAGACGCACAGGAGAGAGAAAGTTAAGAGTATCCAGCCAACAGCATGGGGAGACCAGCAGTTTACCTTGAACTTCTAGGTTTCAGTACCAAATGATCTTGGAGAGGCAGCAGTGGGTGGTCCTGCAAAGAGGTCTTATTTCCCTGCCCAGGAATTACACATGGGTAACCTGGATCCGTATAGTCAAAACTATGGTTTTTCCAGTAGTTGTGTACGGACGTGAGGGTTGGACCATAAAGAAGACTGAGTGCGGCAGAACTGATGCTTTCTAACTGTGGAGCTGGAGAAGACTCTTGAGAATCCCTTGGACAGGAAGGAGATCAAAGCAATTTCCTGAAGGAAATCAACCCTGAATATTCATTGAAAGAACTGATGCTGAAGCTCTAATACTTTGGCCACCTGATGCGAAGAGCCGACTCATTGGAAAAGACCCTGATGCTGGGAAAGATTCCAGGCTGGGGGAGAAGGGGACAACAGAGGATGAGATGGTTGGATGGCATCACTGACTCAATAGACATGAGTTTGAGCAAACTCTGGGAGATGGTGAAGGACAGGGAGGTCTGGTGTGCTGCAATCCATGGAGTCGCAAAGAGTTGAGCACAATTGAGCAACTAAATAACAACTACCAGGATGAAAACCAGGAATCCTAGCCACCAGGCCACCAGGTACTAGAGGCCAGAAGCAAAGTGGCCCTGGCTCTTTCCCCCATTTGAAAGCAAGAGTGTTTCAAGGAGGCCAACACTGTAAAAGCAGGTACAAAGTTTATTTTTTAGAGATACAGCATAACATGTAGGAGAGCAGAGAAACAGTTTATTTAAGAAAGAAGCAAGGCAGAGAGAAAGGTTGTGGGCATTCTAATGAAGAGAAGGAGTGCAGTAAAGAGGTGATTTTAATCACTTATATAGGACAGTCCTTCTGGGACCTTTGTTTACATTTGGCCGGTTATCTTATTTCTTTTTTTCACATCTGACTGATCCTAAGACCCTCCCCAAGATGCATGTGCAACTGTTTACTAAGATGAATCCCATACAGAGGTCTGTGGGTGCATGTCCACACTTATAAGAGGGTGGTGTCCTCTTGACCCCTAAGGAGCCTTCTTGGGAATGTACAGACAGGGAAGTTTTCTTGACCTCCAGAGTGGTCATCTTATCTCTTTACTTCAGCGGAGCTGAGTTTCTGCCATTAGCTTCCTCTTTGGAGTGTCTGAGTGAGAATAAATCTTCAATTTCACTCCACCTATTGATCCACTGCCATGGTATCATAGTTCTTGTGTTCTAGTAACTCTTATTTTATTTAAAAATATCCCCAGAGCACACCATGGAGGAGGAAGTGGCAACCCACTGCAGTATTCTTGCCTGAAAAATCCCATGGACAGAGGAGGCTGGCGGGCTATATATAGTCCATGCAGTTGCAAGGAGTTAGACATGACTGAGCACCACAAGAGTAGTGATTCTGGCAATTCAAATATGTCCAAGGGAATTCCCAAAGAGATAGTGCCTCCTTTAAGTGAAAAGGTGAAAGTTCTCAACTTAAAAAGGAAAGAAAAAAATCATATGCTGAGGTTGCTAAGAAGGATGGTAAGGATGAATCTTCTATCCATGAAGAACTTCATCTTCTGTCATGAAGTTGTGAGGAAGGAAAAAGAAATTTGTGCTAGTTTAGTGTTGCACCTCAGACTGTGAAAGTTATGGCCAGAGTGCAAGGGATGTGCTTAGTTAAGATGGAAAAGGCATTAAGTTTGTACAATAAGCTATTGTGAGAGAGAGCTATCACATTCACATAACTCTTGCAGTATACTGTTATAGTTGTTCTATTTTATTGTTAGTTATTATTGTTCTCTTACTGTGCCTAATTTATAAGTTAAACTTTACCATAATGAAGTGAGTGAAGGTCACTCAGTCATGTCTAACTCTTTGTGACCCGGTGGACTGTAGCCTGCCAGGCTCCTCTGTCCATGAAATTCTCCAGGCAAGAATACTGGAGTGGGTAGCCTATGCGAGCAATCTTCCTGACCCAGGAGTCGAACTGGGGTCTCCTGTGTTGCAGGTGGATTCTTTATCAGCTGATCTACCAGGGAAGCCCCAATTTAACACATGTATATATGTAGAGGAAGAAATGTAGTATATATAGGGTTCAGCACGATCTGAGGTTTCAGGCATCTACTGGGGGTCTTTTAAAGTATCCCCTATGGATAAGGGAGGCTACTTTATTATCTGTAACTGCTTTGGAGCTACAATGTCACAGTTAAGTAGCTGTAACAGATTGTATGACCAAGGAGCCTAAAATATTTACCCTCTGGTTCTTTTGGATAAAATTTGCTGACCTCCTCCCTGTTTACATAACAGAATTGACTAAATAGTGTAAAGGTATTACAGAAAAAAAAAAAAAAAAAGACCAGTTTGTATCTATTTCATAATACTTTTCCTTCAGGGAAAAAGGTTAGGTAGTTTTATTAAGATTTTGAGATTAAGACATAAGTGGGAAAACTTTCTGGTTTCTTATAATTTTGTCAGATTATTAGGCAATTTGGTAAGATTCAGATCATTGTACTGAAAGGTTTTTGAGGGTCAAAGATAAGTTGTATGAGTTTGAAAATGTTCTGCTATTGAGAATGATTGTAGCCTAGGAAGAAACTGGCTGAGAAGGAGTAGAAGAAAATGAAAACTTCAAAGTCTCTTGCTTGGGCAATTTTTATTTCCTCTGAGTAACAAGTTAAAGAAGATTTGCAAAATAAACACAGCAAAAACACAAAATTGATACATTTTCCAGCCCACTTAATTTTTAAACAATTAAAATAATTTATTTGGTATCAATACAAATCGTATTTTTGCTTTTACTAGAAACACCTTATTGTAATAGTATTTTAAGTGAGATCAAAGAAACCGAATACATCAGTCATTGTTTCACTCTTGTAATGTGACTGACAAAGGAATCCTGGTAATATGAGTGATGACTCTGCTGTTTTCTCTTGTTTGCTTTTCAAAAATTTGCTTTACTCAACTTTGATTTTACAAAAGACCTATATTAGTACCTTTTTTCACTAACTGAAAGAAATCTGAAGAGGAGTTTTGCTTTTATGAAAAAAGTTGAAAAGCAAAAATAGCATTCAACATTTGTTTTGCAGTGAGCCTTTTAGAGGCAGCAGGTACCCAAAGACACCCCGAGTGGCACCATCAACTCATTCCCAGGGAATTGCAGCATCTTAGCATCAAGCTGCCACAGCTTTGAATCCTGTCTGTGAGCATCTGTGCTTTGTCTCAACTTACCAGCAAGATGTGTCCTTAGGAAGCTGTTTCTTCCCTTCACCTTATTTCAGCTTATGAAAGGTTTCATAGGAATGCTATGCTTGGGGATAGAGGGGGGGAACATGTGCTTGCATTGTTAGCATTACCTTTTTTTTTTAACAGCTTTATTGATATAACATTTAACATACATTTCACACACTAAAGTGTATAGTATAATTCAATGCTTTCTATATGTTATATTAAATTTTAAAAGTTGTGGTATATATATAATATATATATATAACATAATCTAGCCATTTAAATCACTTTCAAGTGTACAACTCATGGCATTAATTACATCCACAATATTGTGTAACTATCACCACTATTTCCAAAATGTTTTGATCATCCCAAATAGAAATTCTGTACCCATTAAACAAAGCTCCCTATTTGTCAGTCTCTCCAGCCCCCTTTTAACCTCTAATCTATTTTCTGTCTCTCTGAATTTGCCTACTCTAGATATTTCATACAAGTAGAATCATATAATATTTGCCCTCTTGTGTCTGGCATATTTTCTTAGCATGTTTTCAAGGTTCATTCATGTTGTAGCATGTGCCAGAATTTCCTTCTTTTTATGCCTGAATAATATTCTGTTTTATGGATTTTGTTTACCCATTTATCTGCTGATGGGCACTTGGTTTTCTTCCTTTTGGCAATTTGAAAAATACTTCAGTGGGGGACTTCCCTGGAGGCCCAGTGGTTAAGAATCTGCCTTCCAGTGTGGGGGATTCGGGTTGGATCCCTGGCTAGGGAACTAAGATCCCATATGATGCGGGGCAACAAGCCCATGTGCCACAAGTAGTGAGCCCACGGGCCACAGCTAGAGAGAAGCCTGCACACTGCAGCTCAGACCTGAGGCAGCTGAAAATAATAATAATATTAATAAAATTAAAAAATATTGCAATGAACAATAAGTCCTGTTAGAGTCTCTCTTTTTTAAAATTAAATTTTATTTTTTTGCAGTCTTTTGTTTTAAGTTGGAGGATAATTACTTTACAATATTGTGATGGTTTCTGTCATACCTCAACATGAATCAGCCATAGGTATATGTATGTCCCCTCCCTTCTGAGCCTCCATCCCACCTCCCTCCCCATCCCACTCCTGTAGGTTGGCACAGGCTTTGGATTCCCTGTGTCATTCTGCAATTTCCCACTGGCTATCTACTTTACATATGGTAATGTATGTTTCAATGATACTCTCTCAAATCATCCCACCTTCTCTCTCTCCCACTGTGTCCAAAAGTCTGTTCTCTATGTCTGCATCTCCATTGCTGCCCTGTAGATGGATTTATCAGTACAGTCTTTCTAGATTCCATATATATATATATGCATTAATATATGATATTTACTTTTCTCCTTCTGACTTACGTCACTTTGTACAATAGGCTTTAGGTTCATCCACCTCACTAGAACCGATTCAAACGCATTCGTTTTTATAGCTGAGTAATATTCCATTGTGTATATGTATCACAACTTCTTTTTTTTTACTGCTACATTTTGCACAAAATGAAGACAACCAATTGACTAAGCAGTTCCAGAACCATTAGTGTTCATTAATCAAGAAGTAAATGAGGAGAGTGAAAAAGTTGGCTTAAAACTCAACATTCAAAAAACTAAGATCATGCCATCTGGTCTCATCACTTCATGGCAAATAGATGGGGAAACAATGGAAACAGTGACAGACTTTATTTTCTTGGGCTCCAAAACCACTGCAGATGGTGACTGCAGCCATGAAATTAAAAGACACTTATTCCTTGGAAGAAAAGCTATGATAAACCTAGACAGCATATTAAAAAGCAGAGCCATTACTTTGCCAACAAAGGTCTGTCTAGTCAAAGCTATAGTTTATCCAGTGGTCATATATGGATGTTCTGAAAGTTGAATAAAGAAAGCTGAGCACCAAAGAATTGATGCTTTTGAACTGTGGTGTTTGAGAAGACTCTTGAGAGTCCCTTGGACTGCAAGGAGATCCAACCAGTCAATCCTAAAGGAAATCAGTCCTGAATATTCTTTGGAAGGACTGATGCTGAAGCTGAAGGTCCAATACTTTGGCCACCTGATGTGAAGAGCTGACTCACTGGAAAATACCCTGATGCTGGGAAAGATTGAAGGTGGGAGGAGAAGGGGACGACAGAGGATGAGATGGTTGGATGGCATCACCGACTCAATGGACATGAGTTTGGGTAAACTCCAGAAGTTGGTGAAGGACAGGGAAGCCTGGTCTGCTGCAGTCCATGGGGTTGCAAAGAGTCAGACACAACTGAGCGACTGAACTGAACTTTTGTCTCTTCAGGTAAGTTTATTCTAAATATTTTATTCTTTTTGTAGCAATGGCGAATGGGATTGTTTCCTTAATTTCTCTTTCCGATTTTTCATTGTTACTGTATAAAAATACAAGGAATTTCTGTGTATTAATTTTATGTCCTTTGACTTTAATTCACTGATTAGCACTAATAATTTTTTGGTGGCATCTTTAGAGGTTTCTGTGTAAGGAATCATGTCTTCTGCAAAAAGCGAGAGTTTTACTTCTTTTCCAATCATGATTCCTTTTATTTCTTTTCCTCTCTGATAGCTGTAGTGTGTCTCTTTTCAATTCCTTTGGAAATGCTGCGTCATATGGTAATTTTTATGTTTAGCTTTTTGATGAACTGCCAAACTGTTTTCCATAGTGGCTGCCTTATTTTATTTTCCCACTAGCATCATATGAGGGTTAGAATTTCTCCACATCTTGCCAACATTTGTTATTTTCCATTTGGGTTTTTTTTTTTTTTTCCCACCTTTTGTCTATTATGAATAATGCGGCTATAAACTTTTGTGTATAAGTTTGTGTGGACATGTTTCTATTTTTCTTGAACATAGACCTAAGAGTAGAATTGTTGGGTCATTCTGTGCTTAACATTTTGAGGAACGACCAAACTTTTCCATAATAGCAGCACCCTTTTATATTCTGACCAACAATGTAGGAGGGTTCCCATTTCTTCACATTCTGGTTGACACATTTCCCATGAAAAAATTATAGTCATCTTAGTGAGTTTGAAGTGCGGTTTTGATATGAAACTCACTAATGACCAATGATGTTGAACATCTTTCTTGTGTTTGTTGGCAATTTGTATTCCTTCTTTGGAGAAATGTTTATTCAAGTGCTTTGCTCATTTTTAAATTGTGGGCCTTTGGGTTGAATTTTAAGAGTTCTTTATATATTCTGGGTACTAAACCCTTATCAGATACATAATTTGTAAATATTTTCTCCCTTTCTATAGGTTGCCTTTCCACTTTCTTGATAATGTCCTTTGATGGACAGAAGTTTAAAATTTATATGAAGTCTTATATGCTGTAACTTTGCTGAATTCATTTATTAGCTATAGCTTGTTTTTTTGGTAGATTCTTTGGCGTTGTCTATGTATAAACCCATGTCATCTAAACATAGCTTCACTTCTTCCTTTCCAATTTGGATGTCTTTTATTTTTCTTGTTCAGTTACTGTCTAGGACTTCGGTTTTATGTAGAATAGCAGTAGTAAAAGTATGAATCCTTTTTCGTTTGTTTGTTTCTGAGTTTAAGGGGAAAGATTTCAGTCTTTCACTATTGAGTATGATACTAGCTGTGGATTTTTCATAGGTGCCCTTTACTATGTTAATGAAGTTATTTTCTATTCCTGTTTTTTGGAATATTTGTCATGAAAAGATATTGAATTTTGTCAAATGACTTTTCTGCATCTATTGAGATGATCATGTAGTTTTATGCCTTTGTTCTATTAATGTGGTGTACTACACTGACTGATTTTCTTATGTGGAACTATTGTGTTTTTGGGATAAACCCCCATGGTCATGGTGTATATAATCTTTTAAATGTGCCGTTGAAATTCAGTTTACTTCTGTCTTGTTGAGAATGTTTGTAACCATATTCAAAAAGGATATTAATCTTTTGGTATTTTTATTTCTTTTATCTTGTGGCACCTTTGTCTGCAGTCCACTTAATTTTAAATCTACACTTAAGAAGAATCAGCCAATTCTGCAATTCTGTGTTGACCATAGTAGTGCAAGACCAATAACACTATCAGAAGAAATTTGAACCTTTTCTGAGAAGAAAAATCCATGGTTTATTTTCAGTGATATAAATTTGAAAGATTACCTTGTTCCTAAATTATAGTTGGCACTGAAAACTATGTTTTGCTAGGGCTCCATGATGGCTGGTTATTAATGGAACACCAATTTGACTTTACAGCTCCCTAGGGTAGAGGGAATGTCAGGGTCCTGAGAAGGTAATAGGGTGGGCAACACAGGAGACAGGAAGTTGCTTAATAAGGAGTAAGTTTTCCATGACTTCCCTTTGTTTCCATCCACTTTCCAATTAGAGGAAAAAAGTTACCTTTATTTTCTGTTATTTTTTATTTCTCCAATAATGTATTTCTGTACATGACTATCTTCTTATTATGCTTCTTAGACATTCAGAAGCATGGGGTTAAGAGCAAAAACTCACTGCCTTGTTATGTTTGCACTGATAGTTCAAGGATATTTTAACACTGACCAGCATCTATTCCTAATCTTCATTCAAAATGTTATTTTCCATCCAGTGTAGAGGGGAAATGGGCAGTGAGGAACAACTGCATGGGTTACACAGCAAGCTAGTAATAGAGTGAAGGTTGCAACAATTGTGCTCTTACCTACTTCCTTCTTCCTGTTTAGCCACCTTTTGCCAATCTTATGTATTTGTCAAAGTAAAAGTCTGATAAGGGCAAGAATGCCAGGGCTTGGTCAAGCCTAGGAACAGTCTGTTGCAAAACAGGGAACCCATTTTGCCCTTACTGGCTATGGGGGAAACCCTGTGTTAACAGCTACTGAGCTTTTCCCTTAGTTATTTGGTGTAGTCTCACTCATATGCTGCTATGTACCTTGGACATAGACAAAGCAGTGTCAGAACTAAAACTGCACAATGGCTAGAAACGGAGGTATGAGCATATTTGATAGAAAGAAGAAAAATCAGTCATTTGGCATTCTTCCTGTTAGCTTCTTTTCCCCTGGATGAAGGTCTGGTGTGTTGTAGCAGTTTTGTGTGTGCATGCTAAGTTGCTTCAGGTGTGTCTGACTCTAGTGACCCTATGGACTGTAGCCTGCCAGGCTCCTCTGTATATGGGATTCTCCAGGCAAGAACACTGGAGTGGATTGCCATGCCTTCTTCCAGGGGATCTTCCTGAACCAGGGATCCAACTCTCATCTCATGTTTTCTGCATTGGCAGGTGGGTTCTTTACCACTAGCACCACCTGGGAAGCCAGTAGCAGTTTTGTAAGTCTGACCAAATGATTAAGTACTTTCACTGTCTAAATTGTACTAATTAAGTGAAAGTAGATGGCAGTGCTGGCTTCTTCCTTCAGCTTCACATTTTTAACATGCCTAGTGTCCTTGAAAGCGAGCTGTGAGACAGAGCTGTCATAAAAGCCCACTGTCTCTATAGTCCTAGGAGGAGATGGAAGGAAGACTGGGAAGAAAGGGTGGTTGTTGCCAGACATGTAAACTGCAGATCTGCAAGCCCAGGCACCTCCCTGACACTTTCACAAAGCTCTCTCTGAATTTCTAGGGAGACGAAACTACCAGCCTTGCCTCTGCAGTGAGTCATCTGCTGGAGCTTTTCTTGGAGTTTGGGAACTGCAGGTGGGACCTAGAGACAGAGCTTCTAGGACAGGAGACTTGGCCATCCCAGAATCAGTTGCCCCTGGAAGTAGAGGAGTCCAGCTGATCTTGTGCCTGTGGAAGGATGACTGGCTAGGGTACCACAAGGATATTTCTTTTTTCAAAAATTTAATTTATCTATTTTTGGTTATGCTGGGTCTTCATTGGTGTGAGGACTTTCTCTAGTTGTGGTGAGTGGGAGCTACTCTTCCTTTCAATGTGCTGGCTTCTCTTGTTGTGGAACACGGGCTCTAGAGCACGTGGGCTTCAGTAGTTGCAGTGCGTTGACTCAGTAATTGCAGCTTCTGGGCTCTAGAGCACAGGCTCAATGGTTGTGGCACATGGCCTTAACTGCTCTGAGGAATGTGGGATCAAACCCATATCTCCTGCACTGGCAGGCAGATTCTTCATGGCTAAGCCACCAGGGAAGCCACTGGGGAAGCCCTCACAAAGATATTTCTAAGTTATTAGGTTGAGCCATAGGAAATTGTCAATACTGAACCAGTTTGACCTTCGAAAATGGTGATCTCAGTTCAGCCTAAACTTTCAATAAGGAGAAAGCAAGCAAGAAACTGAAGCCCAAAGAATCCATTGCCTGCAATAGATTCAACTCAATCTACTGGAAGCAGAATATATTTTATAGAACATTAGTTTCTCAGTTTACTTTTATTCTTGTCTAAAGTTCTGTTATGGTTTGAATTGTGTCCCCTGCCCCTAAAAAGGTATGGTGAAGTCCTAACCCTCCTAGTACCTCCTAATGTGAACTTGTTTGGAAATATGGTTTTTATAGAGGTAATCAAGTTAAAACTAGGTTGTTAAGGTGGACCCTACCAATATGACTGGTATCCTTATAAAAAGGGGAAACATGGACAGAGGGAAAAATGATACAAAGACACACATGAGAATGCCATTTGAAGGTGGAGTGATGCATCTACAAGCCAAAGGATGCATGAGGCAATCAGAAGCTAGAAGAGAGCATGGAATAGTCCCTTCCTTAGACCTTCAAGGGAGCACAGCCTTGCCGATACCTTGATTTTGGATTTATAGTCTCCAGATCCATGAGACAATGAGTTTCTGTTGTTCTAAGACACCTAGTGTGTG